>NW_021637234.1:0-342051 GCF_004799145.2 Neltuma alba
TCTTGATCTGGATAGAATATTCAATATTCCTCGTGAACCAGACTTTCTTCCAAATCATTTTCAGGGCGCATATGTGTGTGTGTGTGTCTGTGCGTCGTGCGTCTGTGTGGCTCTGCGCGCATCTTCCTTCATCATTTGGTCGTCATTCTTCTTCTGATACTAAAATAATTTATTTTGATGTTATACTAAAGTTCATCTTGAACTCTCAATATAAAGATATGGGTTAAAATGTTATATATCTTCTTAATTTTGGTGCACAACACAGAAAAGTTTATGATAATTATCAATACATTTAATTAGAAGTTTAAGGATATTATTTTACAAAAAAAAGTGTGAGAGGTGATATTTATTGTCTTTAACCATGAATGCCTTATTACTCCCTCCATTTTAATGTAAAAGTTAATTGTCCATCGCCTTACAGCTCAGTAGCATAAAAGCTCTATGGAGGAAGACGCAATTTCAATCCTACTTGTAATCCTATTTGCCTCTTTAATTAAAAGAAAACAAGCTAGTGAGTAGTTTGTTTTGGTCCTATACACAAGACTCGAATATATTTTTCTCCAAATTATCTCCATTAATTCACCATGTCACAGGGGTTCTGTTAATAAAATGATTTCCAATACAGGTAATTAAATGGGTACTTTAACCCTATGTTTGTGAGAGAGAAATGGAGGGGAGGAAAAATTTTAATGGGTTTTATTTAAAAAAATTAGAAAAATAAGGTTATAAAATTTAATAAAGAGAATATATAAAATAAAAGAATTAAAAAAACGTTAATTTATCCAACTGATTAAAAATAAGCTAAGATAAAGACGAAGTCAATACGGTAAGTCAGGCTTGAATTGCCATCCCTGTTACTTTCTGAATAGAGAGACTTGGAAGACTCCAGACACTTTTACTGATGGAATAAAAATATTCTTTCCATGTAGTAATTAATCTCTAGAGACATGATTTCTTTTTGGTGAGTAGAATTTATCACCACTGTGATGATTCTTAGACGTCATTGAATTTGTCGTCTCATGGAGAAATAACGTTATAAATATATATGAGGAAATGTTCAAATCTCAAAGTCAACACATCTATATAGTTGATAACGAAATTAAAAATTATTTGTTTTGATTTTTGGCCTGAGTCTTTGGCCAAAAGAATGTATAGTCGTTGTCATCACTGCGTTTTCCATGTAAATACAGATAAAGAAAAATACACCAGTCATGAGTTCAGCTTTTGTCCCTAACTAATTGACACTTGGTATCTTGTGTTCGATGTAGAATGAGTTTTCAACAAGTTCTACATCAACCGACGTTCAGCTTTTGCCTTAGCTATGAATAAGCCCCAACCACCCTAATTCCGTGGTCTCAGAACATGGAGAGGTGCATTCTCACCTCTGGAGCTGTGTGGAGATAGCATGGAGCGCTTAAGTCATCTTTGATTGCCATCCATTGCCTCCACTATTCTATTCTCACTGTAGCTAACATCATTGCCGTTTTATTTCTCCCATAAGCTATTTGCCTAAACCCTAATACTGGTCTCTTTTTGTTCGAGATCAACTCTGAATGTTTATCCATTAATCTGTTAAAGGATGAAGAACTCTACCAAATATTTGGTCATTCAAGTATGATCAAATTCGAGTTGTAGTACCTTGATGACCAAGTACTCGTCAGAGATCTAGCTCATCCTTGCAAAAAGAACTGGCCTTCATTTCCTTTCTCCTCATTGACTACTGATAGCTCATCTTCCTATGTTTATTTCCTCCTTCATGAGCTTCCTAAGCCCTAATACTAGTGTTGTTAACTATTAACCTGTGTTTTCACAGTTTTTTTATTTGAAAAAAAAAATCACTCATAAAAAAAACTAACTAGTATAAGAAATCAATTAAAAAAAAGATCCACTTCTTAGATCGATGGTATAAGAAGTAGACCTTTTCTTTGTTTAAACTTTCAAAGGTTACACCAATTGGTACAATAACCAGTATTAAAATCTTTTTTTTTTTTTTACTTTGATTTCCTAACTGGTGTAAATATGTAGACTTTTAACACCACCCGTTTCTGTACCGGTTGTCTTTCTGTTATCAATGCCCATTCTAACGGGTGTAAAATATTTTTTTAGTACTTTATGTTCTGTTTCTATTTTATTATTCACATTATTTTAATTACTCAAATATTTGTAATAATATTTCTCATAGTTAATATTTATATTTTAAAATTACTGCCAAATTATCTGATGTTATCAAGACGTTTCGATACATGTTATTAATTAATTCTAAAATATGATTCAAATATGGAAAAAGAATTATAATTCAACGAGAGAAAACGATTTTTCCTCTATAATTTTGTACTTTTCTGTTGTAGAATATAAGTCATTTTAACAAATTCACACTAATCAAGGACCAAGAGGTCAACAGCAAGTTCCCCAATGACAACACCCCCGTTAATCTCAAATGAGATTTCAAGCTCAAGTCTGGCGTTAACATGCTTGTTTGTGTAACTAGATTTAATTGTATAAAATCAAGGACCAACAAAAATATATGATGTCATTAAATGTCAATACCTCTCGCAGAAATACAAATTTGGGTTTATCATATTATGAGGGACCAACCTTTTTCATTAAATCCAATCCCTTAGTTGTCATTCTCAATCTTGTCTAGTCAATAACGAATGTTCTTTTCTGGAGGCCTAGATTACTAAGAATATTGTTTTGAATAAAACCAAAAGACGTATATTTCTTGATACTGTAGTCCATATAGTTGAGACCGCTATTTAATTTGTATTATATATATAATATTAAGGCCAAAGCCCGAAAGTACTTCACTCATTTTTTTCAGCACGTTTGACAAAATTTTATAGACTAAATATACATGTTGAGACCTGTATGTCTGCTTTCAAAGCTGAAACAAAATTATGGTCATTAATTTTATGCTAAAATCTAATGACAACTTGTCCAATTATATCTGGTCAAAAAAAAATTGTCCAATTATATATATCTGTATGCGTGTAACCCTTAATTTCTGGCAACTTGTCCTAAAGGCCCTTCAGACAGATGACTTTGATTGTGTAGATTGAATATAAAGTAGGTAGCATTTGGATTTAATGCTGTCGGCGATATTTTGTGCAATTTAATTGGCAAATAATAAAGATAATAATGTTGATGATGATGATAAGTTATTATTAGTGTTTTAATACTCGAAATTACTATCTAGTTTTTAATATAAAAATTAGTTGAAAAGTTGAATTTAATTTTAAGTATAATACAACAATTTACTTTGTCCCTCAAATTTATAATTTTTAACTGCAAAATATGATTATTGATTGTGAAAAGTTCTCACCAAGGAGTAGTTACAACACTTGATTAAATGAGATGATTTAGAAAAGCCAACACGTTTATTATAATCAGTCAAGTTAATTAATTTTCTTAATATCTCTAAATTAGTTAGTAACTTTTATATCAAGAACCAAAGTTAGTATTTCAGTTGTTTTTATTTCTTTGTGGCATCATATTTAATAAAATTTGCTATATTGTCAATGTTTATATACTAGTTAAATAACTAATTAAAAAAAACTATTAAGTTAGTTATTTGTAATAAATAAATGTTATCTTTCTTGAAATATTTTTGTAAGACAAAATGACTAAGAGTTTGAAACTAAATTAAATCTCTAGGAGTGGATGTGGAGGTAGTATTGCAAAACATATTAAGTAGTATTATCAATGTTTATGTATTTCAAACATATTACAAATAGCATAAAGTCAAATCATATTAACAAAATTCGTCATCCTAGCGTGGGCATGAAGTCATATTTATTTGTGTTATGACTTTGGGCTGGGTCAACTGTTGCTGCTGATCATGATGAGGACAGCAATTATCATCCGAGATTTTGAGTGATGGGGCCGATTTTCGTAACGGTAGTATAAAAGACGAGGTCTTTTGGATCCAGTGATGGCTCCGTTATTGTATAAAAGTATTTTATATAATTAATAATTTCAGAAAATGAGATAAAATAAATTATTTGATCAGAATATAGAGGAAATATGAAAAAAGTGAAAGCAAAATGAGATAAAATAAATTATTCGTCTCTTTCCTTTTATTTTAAAATTTTCCCTGCAAGATAGAAAAATATATGAGCAGGTTTGTTACGAAATTATATTTTATCCTAACAATTAGATTTATGGAGAAATTATATAAAATAAGCTAAATAATTAATCCAATATGCTCTAAATGTCTATTTTATTGTAAAGTATGCCCTTATCATCTAGTCCTTCCTATTTCTAGAGATATACCCAAATAATATATGTATTTTATCCTAACCTTAATGAATATGTTTTTTAAGAAACGATCTTTTAATATGGTGTACTCAAATAAGAAAAAATAAAAACAATTACAATTCCATCAAAACAACTCATATTCAAACTTCTTTAATATAGTGTACCTTTTATGTGAATGTCTGTTTTCAATATTGACAGAGATTTTGGCTCAATTTATTGTGTGTCTGTATAGTTTATGCACTCTGCAAGAATTATATATTCAAATTCTTCCATCAATGTTTGTTAAACCAAATTCTGCTATCAATGTTAAGACTTTATTAATGAGTTCTAGAATTATGATTTTAAGCATTCTTTAAGTTGTGAAAGTTATATGATTTTGATAAATTTAGAACTCAAACATTTAATGTTTGTAATAAAAACAATGTTTGCCATAATCTACTACTCATCCAATCCTAAATATAAAGCTTATTTTGTTATGTAATTTATATTATAAGATATATCTTATATTTAAAACTGAGGGAATATTTTGATATCTCATTTTGTTTGTTATTCAGTCAAATCAAAACTAATTCTTTGAAATGAACCAATGGGGGCGCGGCAATGCCTTGTGTTGTCAATAGATCAAAAACCATATGGGAGAATGAATAAAGTTTTCAAAATCTATTTTTTTTTTGGGGGGTCTTTCGGTATGAGGGAAATTGGGGGGACAGTAAGAAATTTTTTTCTAACAAGTTTAATTTAAAAAAAAAATTAAAAACTAGGGTTATAAAATTTTAATGAAGAAAATATATAAGATACTCCTTCAGTCCTAAATATAAAACTCATTTTGTAGTACAAATTATATTACAAAATGAGTCGCATATTTAAGACTGGAGAAATAAAAGAGTAAGAAAAATTAATTAAAAATTTGTGCCAAAGTTCAATTTTTTAAATTGAATTCATTAAAATTTCTCCCCTCCATTTCCATCTATATAGAATGAAGTAAGCACTTAGCTTTTAGATAAGATATAGCCAAAATTGATGATAAACTAATCCTAGCACTACCAACAATCATCATTCATGTGCTTGCTTTTAATGCATTTCTAACTTTTTCCTTCATTATTTAAAAAGTTTATTCGTTACCAGCCTTTTGGTTCTGTCCCCCCCCCCAAATTAACTTAATATTATTTTGTTTAGAATTTAGTCATAAGGGGAATTGGTTTAACAATAATAGAAAAGTTTCAGAATAATGAATTGTCTGCATCTGTTGGAGATTTTTTTTGGGGTTACTTTTATATAGTCGGACAAATTATTGATCAATTAAGAACAGTTCTACGCAATAGGTAAAATGATTGAGTATGGGCTATCATTAACAGAACCAATGACACTATGGTATCATCTTGTTTTGAGGAAAAGACAAGTGGGAAGAGATTTAAATATAGTTTGAAATTTGATCCTTTTTGGCTTTTGAGTATTTAGCAGTACTTAGTGTATCCTTAATTGTGAGTTTACATTGTATATGAGATTTGTTCAACCCACGATATTATAACTTAAGGAAACAAAACGGAACCAGGGCATGTATATTTCACAACTTGAGATCATGAATATAATTATCTTAGGGCATACATAAGAATGAGTGGATCGATGACCGATCTTTACACATTCGTTCCTCAAGAATGAAAAACTCTTTGATTTAATATTCTTCCTTTGATCATCATCATCATCCAACGATCATCACAATAAAATCAAACCAAATTTATTCAAAACACTATTTTAATTTGTTTTAGAATATTTAAGAATATAATAATTCTGCCTTTAAAATAATATTCTAGGCTATCTTGAAAGGGGAGGATCTGAGAGGAGGGTGTGAGAAAGGTCCCTCAATGAGAGCTTTGGCGATGTGGCGATAAGCAGCTTCAGTTAAGTGAATGCCATCCCAATTAGCATAAATGGAAGGGTCCGTGCATGCCTTTGAGCCTATGTGACCACACCTCGCTGAATTGTTGAAATTGAATGGCCCTCCTCCTCCACAACATGCTCTTAATAAAGTCTCACCAGTGAAACCTAACCCATTATTAATCAATATATGAATATATTATAGTCATTAGGTGACATTTTGATATCTAATTAAGTCTTCTAACAATATGGCTGTGATCTCATAGGAAGCTATATATTATTTACTCCCTTCATTCCCTAATATAGTACTACCTTCGGTCCTTAATATAAAAGCTAGTTGATTAATTTGAGTAAAATAAGAAAATTAATTAAGCTAGTTATTTGTAATAAATAGCTGTTATCTTTCCTAAAACAGCCTTGTAATCAAGTGTATTGACTATAACTATTATTATTATAAGGACTAACCTGAAAAAAATGAATAAATATGATAGGCAAAGTGGATCAAAATAAAAGTCAAATGAGTTTTTATATTAAGAATTAGAAGTAGTATTTAGTAGCTAAACTCAAGAAGATCAAGAAAATTGTTTGTCTAATTTTTTTCTTTTCTTCAAACCTACCCTCTGTATAAATGTCCTAATGGTTATATTACTTTCTAGGGGTTGGGAAAAACTAGGAAAAAAAATGCTGAAGAGTACCTATTTGGGATTTTTTTTTTCCTTTTTTGCTTCAAAGAATTTGAATTTAGCAGATGCAACTCATCTTTAGCAGGCGCAATGTATATTTAGCTATGCGTAAATGTTTTCTGCTTTGCAAATAATTGTAGATAGTTTGCATACAACTGAAAAAGGATTATATACGCTGATGATGAATTTTACCTGGGTGTTTAAGTAAAATTCAAGCACTTTTTGGCAACAAATAGTTCAAATAGGTGTTTTCAGCCATTAAAATGCATGTAAAAAGGGTAACATAAAAAGCAATTACTATAAAAAAAAATCCATTGCATACGATAATTAAAAAGGGTCTGAGGGAGTATAAGTAATCATGAACAACAGTACAGTTTATTCTTTAGACTTTGTGCTATACGGAATAGCCCATGTCAAGTTTAACATAAATGCAAAAGAGGTTGCATACCAAATAAATGTGTTTTCCATGCATTGCAAGTAGTCTAAAGAATCAGTCATATTGTTTATAACTTACGAATAATAATTCATTATATTAAAAATTTTATCTTTTTCTATATTGGTTATGATTAGGGGACATTTGGTGTACACAGAGATATAATGGCATGCTAAACTTTTTTTTTGGTATTTTTAATATTGTATAGGAATTATCAAGCTATATATATATATATTGTGCTTTATATAGAATTCTAGAAAGAACTATTGGAATTTATTACGTACCGAAATGTTGTGGCTTATGAATGAAACGTTTGGCCGCACCATAGTAGTCAGCATAAATGATCCTAACTTGAGGATTCTTCTTCCTGAGAGTGTCTAAGGCAAGATTGAGCTGCTTGTTATGGAGCTGAGCAAAAGCATTAAAGTTTTTCAAGCATCCATTTTTATCGAAGTCCTCTTTGTTTTGGCTCATAAACAATGTCATGTACAAAGGAGAGCAACCAACTGGTAAATTCCCAGGCACTGCGAGCTCCACTGCTCCTTCAGCTATCAATTCCTATGAAACATATAAAAACAAAATCAAATTAATGTACGTTTGCAAGTTCTAATAAGCACTCATATTTAGATCTCTTTTGATTATACTTTTAATTCTTCCAATCTTATAAAAATTTTAGAATTTTAGTTGGTCGTTCTAGTTCAAAATCAAGTCATGCTAGTTAATCTTTCTTGTTAATGTACACATATAAATTTTAACATTAAGGGTGCGCATGTTTTTGAAATCATTCATATGAAGATGTGAAGATCTCTAAATCCATTTTCCCCCTGATTTTGATAATGTTATTTTAAAACAAAAAAATGTAGAATAAATATCATTGTTAACTAATACTCTTTTTCATTTTGAAAGAATGATTTCAATAAAATAAAATAAAATAATAAGATCTTCATATTTATTATGGATTGGCCAAAAACAATTTTACCCATGCGCAACTTTAGTGATATGACTCGTCAAAAACATAAAAATTGGATCAATTTGACGAAGAAAAATTTAAGGGAAAACAAGTGGACATTATATATTATACGCAAATTAAATTTCAGTGTCTAGTATTATATTGGAAATTAATGTATCTTCCAACTAACAACTCTTGTAAACGATATATGAAACGTTTTATGATTTGCGCTATAGATTGAGACTTAAATGTATAATATACATACACTGGTGACATTAGTTATTGCTCCAACAACTACAGGAACGGTTGCCAGAAGCTGATTAATGTTGCCACCAGCAAAAGCGGCGTAGTTATAATCATTTCCGCCAATCTCCCCCACCAGAAACAGTGATTTTTTCAAGTACCTATCACAATCTGTCACATGCATCTTCAGATACACAGAAAAATTGCTATCATGGAAATTATATAGTACGTGCTATTGCTATCATAAGGCACTTTTGTTTTTCAAAAAAAGGGTGGTATAAATCACCAAAATAGGTTATTCATTACATTTTCCAAGTAAATTAAAGTTGCCACTTTTTCTTTTTCACTTCTAAAGATATAATTCGTGATTTTAAATGTGGACAAATTTGGGGAAAAAACATTCATTTAAAAAAATTACTACCTCTGGTCTTTAATATAAGAGTGATATAATTAAGAAAATTAGTTAAGTTGGTTATTTGTGACAAATATGTGTTGACTTCTCTAAACTACCCTATTCAATCATGTACATTAGAATTATCCCTCGGTGGAAACTCCTTGCAAATAATAGGGATATTTTGGAGAAAATATTATAAATTTAGGATTAAATCCAATCCCAACTAACTCTTATATTTAAGACCGGAGGTAGTAATAATTTAACCATCTCTTGTTAATTTTGATGAGATGGTCCGATGTGCCTTATAAAAGGGGTATGAGGTATTTATGTTATATGAAAGTGTAAAAAAGTAAAATTAGACACAATCAGTCAATTAATGTCGATCACCTTGTCTTGTGGTGCATAGTGAGCGTTTGAACTTTTTGAACCAGTCAAGCTGAACACTTAAAAAATCATGTGTCCACAGTATTTTTCCAAGTCCTCTTTTGTAGAAGAAATCTGCATCAAGTGCAGTGGCCCCTGCCACGGCGAAATTCACCCCATGATGCCCATCTTGGCCTTTCCTTAGTTTCAGATATGGTGTCAAATATGGCAATCCATATGCCTCAGCTACAATAATAAAATTCATCCCGAATTATGTTTAATTAATTATTAATTTATTGAAGAGAGAGACAGAGAGAGCTAACCTACCTCATAATCTCTACTGGCCATTAACTAATTATTGGTAACAATATAAAACTTTAAATTTTAATTTTTTTAATCAATGCTGAGTAATTGGAGGTTTTCTAATCATTATGATAATTAAAGAAGAAAACTAATGAGAGGGAAGCTTTCCAATGAACTGGAGTTTTTGATCAATGTTGAGATCAACTCATGGAGAAAGCGTACCTATGAAATCAACAATGAGACGTCCATCAGAGCAACGACCAGTGGCATGTCGGAAGAAGGTTTCACCATAAGGAAGCTTTCCAATGACAGGGAAAGCAAGAGCACCTGAGGATAAGAAATTCCCAGTGTCACTTAAAGAGTCTCCAAAGTTGAAGATTGCCTCATATGGATGATCGCTGTCACTGGGATTTGATCCAGCTTCCTCAGAAAACCCCAATACGATGAAGAACATGATCATTAAGGGGACAAGGATCTTCATGGTACACTGCTAGAAAGATGCGGGTGGGAGAGCAAGAATATGCAGACACAGTAAAGATTTGATACCAAGAATGGGAAAATTCATGTATTATATGTATGATACAATGGTCTGTGTATGATACAATTGAATGTTAGGAGTTATTTAACTGGTTATAGTTATTGATGATGCTTCTTGTCGTCAAAGCACTCAATTAAACTAGGTCCCAATTAATTTGTAGTTTAGGGTCGACCTAGGTCATTACTTCCAAGGAGCAAGTTATGGGTTTCTTTAGGTAAACATTCAGGTGATAAAAAAATGCAATAAATTGGACCTAAACTAAAATGCAAAATTCTAATTCTAAATGGAAAATGCAAATGTCCTAAAATCTATGTGAAAATTAAATTAAACTCAATAAATGCAATGCAATTTTTGGGGGGATTTTTTGGGAAAAAAATTAAAATGATAAATGAAGAAAATTGACTAAAGAGCAAAGAAAATTAACAAGTGAAAATTGAGAAGTTGTCTTCAGGTAAGGTAGAGGGGACAACTTAGGATTTGCATAGATTTAACCTTCATAACCTTAATCAGTTAATTAGACCAAAGGAAAGTGATAAGAGAGTGGAATTAATAAACTTAATTACCTACTTGAAATAAAGGGAACCCTCAACTTCAAAAACCCTTAAACTATTAGAGAACTCATAACAGTGTAAGGTTGGTTAATTAAGCTTATTAAAACCAATAAAATAATTCAAATTAATTTTGGAAATTATGTTTGAAATTATCTAATTAAACAATTAGACAATTAACCAACTTAATTAAACAATTAAGAGGCAAAAGAACCCAAATTTTGCAATTCAAACCACATTGATAATTAAACTCATAATGAAAACTCACTTATAAATTCAATTAACAACGCAAAGGTTCTAAACATAAATTCCAACAAGTGCCTCAACACAAATAAAATCCAAATATCAATCCAATCCAAGGATAAAAAATGACAATCTAGAACTAAATTGTCTCACAAAAATACAACTCAAAATTATTTAAAACTAAATAATCTCAAGTCCTTGAATTAAAAAGATAAATGGAACATCACTTCCTTGTTGTCTTCAAGTGCTAGCCCAAGGCTCTAGTCTTTTCCATGCTCCTCCCAAGTTGCCTCCCTAACAAGCTTAAGCTGCCATCATACTCATCTTCCCTCCAAGCGCCCTGAAACTCACGTTCATGATGACTTGTGAATGATGAAGTGTGGTGTAAGTGAATGTGTGTCTAAGGAAGGGAATTAAGGGAATTAGTTGAATGGGTGATGACGATTAATGGCTTCTTATACGTGGAGTAAGATAGGAGAGGATGTGAATTGATGACACGGTGAAAGAAGAGAATTGACGTTGAATTTCATCCGTGCGTCTCTATAGAGTTGGAAAAGAGTGATCTTAGGCGTGCTAGAGGGATTATTTTAGGGGAGAAAAAGAAATTTTCTTGGATCCAAAACTCAAGCCCATTAGTAATTAATTGACCCATTTGATATTAGCCATTGGATTGTGCTTAAATTCCAAGAAACAATCTTGCACCATTGGATTTCCCATATGCTCTTTCTTGACCTACAAGAATTTAAATGCATCCATTAATGTAGATTATATCCAAATATAATCAAATATCAAATCTGCACAAAAATTAGGCAAGAAATTGCAAAACTTTCTAAAAATAACCTTTCTAAAAATATGAGACTTGTTTCCAAAGAAATAGAAAAAATTAATTCCAAATCAAAAATAGGAAATCACAAAATATTTATATTTTTACTCCAAAATCAGAAGTTTTATGCAAAATCCAAAAATCAACCAATTAATTCAATAATGCGTAAAAATCCAATTAAGCTCAAAATTATCATTTAAATCCTGAATTATTGTGGGATAAAATATATAAAAATTGGGCTTTATCAGTTACCATTGAGATTTTTCATTGTCTTTTAAGCTTATCAATTGACTGAAAAAGGTTCATTAGTCGACTATTTCTTTTTATCACCTGGCTTTGTAAAAAGAATTTTGAAACCAGTCTAGGGAAGCTGGTTTAAGTATGGTAAAACATCTTTTCCCATCACATCAAAAAAAAAAAAACAGAGAGAACTGCCTCCTAGAATTACTTTTCAATAGCTTTACAATCTTTATAACTGTGATTTACGAAATATGAGGTAAGTATTAGAGAATAATCTTTTTTAGACTTACGTGAAACATGTTTATAAGTGCTTTTAAACACTTCCCAGACAGGCCATAAATCTTCAAGCTTTTCTCATACTTTCTTTTGTTTTGCTTCAATTCATTGATTGATCAATAGTCGTACCCTAGCTAGATCCCAAGTAGCTTTCATGGTTTATAGCTGAAATTATAATTGATAAGCCTAAATTTTACCTAATAATTTACCCATATCTATAATTTGTGTGAAAGTATGACAACTATAGTTTTTAAATGATTGATTTCGCACAAAGCATTATTTTGGTGCATTGTGGGGTTTCACGGAGAAGAAATAACGGCATTTGGAGCTAAAAACAATAAAAATCGATTGTCCTTAGTAATTCTTACATCTGTTCGGTATTTTGAGCATGATTTTCCCATATGATATCCCACATAGGGGGTCTGAGATGCGTAGCAAATGTGAGATATAATAGAACTGCAGGCCGGGAGAGTTTGAGAAACTTCATGAATGCTTTAAAAAGTGCTTTAATGTAAGTTGAAATAAAAATTCTCTTAAGGGGACATTTGGATAGAACCAAACCATGGTTTGAAAAATAGCTTCTGGAGAATAGATTTTGGAAGAATAGATTTTATGAAAAAGTGATTCTAATAAAGAAAGAATGTTTAGATAATTGTTGTCAGAAACACTTTTGTAGGTATAAATTACTAAAAAGGACATAAGTTAATATAATAATTATATATAAAATATATTTTTTAATTTATATTTTTATTTGAAGTTCCTCTACTGTCCTTCATGTAAGATCTAATTAATTAATTTGAGTAGATTAAGAATGTAAATTAAATTAGTTAATATAATTTTTTTTTAAAACACCATAACCATCTTTTTTAATTTCCTTCCTCCCTCTTCTACTTGATTATTGTTGAGGGAACACTAATTAGGTCCTACGTTAAGGACTGGAATAATAAATTTGTTAATAGTTTCTTTTGCCAACATAATAAATAATATATAAAAATATATTAATTAATTGCTAATATGTGTGTATATATTTATAAAAATATAAGATTTAATATGTTTTTAGAAAATGAAAAAAAATTTCAACCGAGAAATATTATTTTAAGTGGGGGAGGATAACCGGTCAAAAAAAAAAAAAAGAACCAGGGAGAGAAAGAAGGAGAAATGTGAAGGCGTGAAGATGACAGTGATAGGGCAAAATATTTCGCTGACAATGATATCCAAATTCGCTCAAAAAGCAACAAAATTTTTCTTATGACAAAACCATAGTTTTGATGGGCAAACCATAGTAAAGCACTTTTGGAACCCACACCAAGGTATAGTCAAAATTGGGCTTGAAGTCGCAACATGAGAACTATTGTTGCTTAACCTGTGGTTGTTGGAAATATTGTACATGATGTTTAGGGGTGTTTGGATACCCCTAAAAGTATTTTCTAAAAATATTTTTCATAAATCGAGACAAATTCCTCTACATATTTATTTCGCATATCGTAAAATCACTTTTAAAACTATGGTTTGGCTTCTATCCAAATACCCATCAAAGATGATGAGCATCTAGCACTAGTCAGAGGCTTAAGCCCAAAGTTGCCAAAAACACATTTTTCTAAACCCAGAGTAGCGTGAAACCTCGGTAACATACTCATGACCTTAATTTATAATAATAAATATGGTATGCCCAAACCTAACTTACCTCAACTTTTTTTTTTTATAAAAAATAAACTTATAATTAAAAAGGATTTATATTCCTAGCGATGTGTTTCTAAATGATAACTCCCAATAATTTTTTTTTCTGATTTTGATTGAACAAAGGGGCAACATATTACATTGTTGAAAATATTTGATATCCAATGGCCTTGTTACCTATTGACATGAAAACTCTTTTATAAGTGTCAAGCTGTGAATATGATTCCACTTATAATATCAAGCTGTTACTGTCTATCGCTCCAATTAAAGAAAATATCTGATATAATGCCAAAATTTTCTGGATTATTATGGATTACCAATAGGTCACTTTGTTACTGACCGAAAGTGGAGAAAATGAATGTTACTTTATTACACTGCTCAACCAAGTATATATACATGTTTAATATATAACAGAAAGGTAACAGAATACATGATTAGTTTCTAACTTAATAACAGATTAATTCCCTAACACCCCCCTCAAGTTGGAGCATGAATGTTTTGCATGCCCAACTTGGAAATAAGTTCGTGGAATCTGGCTGGATGTAGAGGCTTGGTGAAAATATCAGCTAGTTGATTTGCTGTCCGAACTGGGAGTAGATGAATAACCTTTGCCTGTAGCTTTTCTCTGACCAGATGACAGTCAAGTTCGATGTGTTTTGAGCGTTCATGGAAGGTTGGATTGGAGGCAATCTGAATAGCAGATTGATTATCACAGTAGAGCAGTGCAGGATCTATGTGAGATAGGTGGAAGTCGTTTAGAAGGTAGATAAGCCACTGTAGTTCACAAGTGGTGGAGGCCAAAGCCCTGTACTCAGCTTCAGAGGAAGATCTAGAGACTGTGGTTTGTTTCTTGGCTCGCCAGGAGATTAAAGAGGAACCAAGGAAGATGGCAAAACCAGTGACTGAGCGACGAGTATCAGGACAACCAGCCCAATCAGAGTCACTGAAGCTTTTTAATTTCAAGTCTGATTGAGAAGAGAAAAGAAGTCCTGCTCCAGGAGATGATTTAATGTATCTTAGAACACGGTGGGCTGCCTGAAGGTGGATATCAGTGGGAGAGGACATGAATTGGCTCAACTGCTGTGTAGCAAAGCTCAAGTCCGGCCGTGTGGTAGTAAGGTACTGAAGTCTACCAATAAGTTTCCGATAAGATTGTGGATCAGTCAAAGGTTGACCCTTATCTTTGAAAAGTTTCAAATGTGGGTCCATGGGAGTGGAGGCAGGTTTGCAAGCCAGATAACCAGTGTCCTGAAGTAGCTCTAAGGCGAATTTACGTTGAGATAGAAAAATGCCATCTTTGGACCGAGCAAGTTCAAGACCAAGAAAGAAACGCAGTTCACCAAGGTCTTTGATTGTGAAGGCTGCATTTAACCGCTGCTTAACAAGAGAGATTTCAGCCAAATCATTTCCAGCAAGGACCATGTCATCAACATATATTAGTATAACAGTAAAGGAATCAGAAACAGCTCTGAAAAAGAGGGAATGATCAAAAGCTGACTGAACATAGCCGTAGGAAAGTAAGGCAGAGGATAATTTTGAATACCATTGGCGACTTGCTTGTTTCAAACCGTAGAGGGACTTTTGTAATCTGCAAACCAGATTTGGAGAGGAGGGTGTGAAGCCTCTTGGAAGGTCCATATACACTTCTTCATGTAGGTCTCCATGAAGAAATGCATTATTGATGTCTAATTGATGTAAGAACCAGTGTTTTGCAGCTGCAATGGACAGTAATAAACGAAGAGAAGTCATCTTGGCAACTGGTGAGAAAGTGTCAAAGTAATCAATGCCCTCTGTTTGTGTATAGCCTTTTGCTACAAGTCTGGCTTTATATCTCTCAACTTCACCAGTAGCTTTATACTTAGTTTTGAACACCCATTTGCACCCAATGGTTCTCTTGCCAGGTGGTAAAGGGGTTAGAACCCAAGTCTGATTCTGTTCTAGAGCATGTATTTCTGCTGTCATAGCATCCCTCCATTGTGAATATTTAACAGCTTGACTATATGTTTTTGGATCAGGGGAAGAGGTGACAGATAATACAAAATTACGATAATCAGAAGAAAGAGAAGAATAAGATAAAACTGAAGATAGAGGATACCTAGATGAGTAACCTGGACTTGATGATTGGTCAGCAGTAGAAATAAGGGCACAATGATAATCTTGCAGATATGATGGAGGTTTATGGGGTCTAGTGGAGCGGCGAGGGAAATGGGAGGTAGTCTGAGGAGAGGGAGGAGAAATGGATGAATTGGTAGATATAGAAGGAGGGATCGTTGATGAAGAGGAGTTATTATTATTATCAATGGTTTCGGCAGAAGCAAAAGAAGAAGTGGGTGAAACAGTGGTAGGTTCAATAGCAACAGGAAGAGAAGTGGGTGAAACAGTGTGGGGAAAAGGGACAGAGGAGGTGTTGTTGTCATCATCTAAAAAGGTGGGAAAGTCTTGAATGGTGGGGTCAGAAGGAGAACTAATGGGTGAAGAAAGGGAACTGACTTTGTCAGATTTGAAAGGGAAAATTAGTTCATGAAAAACAACATCCCTAGACAAAAAAATTTGATTTGTAACCAAGTCTAATAAAATGTAAGCTTTTGAGCCAGATGGAAAGCCAAGGAAAATGCATTTTCTAGCTCTTGAATCAAATTTAAGCCTATGACTGGATAATGTAGATGCAAAGCATAGGGAGCCAAAAACTTTAAAATCAGAATAGGAAGGTTCAGCATTATGTAATTTTGTATATGGTGTGGAATTATGAAGCACAGGAGAAGGTAAACGGTTGATAATGAAAGTAGCATGCTGAACAACAAATGACCAGTAAGTAATAGGTATGTGAGACTGAAATAATAGAGCACGGGCAACATTTAAAATGTGTTGATGTTTCCTTTCTACAAGACCGTTTTGCTGAGGAGTCTCAACACAGGATGTTTGGTGTAAAATTCCTTTAGAAGTGTAATAATCAAGCATAGAAAATTCTGGGCCATTATCAGAACGAATGACTTTAACAGTGGCATCAAATTGATTTGCAATAAGAGCTAAGAAATTTTTAAGCTGTGTTCTGGCATCAGATTTAAGTTTCAATAAGAATAGCCAAGTATAGCGGGAGTAGTCATCAACAATTGTAAGAAAGTATTTATGTCCTTGAATAGAGGGAACAGAAAAGGGGCCCCAAATGTCAACATGAATCAGATCAAAAATTTTATTGCTTTGACTGGAACTTACAGGAAAAGGTAAGCGTTTGTGTTTGGAAAAATGACAAGTATCACAGACAATGGAATGAGGAATACAAGTAATGTCAGGAATTTTCTTATGCAAAACAGATAAAGTTGAATTGGAAATATGACCAAGACGAAGGTGCCAAAGAGTGAAGGTTGAGTCTGTTTTGGTAGTGGCCAGATGAATTTGAGAAGCAGGAAAGGATGGAAGCATATCTGCATTGAGGAGATAAAGCCCGTCGAAAATTTTAGCTGTACCAATCATCAGTGAAGGTTGGAGCAAGTGTATCTGACATGAATGAGAGTAGAAAATTAGAAAACAGTGAAGAGAAATGGTTAGACGAGAAACTGATATGATGTTGAAGGTAAAATTTGGAAGATACAGGACATTGTGTAAGACCAAGGAGGAAGATAGAGCAATAGTACCAGAAACAGAAGCTATGGAATGAGAACCAGTAGGAAGACGGACAGAGATAGGTGAAATAGATTGGTAAGAAGAAAATAAATCTAAGGAAAAGCACACATGATCAGTAGCACCAGAATCGATTATCCAAGTATTGGAATGTGGAGAAGGAAAAGAGTGACAATTACCTTTAACCGAGGAGATTGAAGTAGATACGTGATTAACAAAAGCAGAAGCAGAAGGTGGAGATGGACTTAGCAGAGTTAGGAGACGTTGGTATTGCTCAACAGAGAGTTGAGGAAGAATAGTCGCTGTTTGTGTTGAGTGTTGAGGAGGGAGAGGCTTAGCAGGATGGATTTCTTGAACAGAAGCAGCATCTTGAGTCAAAAAATTATTCACAGAGGCAGAGGAACCATTGCAAAACTTGAAACCCGGTGGAAAACCATGCTTTCTATAGCATGTTTCTTCAGTATGCCTTGGTTTCCCACAATAGGTACATTGTTTGGCCGTACTCTGTTTCGAACCAGTGAAAGAACCCGCAGGAGAGGGTCGTGAACCCTTAGTAAGCATAATCTTGGGCTCTGGAGCAATGTGAAATTTGCGTTCGTGTTGTAATACAAGGGAGAAGGTTCGAGTAATGGAAGGTAGAGGATCAAGCATCATAATTTGAGACTTTACGGAAGCATATTGTTCGTTAAGTCCTTTGAGAAATCTAATCACGTAGTCTTCCTCTCTGTGCTTAGCAGCAGATCCATGGGAGGAACACGCACAAGACTTGATCGGACGGATACTAGAAAGTTCATCCCAAAGGATTTTAAGCCTAGTATAGTACTCCGTAACACTCAAATTTCCTTGCTTCAGACTGTGGATTTCTTCCTGGAGATCGACGATGCGAAAAATGTCAGACTGAGAGTAACGAGAACAGAGATCAGTCCAGATGTCGGAAGCCCGATCGAACCAAAGGATGCTCTTCGCAATGGTAGGAGAAAGCGATTTGGTGAGCCATCCTTGCACCAAGTTGTTACAGCGCTCCCAGTATGGGAACATCGGATCAGAAGCGGCAGGAGGAGGAAGAGATGCGTCGATGAACTTGAGTTTGTTTTTGGACAGGAGTGCCATGCGCATCGATCTCGCCCAGGTGTGATAGTTCGAACCATCAAGTGGCGGTGCAACTAGAATTAATGCGGGATTTTCATTGGGGTGTATGTAGTAAGGAGAGGTCTGATCAATGGAAGGGGACGCGGTGGTGGATTCAGAAACGGCAGAGTCGGCCATGGAAGCTCAGAGAAAGGAAAGTAAGACCGAATAGGGTGAAGGGTAGAAAAGGAAGAAAAGAGAGAGAGAAAAAAAAAATTATGCTCTGGATACCATGTTACTGACCGAAAGTGGAGAAAATGAATGTTACTTTATTACACTGCTCAACCAAGTATATATACATGTTTAATATATAACAGAAAGGTAACAGAATACATGATTAGTTTCTAACTTAATAACAGATTAATTCCCTAACACACTTCTATAATAAAAACAGGAGTGTGTATGTAAATGGTAAAGGCGGCCGCCCATATACGACATACCAACGCACTCATCATGTGGGCAAAATTAACTAGTTCTCGCCAATAAGGAGTATTATAAGACGTGGATGAGGATCAAAGACAAGCACTTTAATCTTAATTGATCCAAAATCTCCCTTTTCAATTTAAGAGTCCAAATAGATAAAGCATTAATCTATCAATACGGGCGTCCAAGTTCTTGGCGCTTTGCTTCAAAGTGCTCAGAAAAGCACAGCAGGACAGACACAGACCAAAAATTCGACGTCCTAATTTTTAGTCCCCACTCGAATTATTTATAAAACTCGAAAAGTTGAGCACCTTTATGAAGTGTGTGTGGGTGTGTGTGTGTGTGTGTGACACTATATCCTACGTTATTTTCTTGGATAAAGCAATCCTAGTATTTTTCAACCCCTAGAGAGAAATAATGGCGAAGCTGGGTTTTTGTTCCTTCACTTTCCTCGTACTGCTTTCTATGTTCATGTTGTTGTCCCTGTCGGAGACTCAACTGTTGAAAAATGATGAGCATGCATCTTCATTACATCTTCACGTCAGATCTCACTTTATCACTATGAGTAGTCGTACAAAGCAATACCTCGATCTGGAACGTGGAAGCCCTATGAGTTCATCAGATGATAATGGTATTAATTATGCAAAGCCTAGAACACAACGTGTGAGTCCAGGAGGTCCCGGCGAACATCATCACAAGCTTAAATAACTAGGTAGGTCCTTATATATGCTGCATAGAATATAGAGAACGAGTTGTAAACTATTTTAAAATAACGACTTTCAGATTTCAAATATGATGTCGGAATCCAGTCTCGTTGTAGCGTCCGAAGGTTTAGATGGTTACCTCCTCCCATCTTTTTCATCTTCCATCTTTGTATGAAGTCAGAAAAATTGTTACCTCCTTCCGATTTTGTACAACCTCAAGTACTAATTACCAATTTCATTTCCTAATTATTTGCATTTTAAACAATCTATCTCATTCAAATTTCGAGCTCAACTTTTGATATATGCCACACACACACGTCTCTGAGGACTACAACTACAATATATATATATATATATATATATATATAGAAGAGCTGATAACTACAGTATTCTGTAATACTTTTAATGGACTTGTAAAGTTTACGGGATCATTCTTCCAATATAAAAATGTTTGCGGCCTTTTTTTAATTGGATTGTTAATTCTCCATTGTTCTCTTTTGGTAATCAATTGCTACAGATTTCGGCTTCCATCAAACAACTGGCGCATGTCGGTAACTCAGTAGAAGGAGCAACTGCAATCATTATCTAGGCTATGAATGTTTTCTGCAAACTGTTTTCTAATTTAGATGCTGTTGTTGGTCTTCCTTTGTCTTATGTTTAAATAATTTTTCTTTTTGCAGCTCTTCTTCAGCTATTTACATATAATGTTACGTCTTGCTTATTAATATCATCATTTGATCTTTTATTTGAGAAAGACAACTACAATTAAAAATTAGTGAGATGCTACATTCTTTAGTGCCTGTTTTCAAAATTCACGTACATTTATGTTTTTGTAAAAAAGAGCATGGAGTAGCCAGTAGTGTCTATGGTTTATGCTAAATACCATGCAAATACAAGGAACCAGGCAACCAGCTCTAGTTATAGTGAAATATCTTTTTATTTAAATGTGAAAAAACATATAAAAATGCAAGGGCTGACATATTAAGTTAAGCTCTTCGAAATTCTATAAATATCTTTACATTTTACAAAAATAAATTATTCCAGTAAAAAATAAGATGAAAAAGATTATTCAATAATTATTCCATGTTTATTATTTATATATTTTAACAAATCTTGAATATATATTTGAATCGTATAAGTAACTTTTAATTTAAAACAAATTAAATTTATAATTTTTATTGCAATAAAAATAATAACTTTATAAATTAGTTTTAATAACTTAAATCTCTAAGGAAAACAACATTATTGTCACACAAAAAACATAAATTGAGTAAGATAAATAGAATCGAATCTATGATCGATCTCTCACTTGAAAACATGTTTTCATGTCATTAGACTATCATAACATTCATAATTCTAGGTTCTTCGTAAAATTCTTTCTATGACATTGTTTGTCATTGGCTGAGAAATGAGGATAGAGTGAGGACGATAAATATTAAATGAGAATAATCCTGATTTAATTTAACAGTTTAAATTTTATAAAGAAAAATCTTAAATTAAAATACTTTTTTATTTTTAAATCGTGCCTTTTATGCAAAATAATACTACTATACTTAGCAAGCATTGTATAAATACTTTATGACAGCAAATTAAAATCCATCGCTTTGAAAATTACCTGAAAAGTATCATACTCCATCTGCCCCTTTTATGAAAAACAATCATTTTCATGATGGTATTCTTAAATATAAGAAACAAATTCTGGCCTCTTTATCTGAAATTTTAAACTAATCTTTTTAATTTTATCCTCATTAAATATACGGAACTTATTATTTTTTTGCAATAAATTTTCACTTATTAATTATCTCTCATGTACTTTCTTGACAAATAAGAGTGTAATTAATAAATATGTATATATCTTACACATTTATTATTTTTAATTAAATTTAACTAATATTTTGAATCATATGATTTTGATTTTTGATAGTTGTTTGTTATAATACGGCGCACAGAGTACTACTTTTGGATTCCTGTTAGATTCCACACTGAGGGCCGCCAATCCCACTAGTTGTGATTTATCATTTTTATTTAGATTCGAATTTCAGCGCCGCCAATCCTACTCGTTTTTTATTTAGAACTTTTTGTCTTTTTTTTCCCGGGGACTGAGATTTAGCACTGTTTTTTAATTGTTAGTTATTGCTTTTAATTGTTAGTTACTGAAGTAGCGCTCATATTAAATAAATTGACATATAAACTTATAGTTATTGAAATTTATCTTGTTTTAAAATGGCTAAACTTGTTAAAAGTCGTGATATGGATGTATTATTCAAGAATTACTTAATTACTCTCCCTCCAACACACACACACAAGCGCAAAAATACTAACTTTCTTGGTGCTAAATAATGGAAAATAAAGATCCTTGTGAGTGTCTCCAATCAAGAGAAATTCTTAGATACTCCCAGAGTATGAACTCATAACAACTCTATCCAATAAGAACCCTTCACCTCAAATAATTTCAATCCACAAGTTATCTGACTCATGCCCATTAATATGTTTTAAAATGCCTTTTCCGTTGTTGCCCCTCTATTCTTTTTCTCACACCCTCTCTCTTCTCTCTTCAAGAGACTCAAACTCTCTCTTCTCATTTTTTCCTTCGGCCCTCGCACCATATCCAGATTTGCAGCACAACATAGGCTGGAGGAAAAGGCACAACATCCTAGACAAATGATTAGAATACTCTCGGACTGCGTTATTCGCTTCATCCTTAATCATGATAACAAGAACATCATGATTTTTGTTGTCAAAATAGTATCCTTCATCTCTATTCTCAAAATCCTCATCCCCCTATTCATCCTCTTCAGAATCGGCATTGCTACTACTTGCGAACTCACGAGCACAACGCGGCGGGGCGGAGCGGGTAAATTTCTGATTAGCCAACTTGATCCCTCTTGGTGAAACGTTCTGGCTAACTCAAAGAATTTCGTAAGAGCTCAGCGGCCATGGAGATACGCACATTCTCGGTGGCCAAAAAAATGAGAAGAGATTTGAAACAGATGAGGAAAGAAGGGAGAAGTTGAGACAGAGGGAAGTGGGGCAAAAGAGGAAAAGTAATTTTTATCTATTAATATATAAAAGTAGAGTAGAAGGTATGAGTACCTGGCAGCATGTACACGTGGCATCACCAAAGATCAGATAAATGTTCTTTTTTTAAAAAAAAAAGGCCACATTTTTTCACCCATGTTTCTACCCACGTCTTCACCAACTTTTTATTATTGGAGAGAATTTTCCAGTCAACATGCCATGATTTTTTTTTAGGATATGAACGATTATTCAAATTATTCTATATTATCTAAAGACACTTTGAAAGTTTGTATTTGGAATGTAACACATGGTTATGCCACTTAAAATTTAAATTGGCCACTTAATAATTAAATTGATTTATAAATGAATAAATTATATGAATAAGTATATTCCCAAAATATGGAAACGTGTGGCAATTTTTAATTATATATTTATCAGATAGTTAGTTTATTTTAAACGTTTTTTCTAGGATATGAAGAGTATTCAAATTATCTTATATTATCTAAAGACACTTTCAAAGTTTGTATTTGGAATGTAAAGCCACTTAAAATTTAAATTGGCCACTTAATTATTAAATTGATTTATAAATGGATAAATTATAGGAAAAAGTATATTCACAAAATCTGGAAACGTGGGGCAATTTTTTCATATAATTGTATCTTTTAGTAATTATTAATAGACCAAAAATACTAGTAATGCACAACCGTAGAGCATGGGCATCTTCACCCATGGTTGTGTATCATTTGAAAGCATGTTTCTGTGGTATCATCAAAGATCAGATAAATGTTCTTTTCTTTTCTTTTTTCTTTTTTAAAAAAAGGCCACATTTTTTACCCATGTTTTCACCAACTGTTTATTATTAATCTATCTATTAATCTATTAATATATAAAAATAGAATACAAAGCAAGATCGAGTTGTTGGCAACCCGACACATGGCATCACTAATGTGTAGATAAATGGTCCTTACTTTTAAATTTTTATTTCTACCCATGTTCTCCTATTCATGTGCTTTTCTTGTCTTTTTTTTTTGTAAATTATTTGCAAAAAAAAGTGGTACTTATAAAATTTAAAATTTAAAACATGATCTATCTCATGATTATTTGGTAGTTGGTTACAAAGCAAAAGTTGGTTACAGGCTGACATGTGAATTTTGATCACTAGAACATGTTGTTTTGGATTTTATGGATGTGCTATGGGCAATTTTTTTATTCTAATTAAGAAATATTTCTGGTTTGAAATTAAATTCAATAATCTCCACACAAAAAAGGCTCTTAATATTTTAAAATTAAAATTAATACTTCATTAAAAGTAGTTGTTCGTCCCCTGAATTAAATCATTTTATAATTACAAGAAATCTATCTTTTATCAATCAGTTACCTCTGTCCAAGATTCATTTACTAATGCTTGTCATTTTCCATAAGTGAAAGATTTAATGACATAGTTAGAAGTCCTTATTACATGACTCCTAAGGTACTAAAACGAAAGTAGCCATATTAGGCAGGTTAGATTTATCTTGTGAATAGTGTATTTCAGCTCATGACAAATGGATTTTTAATGGTTGAGTATTAAATTTTACGTCACTATGGATATACTGCTAGAAGAAAATAAATGCTTGTCTTTGAATGGCTTCAATACGGTCAAAAAAGAGTAGTCTGTATTTTTCCCAAGTAATAAATATATCTGGTCTATGCCAGCTACCTGTATTGTGAGAATGAAGTCTAAAGCAAAAACATTTATTGAATTTGGTTCTAAACTGGTCACTGTGCTTGCTTTTGGTCTCAGGTTGTGGCTAAATGGGTGCTCTTGAGCTTAGAAAATGACTTCATACTTATGTTGTTACCAATGTGGTCTGCTTCTTGATCATAATTCCATACCTTTCTCAACATCTTAAAGCTAAAGGCTGAGTTACAACTAACCATTTAGTTTTGTGGGGATCTAACTGAAAATATAATTAAATATTATCAAATCAAGGTCTTAAACTGATTTTCTATTTGAGTTATCATCCTTCCATCTATTAGGTTTTCTTTGTCCCAACAATTGTTGCACGTAAAAAAAAAAAAACAAGAAGAAGATAAAAAGTGTCAGTTATAAAAATTTTTATTTGTCTTGAATATACCCCGTGCATTGCACGGGCACTGAACTAGTTATTTTATAACAACAAACTAATGAGTATGAGTAGACGACATGTGGGTTAAAATTATATGAGGTGGAGGTTTTTTATTGGACAGAGTTCGCATGAGTTGTACCTAAGAATTTCTTGTCTTATTCATATAAGAGCTGGATTTGGATCTCGTCAGAATCCATCCCTTTCCTTTTCTTCTAAAAATCCCGTATCTATCCTTGGATTAAAAAATAAATCGTTGAGATTTAATATTTTATAAAATTATTATTATAATATTACATTAAAAAAAGGAGAGAAATGGTCAACATCCATTTTTGAAGATATTAAATTTAAATTATCTATTTGTTATTCAAGGGTGAAAATGACGGAGGGAGATCCTGAGAGGATCTAGACCTGAGATTTTTTTTTTTCGTCGTTTTTGTTTTTGCCTGAGCAGTTTAAGCCACATAATCCGTTGTGGAATCCATTAAACAAGTGCAATAATCAAGTACCATATCAATTGGATTAGGACTTACGTGTGTCCTTTTTACTATCCGACAAAAACCAACGTTAGCCCTGCTCAATCAATTAAAATAAGCGTTTTAAATAGCAAACCGTTGGCCTTTTTTTTTTTTTTTTCCAAGATACCAGAAGGAGAGACCTTACATCAGCCCAACATGATCGCTTTAACCGTTGGCTTTTTCTGCCGCCACAAGATTATGAATAAAAGTTCGAAAGTTCTTATATTGGAGCTTGAAGAGTGGTGACAAGAAAGATTCAAAAGGTTTGCAGCTTTTCGGGAAAGTACTCCATGAACTTGATATACAAAATTGATGAATGGCCTGGAACAATGAGATTATGCTCATATATGAAGCTCCAAATAACTACGTCCAAATTATAGGAATAGCAAATACTCTGGGCCTTATACTGGGGATCGAAAGTATTCAATATATTTCTAATGTAAAAGACAAACCTAAAATTAATGTGATTGAGTGTAAGCGTTATGAAGGAGAAATCACGAGCTGCAAATAGGAAAGCCTTTAAGTGGATTATCTACATTGGCAAGTTGAGTGTTGATCTTGCATAGAAAGAAACTCAGATCTTTTAAATATTCTAACTCTCAGGCTCAAATATATTCATGGCCTAAATATATCAGAAAATTTTGCAGTTCTGATGAGCATCTACGCCTCGTGTCATTACACAGGAAGAATATTAATATCTACATATAGAGTTAACTCTGTCTGAGAATACATGTGTTTTTGCTGTGGATGTGTTTTACACTGGCGTTTCTTTCTTTTTCAGTGTCTTTTTTGTTGTCCTCTGGCTGCACCAACTTTGGTGAAGAATGATGCAGCAGAAGATTCAGCTTCAGGATATTCCACCAACGTAGAAAGTCTCAACTTAGTCCAGAGGGACAAGATCCATGGCATCATTGAATCATAAAATTCAAGATTGATGTTAGTGATATACACTTCTAATCCTAAATGTAAGACTCATTTTTTGGGGTAATTTATATTTCAAAATGAGTTTCACATTTAGAACCAGAGGAGTACTATTTCTGGTCTTAAATTTAAGAGCTAGTTTGTATTATAAAACTAGCTATTATATTTAGGATCGAAAGTAGTGTATGAGATATAAATAGGTCATTCTCATGTGTGTCCTTTTTTAGTAGTATTGGGGCTTGTTCTTAACGTTGTTATCTGTGACCCCCTCCATGAAGGTTCAATAGTTTATTATTCGTGGAAGGGTTAATAGCTCTCATTGTAATGCTACTTTGATCTTTTCATCAATGAATAATCCACATATTTTCCTTTCATATTATGTCCGTGACCCATTGAGTTCATCTTATCAATGTTATGTGGTAATATAGGTTGTATGCACTTTGATTAGGTTCTGCTGCTTTATGATTTACCCATCGACAGAGATGTGTGTGTGTGTTGTCATTAATTCTTCATTTATTATCCAAACAACAAAGATGTCACTACAGTCTACAGATAATAAGTGAGCTTTACGTAATTTGATGTATCAAAGAAGCACATTGATTTTAATCTCACTCTCTCTCTCTCACACACACACACACACACTATAAAGAACTAGAGAACTGCATTATCCACAAAGCATAGCTCTTTTCTTGAGCTGCATGCCATATATCATTTTCTTTTTAATTTTTCTTACAATACTACTGGAGGCCTTCAAATTAATTATATATTAAGGGGACAAATGCTAAACTTAAATTAGATGCTATATGGATATTCAAAATTTTTATGTTGGATGTTGATATAATAAAAAATCACCGTTCTTTTCCAGAATAACAAATTGAAAATGGGAGTATTTCTTCTCAAGCTCAAGAGTGTGGATCATTACAAGTAGTTTAATGATGATAAAAGGTCGTTTTGACCAGGATTAATGTAAAAGGTGGTTAAAAGTTGCAAATAGGTCGTGCAAAATCAATTGAGATGTTTTCAGACTTTGATATGAACATTATAAATTAATGAAAGCTACAAATATTCTCCCCATTTTGTTTCATAACACGTAATTAGACCCTTCACAATCAAATTCATAATTCTTAATGATGATATATGAGCTAGCCAAAAGTTTAAAAAGTTTTGGAAGAGCTTTCTTAAGTCAAAATTTAAGTGTTTAATTTCATCTATTGCACAATCTCTTACTACAATTAATAGAACCCAGTAGCAAGTATATATTTATGTTACTAATAAAATTAAGATTTTTTTTTTTTAAGAGTGCTAGCCGCTTCAAAGTCTTTTTGTGTTGTAATTTTGTCCTGAAAGTTTATGTTTAAAGAAAAACATTTCCAAATAAAGATTGTCAGAAAGGAATTAAAATGAAAAATAAATTCCGTATTGTGTGTGTTATTTTATCTTTTAGTTGTTCTATGCACATGAATCCCTTTAATCCATGGTGGAGCCCATTAACAAGTGCAATAACGTTAATTAAGAACCATATCAATTGGACAAGCATTCAAATATAAATGTGTTCTTTGTCCTTTACTGTCCGACAAAAACAAAGGTTAGACATGCTAATAAATGAATTAAATATAATAATTGGGTTAACAAACAACTAACCTTTGGCTTTTTCTGTTGACCTAAAATTATATTTGAAAAGTCCTGAAAATTCTCATACTGGGCCTTAAAAAGTAAAGACAAAAACCAAATTTTCAAAAAGTTGGCCGCTTTCGAGAGAGTACGGCATGAAGCTGATATGAAAAAACAAATTGAATGAACCAAGGGAATTGTACATATGATTCAGTTTCCTCAACAAAAAGTATACCATAAGCTTTGCTTGATTTACAAAGCAGCTAATAGGATTTCCCTTAAGAGGATGATCTACGCTGATGAGCTGTGAGCATGCAAGCATATGCTTTGGCATTATTCGCTCATTAATTGCATCCACAGGAAGAACTGCAAAGTCATTTTAATAATTTCGATTCTTAATCTCACATGCATGCTTATATGGCCTATATATAAATATCGGCAGTCAGTTCTGCAATTCTCACAAGCATCTGTGCCAAGTATCATCACAAAGGAAACAACAGCTTTGAATAACTAACTCCACTTACGTGAACTTGTTGCAGAAGAATCAATGGCGAAAGCAAAAATGGTGTTTTCACTGTGGATTTTCTTCATATTTTTGTTTCTGTGTTTTTCAGGGTTCCTATGCCGTCCTTTAGGTACGCCAACTTTGGTGCAGAATGATGAAGCAGAAGGTTCAAGTTTAGGATTCCAACAAATAATCTCTCGACTTAGTCCTGGGGGACCAGATCCGAGGCATCATTGAATCTTATAAAAGGGATTCGGTGTTTGGAATTTACATCTGCGGGGTGGACTTTTGAAGTGTTGTTATGGCATCTTTGATCACAAATAAGTGTTGTTATGGCATCTTTGATCACAAATAAGTATATGCTTAGTGCCTTTTCAATCAGATTGTATCATCACTAAGTTGTATGCATTTGAATAAGTCAATAAGAGACTACGCTCTATGATTCCCCTCTACTTTTCATTATTCCTTTAATTCTATTACCCAAGATTTCATGACGACAGATAAAAAGTAGCTTTGCTCAATCTCAACTGTCAAAGTAAGAGACAATGCTCTATGCGCTATGTATTGAAGTGATCGCTAAACTAGCTAGTTGTCATATGTAACCAAAAACTAGAAAGGAGCATTAGCGTCAAGAAAACAAGTCATTTCAATGTACAATGTCATCATGACCACTAAAAAGCATGTATAATATAGGATGGGTTATGGTTCAATCGGTTCAAAATTTTCTTTTCTTTTACACTGCTATAAAATAGCATCATTTTAGATCCATCTATCTTGCATAGTTTCATGGGAAGTAGCATTATTCCTGTACAAATCGCATATAAATAGCGTTTTTGTTTGTTACTACACAAATATCCTCCTATTAAACACAGTACTATTTGAAGTACTAAATGTGTGGGTACATCTTCTCACAAAGATGCACACTTTAACTTGTATTATTAGAGACTAATCATTTTTGCTTAACCCAATAGCGATTTATGAAAAATTTGTGTAGCGAATGCAAATATTACCGCTTTAAGCATTATCGGGCTTAGCCGATTAATATTGGGCTGGCTCATTTTCCAACTCTAATGGCAAACAATGAACAACAAAAGCCCAAGTGAGCCAGTAAAAGAAAGTAAATTTTAAATATGAGTCTCTGCAGTCTAGATATTATTTTGTCTTTTGGTTCTTCCACATAGGAAGCCAATTAATCCCCGGAGGAATGCGTTGAACACGCGCAAATCGCAACAACTCTGTGTCAGAATCAACTAAGAAACCACTATTCGTAACCTTTGATTAAGTACAAGAGCAGCTAATAGCAGTGCCCTTTGACGGATGATCTACGTTGATAAGTTGAATGGTGACTTTGCACATGCATGCTTTTAGCTCTAATTAGTTCAATGCATGCACAGAGAAAGCTCAAAATCTTTAAATTAAATACTACCTTCGGTCGTAATTATAAAAGTTAGTTGACTAATTGAAAGAGATTAAGGAAAGAAGTTAAGTTAGTTATTTGTCATAAATAGGTGTTGTCTTTCCTAAAATATTCTTGATAATCAAGTGTATTGACTAAAACTACCATTGTTAGAAGGACTATCTTGGAAAAAAATGCATAAATATTAGAGACAAAGTGGATTGAGGTCTTATATTTAGGACCAAAATAAAAGTCAAACGAGGTCCTATATTAAGGACCGGAGTAGTACTCTCATATCTCTAGCTCACTTATATTTCCTCTCTATATATATCCACAAATTTTGCAGTTCTGATCATCATCTGTATATGCCAAGTGTCATTACATAGAATTAAGCTCTACGTGAGATTTGTTATTGTTGCAGAGCAATTAATGGCGAAGGGGAAAATGATGTTTTCAATGTGGATGTACTTTTTATTAGTGCTTATGTGTTTTTCAGGGTTTTTATGTCGTCCTCTTGCTACGCCAACTTTGGAGAAGGAAAATGCAGCAAACGGATCGGAGTTCCAACCTCAAATCTCTCGACTTAGTCCTGGGGGCCCAAATCCCTGGCATCATTGAATCCTATGATGAAGGTTTGCTTTCATCGAAAGGGTGTTGGGAATTGAGATACGATCATATACTTGTTGCTACATGTTCTGTTTGTTATTAAGTTTTACGTATTTGAATAAGTCAATAAGAAACTAAGCTTTACGTTTTCGTCCTCCACTTTTTCATTATTTCTTTTGTTTTAAAAAAAGAAATGAGACTTCAAAATTTCAATTTCACAACAATTACTAATTTACGGTTGGCATTATCTTATTTGTCATAATAATTTGAATTGATATTGACAACTCGCCTTAATAGTTTAAACTCTTGGGTATTATCATTAAATCACTGCTCACCACAAATCTTTTGCATTGGTCTACGTATTTTCTTAATTCTTGACTCAAGTCAAATAAAACATTTAGTGTGGCCCCTAAATCTCTTCTGCTTTATATTAAAGTCAGCTCGCCAAAAATGTTTAGGTTTGAACCCTGCTTCAAAGCTTAGGCGTTTTGCCCGATCGATTTTGGATCCAACAACATGGAGGGTGTATAGTGCCTTCACTACAAAAAAACATGTCATTAGCTATACAATTTAGCAACGGAATTTTTTATTTAGTGATGAAATTAGTGACGGATTAGTGACAAAAACATATTAGCGATGGAATTTGTTCCGTCGCTAATTCCTTTGTTGCTAATTGGATTAGCGATAGAATTTCAATTCGATCACTAACTAGCCATGGATTAGCAAAGCGAATTTTCCATTGCTAATTACCAATAGAAATTTTTTGTTGCTAATCTATCGCTGATTATTAATAGAAATTTTTGTCACAAATTAGAGATGGAAAAATTTCGTTGCTAATCCGTTGCTAACCAGATTTTTTTAAAAAAAAATTAAAATGCCATGTGACATCTCTCCCAATCGCCACATCATCACCGATAACCACCTCCATGTGTTCCTACCACCTCGAGGATGACTGCCACATGTCGCTGCCACCTCACCTTTGCTTGCCACATCACATGTCACCTCTGCCTGCCAGTCGTTATCACATAATTCCCCCTCAAAGTGACTTCTGAAAAGACCTCTTCTTTATACATAATTATGAAACCATTTTTTTATGGTAACCATGGTAAAAAAGAATTGAGTTAGAGCGTCAAAATACTACCATGGTTATAAATAGTTTATCTTATTCCAAAAACACCTCAAGAGGCTTAGGATACATAAAACACATGATTTTAACGACACGTACCATAAGGACTCAGGGCATAGTAAACATCTACAAGCCCAACATAAATATTCATCCCACAAAGACTTAGGGCACAAGAAACACAGGGTGCTCAGCCTAACCCACAAGTCACACACATAAGAGTAATGTAGACATCAGAGTCTTATAGCCTCTAGTCATTCTAACAGCATTCCATCAAATACAGTCATCCAACAACCCCATAAAGGGAAGTATATGTCAACAAAATTGTGGGGCCTAAGATGGCAATATACATTACATTACATACTCAAATCAAAAGAGGACTACTAGGCTATGCTCGCCTATGCCTCTGGTTGCTTCCCTTCGCATCGAGCCAAACTAGATGGCTCTCCTGAAAAGTATTAATCAATAGTGAGGTGAGACATAAAATCCTAGTAACCAAGTATTAATTTATGATATATACAAGTAGGATGGCAAGTTGCTAAAGTAGTGCTTGAATATAATTTAAATAATAAATAATATTTTAATAGATACAATTACATGAAAGGAGTATATCTCACCATCCATAACACAATTCATACAAGAGTACATATATGCAAAACACAATAAAATATGCCCTCCCATCACCTTACTCCTCCTTATGACTCCTTGACAAGGACCCAGGCTTTCTGTGCTGAGTAACCCGGCCAAAGGTCACCCCACTCACATCAAGCAATGGCCCCCTCCTATACCTACACTGCCAAAGAATGGACTATAGTGCAAGAGGTGTCTACCCAAGAGTTCATTCTCAATTTCAGGCCAAGGAAAAGGAAGAACTATAGGGGTCTAACGAAAAAGCCAAACACTGGAATCCGTAGTATAGGAATGCCGCACGGGCTTCAAGAACAATTATCCTTCATATAACAAAATCCCATCCTCCACATATGAACCCCATGCATAGTCACAATATAAATTAAAAATATAATAATTTCTCAAAGTAAGATGATATAATTTCAAACAAAGTATAACACAATTTCATTTTATTTAATAACATAATATTAGTATATTAAATTTAGCACCACAAGCAAATATAATTTTCAATAAAACACAACTCAGGCATAATTAAATCAACACACTTCCCACTTCACCAAAATTTGACATATAAAAAAATATACTTTATTCACAGGCATACTTTCACAATTTAATTTGAGAAAATAAAAACATAATAAACACCTTACAATCCTAAGCATGTATATAAAATAAATCAACCCCGGTTACCTCTATCCAAACTTAACCTCACAGCTTGAGAAATAAGAGCACAAATTACAAACTCCAAAGTACAGGATAATCTACAAATAATGTAGATACAATTTAATACACATACAAATAATTAACTTAAATTACATAGAATTTTTTATTATTAATATTTATACATATATTTACTACCCAAAAATTCTCACTTCAAATAACAATTTTCCTCTACCCAAATAACTCATTTAAATTATAAATATTTATAAAAATATTGTTTTTTTCTAATATTGTAAAAATCTCAATTTATGACTTAAGTTTCAGCTTCAAAATTTTTCTAATGATATATCATTAACTTATTTTACATTTTAAACCGAATAAAATATCAATAATATATTAGGTGACCCAAATAAGTTATTTAACTTAAATTTAATCAGTAAAAATATTCTATATATCTTGAATAATACATTTTCCAAGTAAAATCTTAGTTTAAAATTTTCAAGACAATCAGTGAATAAATATAAACCGATTAAAATTTCAATAATATATTAAACAACCCAAATAAATTATTTAACTTAATATTAATCGATATAAATATGATATATATCATAAATGACAGATTTTTCAACAAAATAAATTTGATTTTAAATACCATAGGTAATAAATGGACAAATATAAACTGATTAAAATTAACTACTTATTTATCTTTAAATTTTTATGGTTATCTATTGTCAAAACTCAATACTTACTCCATACCCAAATCACAAAATTTTCTCTAAATATTATAATGATACTACTAATATAAAGCTCTAAATATATAGAAAACATTCATAAAGAAAATTTAATAGAAAGAAGTGTTTACATGTATCTATATAATCTCCTAAAGCTTGTATTACTCTTCAAAATGCTAACACTTCTCTTCTCTTCTCTCGATATCTCCTTCTGCGCCTCTCACCCTCTCTTTCTCTTCTCTGGCATCACTTCTCCTCCTCTATTTATTTTCCATCCCACTCAACTGTCCCCTTTCATTTTTCTTCTTTCATTAAATGATCCCTTCCCCAATTTCTTCTTGTCCTTCAATGCATTCAGCTTTTCCACCAAAAGCTGAATGTTTGTCTTTTTTTTTTAATGATAAAATATTATTATTTTATATTATTTTTTAATTTTTTTGAGATAATAATTTTTTTTAATATTTAGGATGCTACAACTTCTCCATGACTCGAACCGAGGACTTCATCTGTGCGCGCATGAGATTTTACCAGTTGAACTGCAATGAACCTGTTGACTTCATCTGTGCGAGCATAATTCAAACGGAACTGAAGATCTTTGACCCATTCCATGACCTGTTCAATTCCTCTCCAAGCCACCACGATGTCCCTCCTCCCTAATGCCTGACAAACTCAATTATTTTTATATATTTTGATATCTTTTATATGGGTTTTGTCAACTTAATTAGTCCCTTTTGACCTTAATTGATTTAATATGTTTTATTTTGAATTATTATTTTATAGGGGCAAAATTGTCATATTTTGGTTCAATTGTGACTAATTGATTTTTGAGGACAATTAATGCTACCTTATCTTTGAATTTTTACTTGCAGGTTTTTGGAAGATTTTGAAAATAAAAAATATATATAAAAAATAAATTAAAAAGAAAAAGAAAAATAATAAAATAATAAAAGGGGGGGAGCAAAACGCTGCTTTTTGCTCCACCCCTAATATCTAATATTCATCATCTTCAATTGGAGGGAGGCGGGCAACACACACAAGCAGAGACGGGCGCACGGTCTGGCTGCGGAGGAAAAAGAAAGAGAAAAAAAACGCAGAGAGAGAGACGAGCTGGGAGGCGTGAACAAAGACCGGAGGCAAACCGTAACAGAACATTAATTACAGCAATTCTCATGGCAAACTGTGGCTAACTTCCAATTCTCTAGAGCAATGGTTATGGCTTGAACTTAGAGCTTCAAAGGGGAGTTTCAACTCTTCTAATCTTTACTTCTTTCATTATAATTGTGATTTCTAGGTCTTAGAATGAATTTTATAATGTTTGAATGGGCTGTGATTATTTATATTTGTATTGAGATTGGTTGTAGTTGTTGGAATCTTTGATTAGTATTTAACATTATGCTGTGATTAGCTTTAATTTCTTTACATTGTACTGGGTCAGACTATGTTTTGAAATTATTGTGAACATTTAGTGGTAATTCAAGGTGGCTTGGTTATTGGACTAAAAATGTTAATTGCTTTTCTTTGATTTTCTTTTTGGCTAATTGTGCTGAAACAGTTTAATTGTGAATAATTAATATGCAAGGTGGCTTGGTGTTGATTATTCTAATTAAACCGAGTCTAAGAGGTGGCCCTTAGAGTCTTTTGAATTTAGCTAACTCCCAAATTAATTGAAGTAATGGTAGCCTTAATCATTGTGCTAGAGGATTGCTTTTCCATTTGCTATCACTTGTTAATTCTCTTTGTTTATCTCATTCATATCCATTTTATAAACTAAAAATCCAAAAATTATTTACTCATTTTGCATCTTTTTAAATTTTGCCAATCAGGACAAGAAAATCAATCCCTTTTCAAGTCAATTCTTTATTTTTGATACTTAGTTGCTTAGGATTTCAAATAAAGGTTCCTCAAAGTGAAATGACCCGAGTTTTGCACTATATTGCATTGCTTGGATTTATTTTTGATTGGGAACCCCAAGGTGAACGACAAAGGCTCTCATCAAGTGGCGCCGTTGCCGGGGAGCCAAAAAATTGGTTCCCAAGTATCTAAGTGTCAATCTTTGGTTGACTTGGTCCTTGAGCTTTTTAGTTTTTGCATGTAGTTAGTTTTAGCATCTTTAGGTAGTTTGCATTGGTTCATAGTTTTTCATTGCATTTCTTTCATTTGCATCAAAATTTTTCAAAAATACAACCAAATATCTTGATTTTTCTTTGCTTTGCATATAGATATAGATACTTGCATGCCTTTGCATCATAATGTTGGATCTACATCCAAAATTTGGCAAAAATATGAGTTTTCAAAAAATTCAGTTTGCTAGAACTAAAACTTTTTCGCCCAGAAAATTCTGAAAATTGGTATTCTAAAGATTTTGGGCATTTTAAGCAAGACTAATACCTATGCTATTAGCCCCAGCAAATATTTGCCAAATTCAAACGTTTTCCCTACTTTTTCTAATTTTCTTTCTTTTATGGAATTTTTCCAGATTTTTCTGTTTGTGTGTTTTGGTTTTATTTTTCTGATTTTTCTAGCTTTTTAGGATTGTTTTGAGTTTCTTTAGATTGGCTCTTGTTAGGAATTGATTGTGTGACTCATGGCTTGGTTTAATAGCAATCATGATCTACCCTCGCACTCTCACTTTTTTGCAGGAAATAATACATGGAATGAAGCACCTTCTAATTCAACATGTTCTCAAGAAATTAAAGAGTTGTTACAACAATTGGACTCCTTCCAAGCTCAGCTAGAGTCTTAAATGCCTAACCACATCTATACCTATGATCCCTCTTGGATGAACCATCATCTACATCAATCACCTCACCCATCACTCCCACCTCACCAACCATACTTCAATTATGTATCTCCACCATATACATACCACCAAGAACCACCTCCTTTTCCATATGACTACTATCACCAACCCTCATCCCAATCCAAGTACCATTCTCTTTCCCAATATCATGAAGATCAATTCAATGAACCTGACCCATTTCTTATTATTCCTAAGAAGGACCAGATACGATTTTTGAGAGAAGCTTATGACCGCTTAAATTCATACTACCATGGATTACTTGAAAAAGTACGGATATCTGGAATCTCAAAGGAATCAGAGGAAGAGTTAGGAGAATGTAAGAGTGCATTGGAGAAGATCTTGAGTGATATAGCTCAAATTGAATCTGAGAATGGGAAGAATGAACCAAAGTGCCCAGATTTACTCATACAAGAAGCTGAGATGAAGCAAGAGCATCTACAAACTTATAAGGACTTGTGCCCTACATCAGGTAATATTGATCCTCTTCTTGAGGAGATTGATCCTTATGCTATAACTACTATTCCTGTTAAAGCTATTGATGATATGAGTGATATTGAGGTGGATGAAGAAATTGTCTGTGAATCCCCTCATGTTTCTGAACATGCTAATACTCATCTTGTTGCTCTTAGTGGTAGTGATTTGGATGAAGATGCGGTTTTGTGTGATGATTCACATGCCAACCATGTTTCTCTTCCTAGTGTTGAAAGTGCTGTTATTGATAAGTATGAGAACATTAAGATTGCTAAATCTTGTTTGAGTGCAATTATTGATGACAAATGTGAGAATGATCATTACCTTGAGAACCAAATGCATGATAATTCCTTTTAGTTAGTAGCTTCTAGTGTTGTTGAGAAAGACTCTAAAATTTTGATTGACAAAATTATGCATGTAGATGAGTCTTTCCAACAAGTTTTGTCTTGTGATTTGCCTCCTGATTTAGTTAGCTGTGTCAATAGTAGTATTCTGTATGAATCTCCTTCTGCTTTCATGCTTTTACCTCCCACCTCTTGTGAATGTGATAGTGATGTGCTGTACTCCAATAACTGTCAGTTGGATTCTTCAGTTTCCACGTCACATGAACCTAAGTGTTTTGAACTTTAAATGATTGTTTGACTCCTACTGATGGGGGTATCATTGACTTTCTTGGATGCTGTAGCTATTTGAAGAGTCTAAATCATAAAATGTCTTTACTTTATTTGAAATCTCTCGAAGTCTATATTGTTAGATTTGGTACTGTTGCTAGCTTGTTTTCTGTGCAGGCACATAATTGGAAGGGATCTCCTCAACACCAAACTCCACCATATGCTCTTGGACCTCTTTCAATTGACCTTGAGCCACCACTAAGAAAGTGCAATCATCAAGAGTAATCCTTTTTGCTAAACTTCATGTTTCTCATTATTGATGAGAATTTCTCTTTTAAGAGTCTAAGGCGCTTTAAGCACAAGGTTGTCTCTTTCCTCACTTATTTTCTCTTAACTTTGCATTGATTAACTGTGCTTAACTGAATTATTGAAGAGGATAAGTGTGGGGGAGCTATTCTAGTATAAAAGTAACCTTGTTTTTTCTTTACTCCCTTATTGATCCTCTTTTTCTCTTGTCATTACCTTGTCCTTGGATTTTGCATTGAGGACAATGCAAAATTTAAGTGTGGGGGAGGGATTGTTGTTGAGTTGTTGAGCTTTTTCTTGGAAAAAAAAAACTTTTGCCTTTGGATTTGCTCACGTTTCCTAAGTATTGCTGCTATAATTGCTCTCTTCTCTGCCTTATTGGTTGATTTCTGAATTGCATCGCATGATTTGAGAGTGATTCTTGCTTGGGAATTTTGATGCTGGTTTCTATGTCCTCTTGCTTTCATTCACCTCAGTGTTCTGCACTGTTGTATGGGTGAGTTGCTGTTTTCTCTAGTGCTGACTTGACTTTTGTAATCCTTGGGCATCTCTTTTAAAATCTTTTTGAACAATGCTTGCGAATATTGCACGGCTAAGTTTGATTGCATTTGATTTGAGTGATTTCTGTTCTTAGTTGATTAGCATAGTAGAATGCCTTTGATGCAGTGTTATTAACTTTGTTCCGTAGCTTGATCCTTAAGGAGGAAACATCTTGGAGAAAGCCTTGATGGAAGGATTTTTGAGCCATGTATTCTTTCTCATCTTGTGTGATTTTCACCTAGTTTTGGTTAACCTCTAGAACTTGTCTAGATTCTTTTTCAAAGCTGCATTAATACCTAGGTTTGTGAAGATGATAGGGGCATTCATTTCTAAACCTTTACCCAAAACACAAACCAGTTCATTTAACCTTTGTTCACCCCTTTGAGCCTTCGCTTTCATTCCATTCATTTTTTTTAAGCAAGTGTTTTGCATGAGTTACATTTGGATTTTTTATTTTGAAAAGTACATCATTAAAGTCTATATCTTTGCCTTCTTGGGTTTGGATGCCAAAAAAGAAAAAAGAAAAAAAAAGAAATAGAAAAAGGCAAGAAAGAGAAGAAAATGTTTAGAAAAAGCCAAAGAAAAAAAGTTATAAAAAAAAAGGAGAGAAAATAAGTTACAACAAAAGAATAAATTTGAAATAAGGCATTCCATGGTGGTTTGAAGAGCAACGATTTCTGTCTCAAAAGGTTAAAATCAACACATTGGTATTGTTTCATGATTGTACATTAGCTCACTTTGAGCTGATACTTTATTACTCATGCATTTCACTTGTTAGTCCATTCATTCATTTGGCCTTGTTTTTTGACATTACAACCCTTCAAGTCCCCTTGATCATGAATCTAAGGTATGCTAGTGGTGGAGATATTAGAATCTCTACAAGCTTATGGTAGGTGCTAATCTAGGTGGATTGAGTGAAATTTTTCCCATTTGAGAGATGAGTGAAACACTTGTACCATATGTGAGCTCTATTATGTTTCTCTTCTTTTATCCTGCTATGTTTCTTCTGTTAATTTCTTTGCACTAAAGTATTCTATGATTGTTGATTAATTAAGAATAAAGGTTGCTTGAGTTAATTGCACATTCATGCTTAGTTAGTTTTATGTTTGCTTGCATTGAGTATCTCTATTGGATTCTTCTTTAATGATGTTTTGCCTAGGAGTGCAAAAGGCTAAGTGTGGGGGAGTTGACAAACTCAATTATTTTTATATATTTTGATATCTTTTATATGGGTTTTGTCAACTTAATTAGTCCCTTTTGACCTTAATTGATTTAATATGTTTTATTTTGAATTATTATTTTATAGGGGCAAAATTGTCATATTTTGGTTCAATTGTGACTAATTGATTTTTGAGGACAATTAATGCTACCTTATCTTTGAATTTTTGCTTGCAGGTTTTTGAAAGATTTTGAAAATAAAAAAATATATATAAAAAAAATAAATTAAAAAAAAAGAAAAATAATAAAATAATAAAAGGGGGGAGCAAAACGCTGCTTTTTGCTCCACCCCTAATATCTAATATTCATCATCTTCAATTGGAGGGAGGCGGGCAACACACACACGCAGAGACGCGTGCACGGTCTGGCTGCGGAGGAAAAAGAAAGAGAGAGAAAACGCAGAGAGAGAGACGAGCTGGGAGGCGTGAACAAAGACCGGAGGCAAACCGTAACAGAACATTAATTACAGCAATTCTCATGGCAAACCGTGGCTGACTTCCAATTCTCTAGAGCAATGGTTATGGCTTGAACTTAGAGCTTCAAAGGGGAGTTTCAACTCTTCTAATCTTTACTTCTTTCATTATAATTGTGATTTCTAAGTCTTAGAATGAATTTTATAATGTTTGAATGGGCTGTGATTATTTATATTTGTATTGAGATTGGTTGTAGTTGTTGGAATCTTTGATTAGCATTTAACATTATGCTGTGATTAGCTTTAATTTCTTTACATTGTACTGGGTCAGACTATGTTTTGAAATTATTGTGAACATTTAGTGGTAATTCAAGGTGGCTTGGTTATTGGACTAAAAATGTTAATTGCTTTTCTTTGATTTTCTTTTTGGCTAATTGTGCTGAAACAGTTTAATTGTGAATAATTAATATGCAAGGTGGCTTGGTGTTGATTATTCTAATTAAACCGAGTCTGGGGGTGGCCCTTAGAGTCTTTTGAATTTAGCTAACTCCCAAATTAATTGAAGTAATGATAGCCTTAATCATTGTGCTAGAGGATTGCTTTTCTATTTGCTATCACTTGTTAATTCTCTTTGTTTATCTCATTCATATCCATTTTATAAACTAAAAATCTAAAAATTATTTACTCATTTTGCATCCTTTTAAATTTTGCCAATCAGGACAAGAAAATCAATCCCTTTTCAAGTCAATTCTTTATTTTTGATACTTAGTTGCTTAGGATTTCAAATAAAGGCTCCTCAAAGTGAAACGACCCGAGTTTTGTACTATATTGCATTGCTTGGATTTATTTTTGATTGGGAACCCCAAGGTGAATGACAAAGGCTCTCATCAACGCCGCTTTGCCTTCATCGGTCACCGCGACATACCCTATCTAGTTTGATTCTTCGACATCGTCCAATATGCGAAACTCAAGCTCTGAGGTTGCATAGAGGAACTTTGTCACCTTATACTTGAAAGGATTTCCATTTTCTAAACCCACTTTGGAAAAGAAATCTCTTTTTCCATAACGGCTTCTTCTTGCATACTTGGATTCTATATCAGAGTTAAAAGCATCGTAAGTAGCTTCAGCCATTTCTCCGTAATGTATTATGTACATACGAAGGTTGATGTCAAGTGGGTCTAGCAAACCCTTCCAATAATGTTGGCCACTGAGTTCTCTCCAGTTTGTTGCAATGCTTCCAGATCTGGCCATCTGCTTCTTCTCTTCCTCGAGTTGATCTGCCACCTTGTGGGAATTCATGATTTTGCTTGCAAAGCTACCCATCTTTTTTCTTCTTCTTCTTCTTCTTGTTTCTGTTCGCTGTTCTTTGAAGTAGAATGGTTTATGAAATACAATGAGGTTGATTTGTGATGAGGAAGCCTGTTTTTGCATGCTCATATATATACTTGAAAACCTTGACTTCGTCCTTTTCTTTCATGTTCAAAGTTTTGCGCCTCATTAAAACTTTTCTTGAAATTTCATTATATTATTTTATTCTTAGAATTTTAGGACAAAGGGAATTAGCAGTTGACTATTAGGTACTTGTGTTTGCGGCGTGCAGATGTTATATGTTTTTTGTTTTTTTTAACGCTTGTTGGGACTCAGGTTGATTTGGGTTTGGATATCAATCGTCATATGGAGCAAAATTTAATATATGAATATGCACAATAAAAGGCATTAAGACTCACAATATTTATATAGTATGATTCATCTCAAATTCTACTAGCTCAATTTTTAATATAAGAAGTAGACAAAAGGCTCATTGTGGTTTTAAATATAAAACTTTAATTCAATTTGTCTCCCAAATTTATAATTTTTTTTCCCAAAATAACCCTATTGATTGTAAATATCAAGGGTTCCATTAAAAGGGTAATTATAATGCACACGGAAAAAGTCAAAACCCATTTATTACAAATAAATACCTTAACTATTTTTTTTTAATATCCTCAAATTGATTATCTGGCTCTTATATTAAGAATTTGAAATGGTGTGTCGAAGCATGCAATGAATATCATTTCTATTTTTTGAGAGTCCTAGGTTTCGCATGATTGATCCGAATAGGTGGGAATGATTAGACAACCTCATCCTTCATGCTCCATTGGTGTTTTTTGAATTCGTAAATACTTCGCTTTGATAATTATACGATCTTTCTATGAAATAGAATGTAATTGATGTGACAGTATTAGACTGTTAGGTTTTACATTCTGTGATGGTCCGTGCGAGGCTACTTATATAAGCTAGTTGGACTGTTAGATTTCATTGGAGCATTGTAGCCACCTTGGTTTCGTTTAGTCGTTTCCCTTTTTTTAATTGATATGATTCAAGGGGAAGAAAGTTTAATTCCTTTATCTTGAATGATATGGAAGATATAGTGGCCGTGTGGCCCATATGCTTGTTCAAAATAAGTAACTTGAAGTTGATAGTTATGGGACGTGTCGCACAAAATGCTATATTAATGGAAATGGTTGTCAAATTAATTAGTTGACAATTCAAATTATTAATGAAGTTATTAGTGCCTAATTTGACCAAATTAAAGTTTTGATCAGCAAATCATTTTATGAGATAATTGTAATTGCAAGTCTTCATACCTATAGTTTAATACTACCTTCAGTCTTTAATATAAAAGTTAGTTTAATTTTTAATTTGGTCCTAAATATATGATTCTAATATATTTTGTGTCTCATATTTATCCTTTTTTTTTTCAAAGCAGTTCTTGTAATAGTTGCACATATTAAAAGTTTTATCAAATAATAGTTCTAGCCAATACACATTATTAGCAAAGGTATTTTAGGACGACAACATCTATTTATTATAAATAACTAACTTAACTAATTTTCTTAATCTTCTTCAATTAGTCAACTAGCTTTATATTAAGAATTGGAAGTAGTATTTTCAAATTGCTCGGTGGGTGCAGTTGGACATCTATTTTAATTTTTTCAAGTTGCTCGGTAGGTCTAGTTGGAAATCTCTTTTATCTGGCTTAAAAACAATTAGTGCAGCTTAAAGTACTGTACGATTAAGGACCAGAATTTCTTTTGTCTTTCTAGTGATACAGGAAACCCACCACCTGTATCCCATGCTCATATGCATTTTCTGAGAATTGAACTTATATTCTCATTCTTACAGGAAGCATTAGCCACTTATCACTGCACCAAATATTTGTCCGTCAATTTGAGTTTTGAACACAAATTCATAAAATAACGCTTTAAAAGGGATAGTTTTACAAAAGAAAATTTGGCTGACATGGAACGAATCTAAAATCATAATGATATTCATACAATTTTTGTCATTATTTTTCCTCGAATTCACTCTATACTTAGTTTTGGAAATGTAGAGTATATTAATTATGACAAGGAGAAAGTGAAAGCGAGATGAAAAATATAACAAGAAAAAAAAAAGAAAAAAGAGGAAAACAAATCAAATAGAATGCTTTCATCATCGTATATGATATTAGGAAGATTAGAGATCTCTTCACGCTCTCGAGTTTCGACTTTCAGCCATGTCTTCACGAATGCTTTTCATGAAGATAATTTCTCTTTTCTATCTTTACTGTGGCCTTGCGTTAAAAGAAAAACTAAATTTTGGTATAATTTTTATGACAGTGAACAATATTCCATTAAATATTTCAAAATATTGTTCATTTTTGGAATTTAAATCATATTAATTTTTTAAAAAAAATTGAAACTATTAAATTTCCCTCAAATGATGGAATGTCTGGTTTATCTGCCTTAACAATCGAAGAAGGAGCAATTAGCGCCAACGTTTTCATGGGGAAAATAACGGTATCTGACCCCACAATTCCCTTTGGTCTTTGCCGTTCAACGCCAACGTTTTCATGACAGCTGCGTTATGTCACGCCAGTTTCTCTCCAAACCAACCCTCCATGTCAAGCTCGCATGAGGATGAAATCGCCCTCAAAAACCTTCGTGACCCTCATTAAACCCAACCCTCTCTTTTGTCCTCTTTTTGTTATACCGATTAGATTATGCAACAAATGATTTCCTTGTGCTTCATGGTTATGAAGAGGGGAAAATTGGAGGAAATGAGAGGATAAGAGAAGGAGTGGAAGCTTGAGTTGAAGGTGCTATTAGAGGAAACAAATAGGAATGAATTGATGTTATAGCTATAAGGTAAATTTTATGTTATAGCTATAAGGTAAATTTTTTCCTCCCCTTGCGCGTCAGAACTTGGCTCTCTTGAGGGAGCCATTTAGTGCCATTTTCTTTTTTGATTTTAGGCTATAATAAATGCAGCATATTCTCATGCTTGCACGGTGGTCAATATTCTGAATTTTAAAGATACCCTCTTCCTTGCACCGTTTTGATAGATCATTGAGGGCTTGAAAATCTTTTTCGATGATTATTTCTTCGTTGTAAAGTCTTCTGCGAGTTAATTGGGTTTTAATGGTGAAAAAATTGTGATTTCAATTGGAGGGAAAAATAGATACACATATTGCAAGTACTCCATATTCTCCCTTTAAAGAGTGAAGTGAGATAGAGTGGGATGGCAAAAAAGAAAAAAAAGTTATAGTGGATTGTGGAATTTTGGGGATTTAATTTGCTTGAGTGATGATATTTAGTTGTGAAATTGTTGAAGAAATGAGTTGAAGTATGTTTTTCTTTAAGAAGTATGACGTGCACCAAACTGAGATATATAAGTATAGCATTTAAATCCTCGTAAGATCCTGGTTAGTTTGAGGGTAAAATTGTGGTGTGGAAATGGAATGTGAACTTGGCTAATTTCTGAAGCTCTGTTTGGCTCTGTTTTGTGCTGTTTTTGGCAGTGCTACAAGGCTTAAATAGCATTGTTGTTTTGGGCTCTACATAACATGTAGTATATGAAATTATAAAACTCAACTATATACAGTCTAGCCTATGAAATAACAAAAATAATAGTCTTCTATTACATGTTTGAATTTGTTTTCACTTTTTTTTGACATTGCAGAATGTTCATATAAATTAATAAATTATAATAACAGTGATTACCTGGCTTTGCACACTTGTTCTGTCGAGGACAACTGGGTTTGTTGTTGTATAAATGGAATAAAAACCTTGATGCACTTTACACTTAGCTTCATGACCAAAAAGACATGCAATATCATCAAGGAAGAACTGAAAATCCTTAATCCATTCCATGATTTGGTCCGTTCCTCTCCAAGCAATCACAATATCCCTCCTCCCTAACACAGCCTTGCCTTCATTAGTAGCCACAGCAGCATACCCAATCCAATTTGATTCTTCAACATCACCATATATGGGAACATCAATCTCTACGGTTGCTTATAGGAACTTTGTTACCTCATATATTACTACAGAAAAAATGTAACACCTATCCCTTATATACTAGTAGAATTATTCTATTTAATCATGATCCATTAAAAGCCAGGTTTCATCCTAGGAATTATATATATATATATTTATTTCCATCCGGCCCTTCGAATCCTGAATTAAGTCAACTATAGCCAATAGGGTTTAACATTTGACACCCTGGCCATTGGCTCACACGACGAGATACGTAATTAGATACACATAATTTTAGGCCAAATGATAATTATATCAAAAAATTTGACCATTTCCTTCAATAGCAGTCATTATGATCTATTTGCCCTTAGTCAACTCCTTATGGAGGAATATTTACATACCAAAATAGATATACAATATATATCTTCACTTCAAAATAAGATGCATTTTAGCAAAATATATATACACAAAAGATCGCCAGCTTCCTGCGCCTTTAAACTCCACCGATCACTACTCCCTTGCCCTTAGGAGTACTTGCTCTTGCTGTATTACATGGAAGAAGGGGTGAGATTCTAAAGAATCCCAGTAGTAACAAATTTCCCTCACGTAATCATACAAGATCACAAACAACATGCTACACAGGCCAAAGAGAACAACACCTTGCATCCAAGTATAATCAATGATGCATATACACCATACACCCATATAGCTAATCGCTATCTATCGCGCCCACATTCCAAAATAAATGGAAACCAGCGCATATTGTCATGACAAATATTATCATGCAAAGGCAACTTACATGTTCTCATGCACAATCAGCATAAAAGGCACATCCAAGCATGTGGCAATCAATGCACAATCACATTAAAGGAAAAGAGTTACTACCTTTTGCTTTTTCTTCTGTACTAACTTCCCCTTGCTTCTTCCTTGGCTCCCTTCTTAATGGACTTGAACAAATATCAAATCCTATAAATTATATAGGGAGTGGTAGATTAATATATATATATATACATATATATAAGTATATGTAAAGTAGATTATTTATTCCAATTCTTTCAAAAATGAATATGTACCCTGGAATATTTTCAGGATCCTACTTAATATTTATAACAGTAACAACACTTCACCCATACTTTCTTGAAATTCCAGCTTCATAAATATCATTCTATCCACTACTTTAATGTCCCAAATCTGGATTTTGCCTTCCCAAATCAATATTCAACATTAAAATGTATTAAAGAATGAGTACTCAATTAATTTCAACAACTCTTCCTAATCTGTAGAATTTTCCAGAATTATAAATATTTAAAGCATTAACTCAATGCTAACTTTTCCTAGCGTATCCACAAAATTTTCATCAATTTCTAGCTTAAAAAATGTCAGATTCTCACACGCATAACCAGCCACACATATATATAAATCTATCCATAAACTTTTTGACCATCTCCCGTTCCACTAAATCCAACGGGCCCACCTCTCTTACACGACAATTTCACTTTCAACCACAACATATTCATACAGATACACACTTCCAAAATATTCCTTATGTCTTCACTTTGGGCTTTAATCATCTCTCTTCCTCTCCTACATATCACGCTACATTGAACAGCAAATCTGAAAATTTTTCCAGATACCAAGTGTACTCCCAAACCAGTCACCGAAATCTCAGAAAAAGAAAGAGTAAACATCATGCCATCGTGCATATATATATATACACATCACAACCTCATCTTCTCTTTCATAAAACCTAACGCTCACACCAGAAAAGCAGAACAGGGGCTCGGTTCAAACATTCCAAAAGCAAATCAACAACATATACAACCCCATAACTTACTTGATCAAGCCTCTATCTACACTTTACTACTTTTGTTACATTTAGATACTGATTTTTCCTCCATAACCGAGAGTTTTAAATTGCCATTTCCTCTTCTAAAGTTGCAACGGTTGAGAGAAAGAAGAGTAGGAGAATGTTCACAAGGCTTACCTTGCTTGATTTCCTCCTTTGAACGAACCGATCTTCTCCTTCAATCACCTCCTCTTCTTCCTCGTTCTTCCCTTAATCCACCGACTCTCTCTTGCTCTGTTTCAGTCGTGCAGCAGGGGAAAATAAGAAGGGAGAAGATATTAGGGTAGAATAAGTCGGTAAGGGCGTGTGAAATAACTATTATACCCTTTGGTCTTCATTTTCCCTTCAATTTGATCCTTCTCTATTTTTCCAGGATAATCAGATAATTCCAGAAATCAAACCTGGATATTTTATATGGATTTTCTTCTTCCATTAGCTTCTTTAGTCCATGAAATAATTTTCCTAAAAATCTCAGCTCAAAAATTATCCTCTAACTATTTTTCCTTGAATTTCCAAGAAAATAGGTCCTAAATTCCTGAAATTAACTTTATAATTATTTAGACCATATTTTAAAGGTCTTAATCTCAACAATTTCTCTAAAAATTTCTCCTTCATCATGCTTTACTCAAATCCATAAAATTTGGGATATTACAAAAAACATTTAACGTCGCAAAATAACGGCGGTTAAGAGGAAAAACGCCGTGGAAAAAAAGACAGTGGCAATTTTGTAAATAAATGGAATAACTCTTGATTTTCCACGGCGGTTATCTGGAAAACCGCCGTGGAAAGTATTTTTAACGGCAGTTATTAAAATAACCGTTGTTAAAAATTAATAACCACCGTTAAAATACTTTCCACGGCGGTTTTCAAGATAACCACCGTGGAAAGTTCCAACTTAAACCCTACGGCGTGTTTTGGTTCTCTCATTTTCACAGTCTCGACTTAGTGCGCCGTGGTCCCCCTCTGTCCCACCACCAAAAAACTTCTATTACCGGCCATTCCCTCCACTGTCCTGCCGTTTAAACTCCTCCATTTTGTTTGTGGGGTCTTGCCGCTGTCGCCCGTCGCCGTGGAGTCGCCCCTCTTTTTGCATTGAATCATCTCTATTCTATGAGTATCCTCTTCTTTCATTCTCTTCAATTTTTTTTGGTTTCCTGGATATTTTGGCCGTTAAAATCCGTTGTATTTCGAATAGGTTTGTTAGTTTTACATTGTGGTCGGCTTACATTGTCGATTTTGCGTTTTTTATTTGGTTGAGTTGTTGATTGGGGGCATTGGATGTGAGAAAACCTCAATTCCTTCTTATGTACGGTATTAGAAACATGTTTAAAATTTTGAAGTTGATTAGTTTTGAATTTTTTGATTTTTTTAATAATTTTTTGATATTTATTTCGAATTTTTGGTAAATTTTTTGAAATAAATTTTATAATTTAGTGATAAATAATCTGTTAATTGTTTTGTGATTTTTTTTGTTATAAACTTTGATTGATGATAAAGTGTTATTTAAAATTTCATTATAAATAGATATTGTTTGTGTTCCAGTTTTGTATTCAGAAATTTTAGCTTTAAGAATCTTTATTCATTGAATTGGTTTGAAATTGAATTCTTTTTATTTATTTATTATATTTCTTCAAATTTATCCTATTTTTAATTTTGTTACATTGTTATATTGGTTTGATTGATTGATTGACTGATTTGTTTAATTTTGTATACGAATTTAGGATTTGTTATAGGAAAAATTAGATTGAAAAATTATACGAATTTTTTATTTTTAAAAGGGAGACATTCCCTTTAATTTGTAATTAAGTGTCAGTCAATTTTAATTTATTGACTAACATTTAATTATTTTATTATTTCAATATTTGAATTGAGGAGTTACAATTGAGCTTGACAACTATGTTCATTGACTCTGTAGAATAATGGATCGTAGTTGGATGAAAGCTAAGAGAATTAGCAAAGAATATGAGGATGGGGTTGAAAGGTTTCTTCAGTTTGCTCAGAGAAATACCCCTAATCAAAGAGATGGATTATACTATTGTCCTTGTGTCAAGTGCCTAAACAATAGTCGGAGGAGTATTTCTGAGATAAAAGAGCATCTTATCTGTGATGGGATAAATTTGAGGTATACAAATTGGATATGGCATGGAGAAATTAGAAAGACTACACTATCTGGAAAGGAGAAGGTTCTAAATGAAGACTTTGGTGATAGAATTTCGGATATGTTTCATGACATAAGGTCTGAATCTTCTACACAGTTCTCTTCCACTTTCAAAACTTTGTGTAGTGATGCAGAAACCCCTTTATACCCAGGGTGTAAAGATGATTACATAAGGTTGACAACCGTGTTGAAATTGATGAACTTGAAGGCAAAAAATGGTTGGACCGATGCTAGTTTCACGGAATTACTTGAACTGCTGAGTGATATTCTTCCAAAGGGGAATTCACTTCCGAAACAAATGTATGAGGCAAAAAAGATTTTGTGTCCGATGGGTTTGGAATATGAGAAGATACATACATGCCCTAATGACTGTATATTATTCAGAAATGAGTATGAAGGGTTGAATAAGTGCCCTAAATGTGAGACTTCAAGACACAAGGTTAAGAAAGATGGTGGTGATTATAATGAGATGACCAAAGGTTCTTCTTTGAAGGTTCTGTGGTATCTTCCAATAATACCACGATTTAAGCATCTATTTGCTAATGCCACAGAAGCAAAGAACTTGAGATGACATTTCGATGAGAAAATATGTGACGGAAAGCTTCGTCACCCAGCAGATTCTCCTCAATGGAAAACAATAGATCAAAAATTTCCTCAATTCGGTAGTGAGCCAAGAAACCTTCGGCTAGGTCTTTGTATGGACAGAATTAATCCATATGGTAATCTTAGTAGCACACACAGTGCTTAGCCGGTGCTTCTCGTAATTTACAATTTGCCTCCTTGGTTATGTATGAAAAGAAAATATATCATGCTATCTTTGATGATCTCAGGGCCAAAACAGCTGGGAAATGATATCGATGTGTATTTGACACCTTTGATTGAGGATCTAAAAAAATTATGGGTGGAAGGTGTTGATGTGTTTGATGCATATAAACAAGAGACCTTCAATTTACGTGCTATGATCTTCATCACGATAAATGACTTTCCAGCATATGGAAATTTGTCAGGATACAGTGTTAAGGGGCATAAAGCATGCCCAATATGCGAAGAAGGCATCCACTATATGCAACTTAAATATGGCAGGAAGACGGTATACCTTGGTCACAGAAGGTTTCTTAGTTGGTATCACCTTTACCGTAGATTGAAAAAGGCATTTAATGGCTCACAAGAATATGAAATGGCTCCAAGACCATTAACTGGAGAAGAAGTTTATCAGCGGGTGGAGGGAATTAATGTGGTCTTTGGTAAGAAGAAGAAGAAGACTGCCGGTGAGAGGAATATATGGAAAAAAAGATCTATCTTTTTTGATCTTCCATATTGGCAAAGTCTTGATGTGAGACATAGTCTAGATGTGATGCATGTGGAGAAGAATGTGTGTGAGAGTCTTGTTGGTACACTTTTACATATAAGTGGAAAGACTAAGGATGGAATCAATGCAAGACGTGACTTAGCCAAAATTGGAATAAGAAAACTCCTCCACCCACAAGAAAGAGAGGGTAAAAGGGCTTATTTACATCCAGCTGTGCACACATTATCAAAAGCAGAGAAAACAAGTTTCTGTGGTTTTATTAATAACCTTAAGGTGCCACAAGGTTATTCTTCTAATTTGAACAAACTTGTTTCAATGCATGATTTGAAGATAACGGGAATGAAGTATCATGATTGTCACGTGTTGATGCAACAATTACTTCCACTTGCTATTCGAGGCATTATGAAAACCGATGTAAGAAGTACTATTACAAGACTTTGTATGTTTTTTAGCGCTATTTGTAGCAAAGTCAATGATCCTGCTGAGTTAGATGAATTAGAAAATGAAGGTTATGTGATCCTCTCCCAATTGGAAATGCACTTTCCTCCCTCATTTTTTGATATTATGGTCCATTTGATAGCTCACCTTGTACGAGAGATAAGACTTTGCAGCCCTGTGTGTTTAAGGTGGATGTACCCATTTGAGAGATACATGAAAATTCTAAAAGGGTACTCTAAGAATCCTTATCGGCCTGAGGCATCAATTGTTGAGAGATATATAGCTGAAGAGGCAGTTGAGTTCTGCAATGCATATCTTGATAAGGTAAAGACAGTTGGACTTCCTCAATCTCGGCATGATCAGGGGAGAAGCAAGGGAACACGGGGTGTCATAGTGAGGTCTATGTCAAGAGATGTTGTAATACAGGCACATCTATATATTTTAAACAACACGGATGAAGTTTTGCCTTACTTGAATGCTCACAAGAATATGTTGAAGAACTTGAATCCAAGAAAGAACGATATGCAACTAGCCAACGAGCATAACAAGTCATTTGCCGAGTGGTTCAAGCAACAAGTGTTAAAGGATGGTAATCCTTCTGAAACAATACAGAGACTAGCTGCAGGGCCTCGTTTTGAGGTTGTGTGTTGGGGTGGATATGACATAAATGGTTATTCATTTTATACAAAAACCCAAGATGATAAGAGTACCATGCAGAACAGTGGGGTGATGGTAGTAGCTGAAGCAATGCATTTTGCTAGGTCAAAAGATAGAAACCCAATGTTAGCATCAATGTCCTATTATGGAGTAATAGAAGAGATATGGGAGGTTAGCTATACCAAATTTAAAGTTCCTGTCTTCAAATGTAAGTGGGTTAATAATAGTGCTGTGCAAGTTGATGAAGAATTTGGTTTTGTTTCAGTCGATCTTGAGAGGATTGGATATGGAGATGAGCCATTTATTTTGGCAAATCAAGCAAAACAAATGTTTTATGTTACCGATCTAGCAAAAAAGAAATTATCTATTGTGCTCCAAGGTAAGAGGCAAGGAGTTGGTGGAGATGACGGTGACTCAGAGGTCAATCTTGACGAAATCCCGCCTTTCACAATTACTCGACCTAAAATTGCTGAATTAGATTTGGTAGATGATGACTATGCGGTTAGGGATGATCATTGTGAAAGAATTTGGGAGGATAATCATTGTAAGGCCTTTCACAGCTAATGTGATTTTTTTTTAATATACTTGATGTTTTATACGGGACTTATTCTAATATTTATTGGTTGTTTATTGAACAGGAAATGGATGGATCTGATCAACAGGGTTCTGGAGATGACAACTCCTTCCATAGAGTGAAAAGAGGTAGATGGCCAACCCATATGAAGAAGTTGGCCTTATGTTATGAGAACACACAGCCCCCGAGGATTGTAGTACACTTTGACGCTGATTTGAAAGCTATAGGTCCTGAAAGGGCTAAATTTACTAGTTATGTGGGCTATCTCGCACGCAGTAAGATTGGGATTGACATTCTTAATTGGAAGATGGTGGATAAAAACTTAAAACAAAAAATTTGAGAGGATGTTTTGGTACGTTACGAATTCTTTTCTTTATTAGTGTTAATTATAATTGATTATTTGCTTATAACTCTATTGTATTATATTGCAGCTGACATTTGATATTCCCGTAACTGAAGAAATGAGAGACCGTTTGTATAAGCAACTCGATTACCGGTAGAGGGATTTTAAATCCACGCTTACAAGAGAGTATCTTCGTGGAAAAAGAAATGGCGAGCATCCTAAAGAACGATACTCTTTTATTAGTGACGAGGCATGGGAGAGGTTTGTGCAGCAACGTCAAGACCCTGCATTTCAGGTTTGGTTTCTTTAAACTTAGTTTTTTTTATCAATTTATATTATATTTAACTAAACTAACTTTGTTAAATTTTTATTGTCATAGGCACTAAGTAGGAAGAACAAACAAATATCTGAGCTGAATGTGTACCCACATACCATGTCTTGTGCAGGGTATGGTGGGTTGGAAAGAAGTATGATGGAGGAGCGACAAAAGAGTGCAGAAATGGCTGCTGCTTCAAATCTTACTGGAGTCATTCCACCTATCGACCGTCCTCGCCAAGAAAAATGGAAGGCGGCGAGGATTAAAAGGGGTCAATATCTCACTCTAGAGGCTGCTATTGTTGCTGAGAAAATTGTAAGTAATATTAGCATTATGCTTCATTAATTGTTTTTTTAATTATGTTAAATTGAAGTTGTTATTTTAATGTTACAGGATACACTTGAGGAGCAATTATCTCAAGGTACATTTGTTCCTCATGGGCAGATGGATATCTTGGCCACTGCCATTGGAAAGGCTAACCATCTCGGCAGAGTCAGAGGGGCCCCTAAAGGAATTGGCATCAAATAATTTTTTGGTCTTGGTTCTCGAAAAAGTACTGGATCATCCTCCGCTGACATGGTATCTAAAGAGGAACTCGACCGACGATTACAAGAAGAAACGGAAAGAGTTCGAGTTCAACTCAGTGAAGAACACAAGGCAGAGATGCAAAAGATGCGTGAGGAGTTTGATGCCAAGTTTGCAATGATGATGATGGGCACGAACGAATTCCAGATGCCCCGAGTGTCTGAGCCGTCACAGGTAATAAAGGTTCATTTCGTCAATTTAAACTTATATAATGTGCCTTAAGTAATTTCTTCTTATATTTCAGGGTTCACCTATGATGCAAAGTGGGAAGGGCAGTAATAATTAGACACAACAGCTGACATTATCTGACCCTAACCCTGTCCAAGACAATAGAACACCGTGTTCTCTCTATGTCGACGTTAATGGAGATTCGACATTTCATGTTGCTAATGGCCGAGTATTCTCGGGCTCAACAATCCACGAGAAGAAAGTTCCAGTAGATCGATCGAGGGTGACGGTGGATAAAATCCGTAGCGGTCAAGGTGATACACCAGTGCCCATCCCTACTGATGAGGTTCGCCTACTGGTTCAGGCTAAAGGAAATTTATATAAATAATCAGTTAGAGGATTTTATATAAAAATTGAAACTTTTTAGGGGTTTCACTATCATATTCTACACGTTTATTTATTTCAGGAGAATTTATGTTCAATTTAAGTTTGAATGTATGGATAAAATTACTATCAACATAAATATAATTAATATAAATGGTAAAAATTCATATGGATCCATACTGTTCACAAACCATGACAAGTGTAATTAACTCCAGGTGGGCTGGGCATATTAGTTGCTCGGATTCCATGTAACTATAGACCAAACTAATTTTTTTCTTCTACTTCCTAAATTTCATGTTAGTCGAGTCATAAATTCCACCAATTCATTTTTTTAAATTAAATCAATCTTTTTAAATGATGGTGCTAAAAGAAGGTTGGACAACCAAGTGGAAAATAAAAAAAGGAGGAAGTGAACAGTTTAGAAGAAACGGCATTGTACAATCACAATAGATATATTTACTAACTTGAAAAACATAACGAAGTAACTAAACAACTGTTATAATTTATTCCAACTTTTATACACGTCGCAAAAATTATCAAAAATAATAAGATATATCATCATACATGACCGTAAGCAAATTACTGTTTTGAGAAACATCAATAATGTTTTGGCAAGAATAAACCTGTTTGTGTGTATAAAAAAAGAATAAATTAGGAAAAATCCCGAAAAAATGATTGTCGAATTTCAAAATTCCAAATCGGGAATTACTACAAAAATGTGTTGTCATTTGCTTTTCGAATGTATTCATTTTTTTTGTAAGTGTAGTAACCAATATTGATTTGAAATTTTGAAATTCAATCATCACTTTTTTGGGATTTTCCCAATAAATTAAGCCTGTTTATAACTTGCGGCTAAGGCCGGAAGATGAACATTATGAGATACTGCACTTTGATATGAATTACTCCCTCCATTTTAAATGTAAAAGTTAATTGTCCATCGCCTTACAGCTCAGTAGCATAAAAGCTCTATGTAGGAAGACGCAATTTCAATCCTACTTGTAATCTTATTTGCCTCTTTAATTAAAAGAAAACAAGCTAGTTGAGTAGTTTGTTTTGGTCCTATACACAAGACTCGAATATATTTTTTCTCCAAATTATCTCTATTAATTCACCATATCACAGGGGTTCTGTTAATAAAATGATTTCCAATACAGGTAATTAAATGGGTACTTTAACCCTATGTTTTGTGTGAGAAAAATGGAGGAGAGGAAAAACTTTAATGGGTTTTATTTAAAAAAATTAGAAAAATAAGGTTATAAAATTTTAATAAAGAGAATATATAAAATAAAAGAATTAAAACAGCGTTAACTTATCCAACTGATTAAACAATAAGCTAAGATAAAGACGAAGTCAATACGGTGAGTCAGGCTTGAATTGCAATCCCTGTTACTTTCTGAATAGAGAGACTTGGGAGACTCCCAGACACTTTTACTGATGGAATAAAAATATTCTTTCCATGTAGTAATTAATCTCTAGAGACGTAATTTCTTTTTGGCGAGTAGAATTTATCACCACTGTGATGATTCTTTGACGTCATTGAATTTGTCATCTCATGGAGAAATAACGTTATAAATATATATATGAGGAAATGTTCAAATCTCAAAGTCAACACATCTATATAGTTGATAACGAAATTAAAAATTATTTGTTTTGATTTTTGGCTGAGTCTTTGGCCAAAAGAATGTGTAGTCTTTCGTCATCACTCCGTTTACCAGGTAAATACAGATAAAGAAAAATACACCAGTCATGAGTTCAGCTTTTGCCCCTACCTAATTGACACTGCTTATCTTGTGTTCGATGTAAATTGAGTTTTCAACACCAAGTTCTACGTCAACTGACGTTCAGCTTTTGCCCTAGCTATGAATAAGGCCTGACCACCCTTAATTCTGTGGTCTCAGAACATGGAGAGGCACATTCTCACCTCTGGAGCTGTGTGGAGATAGCATGGAGCGCTTAAGTCATCTTTGATTGCCATCCATTGCCTCCACTATTCTATTCTCACTGTAGCTAACATTGTTGCCGTTTTATTTCTCCCATAAGCTTTTTGCCTAAACCCTAACACTGGTCTCTTTTTGTTCGAGATCAGCTCTGAATGTTTATCCATTAATCTGTTAAATAGGATGAAGAACTCTACCAAGTATTTGGTCATTCAAGTATGATCAAATTCAAGTTGTAGTACCTTGAATGACCAAGTACTTGTCAGAAATCTAGCTCATCCTTGCAAAAAGAACTGGCCTTCATTTCCTTTCTCCCCATTGACCATCGATAACTCATCTTCCTATGTTTATTTCCTCCTTTATGAGCTGTTTTCCTAAGCCCTAATACTAGTTAGTTGTTAACTATTAACCTTTGTGTTTTCGCAGTTTTTTTTATTTGGCAAAAAAAAATTCACTCATAAAAAAAATAACTAGTATAAGAAAATTAAATAAAAAAAAGATCCACTTCTTAGACCGATGGTATAAGAAGTAGACCTTTTCTTATTTAAAGTTTCAAAGGTTACATCAATTGGTACAATAACTAGTATTAAAATCATTTTTTTTTACATCGATTTCCTAACTGGTGTAAAATATATAGACTTTTAACACTGCCCGTTTCTATTCTGGTTGTCTTTCTGATATCAATGCCCATTCTAACTGGTGTAAACTACCTTTTTTTAGTAGTTTATGTTCTGTTTCTATTTTATTATTCACATTATTTTAATTACTCAAATATTTGTAATAATATTTCTCATAGTTAATATTTATATTTTAAAATTACTGCCAAATTATCCTGATGTTATCAAGACGTTTCGATACATGTTATTAATTAATTCTAAAATATGATTCAAATACGGAAAAGCAAATTATAATTCAACGAGAGAAAATGATTTTTCCTCTATAATTTTGTACTTTTCTGTTGTAGAATATAAGTCATTTTAACAAATTCACACTAATCAGGGACCAAGAGGTCAACAGCAAGTTACATCAATGACAACGCCCCGTTACTCTTAAATGAGATTTCAAGCTCAAGTCTGGCGTTAACATGCTTGTTTGTGTAACTAGATTTAATTGTATAAAATCAAGGACCAACAAAAATATAAGATGTCGTTAAATGTGAATACCTCACAGAAATACAAATTTGGGTGTATCATATTATGAGGGACCGACCCTTTTCATTAAATCCAATGCCGTTAGTTGTCATTCTCAATCTTGTCTAGTCACTAACGAATGTTCTTTTCTGGAGGCCTAAATTACTATGAATATTGTTTTGAATAAAACCAAAAGACGTATATTTCTTGAATACTATAGTCCATATAGTTGAGACCGCCATTTAATTTGTATTATATATATATATATATATATATTATTAAGGCCGAAGCCCGAAAGTACTTCACTCATTTTTTTCAGCACGTTTGACAAAATTGTATAGACTAAGTACACATGCTGAGACCTGTATGTCTGCTTTCAAAGCTGAAACAAAATTATGGTCATTAATTTTATGCTAAAATCTAATGACAACTTGTCCAATTATATCCGGTAAAAAAAAAAATTGTCCAATTATATATATCTGTATGCGTGTAACCCTTAATTTCTGGCAACTTGTCCTATAAAGGCCCTTCAGACAGATGACTTTGATTGTGTAGATTGAATATAAAGTACGTAGGATTTCGATTTAATGCTGTCGGTGATATTTTGTGCAATTTAATTGGCAAATAATAAAGATAATAATGTTGACGATGATGATAAGTTATTATTAGTGTTTAAATACTCGAAATTACTATCTAGTTTTTAATATAAAAATTAGTTGAAAAGTTGAATTTAATTTTAAGTATAATACAATAATTTATCTTGTTCCTCAAATTTATAATTTTTAACCGCAAAATATGATTATTGATTGTGAAAAGTTCCCACTGAGGAGTAGTTATAACACTTGATTAAATGAGATGATTTAGAAAAGCCAACACGTTTATTATAATCAATCAACTTAATTAATTTTCTTAATATCTCTAAATTAGTTAGTAACTTTTATATCAAGAACCTAAGTTAAATAACTGATTAAAAAAATTATTAAGTTAGTTATTTGTAATAAATAAATATTATCTTTCTTGAAATATTTTTGTAAGACAAAATGAATGTAGTATTTCAAAACATATTAAGTAGTATTATCAATGTTTATGTATTTCAAAACATATTACAAATAGCACAAAGTCAAATCATATTAACAAAATTCGTCATCCTAGTGTGGGCATGAAGTCATGTTTATTTGTGTTATGACTTTGGGCTGGGTCAACTGTTGCTGCTGATCATGATGAGGACAGCAATTATCATCCGAGATTTTGAGTGATGGGGCCGATTTTCATAACGTCAGGGCTCTATTTTCATATATAAAAGACGAGGTCTTTTGGATCCAGTGATGGCTCCGTTATTGTATAAGAGTATTTTGGCATCGTTTTACAAATTCATATAATTAATAATTTAAGAAAATGAGATAAAATAAATTATTTGATCAGAATGTAGAGGAAATATGAAAAAAGTGAAAGCAAAATGAGATAAAATAAATTATTCGTCTCTTTCCTTTTATTTTAAAATATTCCCTGCAAGATAGAAAAATATATGAGTAGGTTCGTTACGAAATTATATTTTATCCTAACAATTAGATTTATGGAGAAAATTATATAAAATAAGCTAAATAATTATGAGATATTTATAATTTTAATCCAATATGCTCTAAATGTCTATTTAATTGTAAAGTATGCCCTTATCATCTGGTCCTTCCTATTTCTAGAGATATACCCAAATAATATGTGTATTTTATCCTAACCTTAATGAATATGTTTTTTTAAGAAATGTTCTTTTAATATGGTGTACTCAAATAAGAAAAAAAATAATATTTACAATTCCATCAAAACAACTCATATTCAAACTTCTTTAATATAGTGTACCTTTTATGTGAATGTCTGTTTTCAATATTGACAAAGATTTTAGCTCAATTTATTGTGTGTCTGTATAGTTTATGCACTCTGCACGAATTATATATTCAAATTCTTCCATCAATTTTTGTTAAACCAAATTCTGCTATCAATGTTAAGACTTTATTAATGAGTTCTAAAATTATGATTTTAAGCATTCTTTAAGTTGTGAAAGTTATATGATTTTGATAAATTTAGAACTCAAACATTTAATGTTTGTAATAAAAACAATGTTTGCCATAATGTACTGCTCATCCAATCCTAAATATAAGGCTTATTTTGTTATGTAATTTATATTATAAGATATGTCTTATATTTAAAACTGGAGGAATATTTTGATATCTCATTTTGTTTGTTATTCAGTCAAATCAAAACTAATTCTTTTAAATGAACCAATGGGGGCGCGGCCATGCCGTGTGTTGTCAATAGATCAAAAACCATATGGGAGAATGAATAAAGTTTTCAAAATCTTTTTTTTTTTTTTGGGGCGCCTTTCGGTATGAGGGAAATTGGGGAAAAGTAAGAAATTTTTTTCTAACAAGTTTAATTTAAAAAAAATTAAAAACTAGGGTTATAAAATTTTAATGAAGAAAATATATAAGATACTCATTCAGTCCTAAATATAAAACTCATTTTGTAGTACAAATTATATTACAAAATAGGTCGTATATTTAAGACTAGAGGAATAAAAGAGTAAGAAAAATTAATTAAAAATTTGTGCCCAAGTTCAATTTTTTAAATTGAATTCATTAAAATTTCTCCCCTCCATTTCCCTCTATATAGAATGAAGTAAGCACTTAGCTTTTAGATAAGATATAGCCAAAATTGATGACATACTAATCCTAGCACTAGCAACAATCATCATTCATGTGCTTGCTTTTAAAGCATTTCTAAGTTCTTCCTTCATTATTTAAAAAGTTTATTCGTTACCAGCCTTTTGCTTCTGTTTTCCCCCCCGAAATTGACTTAATATTATTTTGTTTAGAATTTATTCATCAGGGGAATTGGTTTAACAATAATAGAAAAGTTGCAGAATAATGAATCGTCTGTATCTGTTGGAGATTTTCTTTTGGGGCTTACTTTTATATAGTTGGACAAATTATTGATCAATTAAGAACAGTGCTACGCAATAGGGAAAATGATTGAGTATGGGCTATCATTGACAGAAATAATGACACTATGGTATCATCTTGTTTTGAGGAAAAGACAAGTGGGAAGAGATTTAAATATAGTTTAAATTTGATCCTTTTTGGCTTTTGAGTATTTAGCAGTACTTAATGTATCCTTAGTTGTGAGTTTACATGATTATATATGAGATTGGTTCAACCCACGATATTAACTTAAGAAAACAAAATGGAACCAGGCCATGTTAATTTCACAACTTGAGATCATGAATATGAAAATCCAATATTTCCACTAATTACTACTCAAATACCCATATAATTATCTTAGGGCATACATAAGAATGAGCGGATCGATGTCCGATCTTTACACATTCGTCCCTCAAGAACGAAAAAGTCTTTGATTTACTATTCTTACTTTGATCATCATCATCACCCAACGATCATCACAAGAAAATCAAACCAAATTTATTCAAAACACTATTTTAATTTGTTTTAAAATATTTAAGAATATAATAATCTGCCTTTAAAATAATATTCTAGCCTATCTTGCAAGGGGAGGATCTGAGAGGAGGGTGTGAGAAAGGTCCCTCAATGAGAGCTTTGGCGATGTGGCGATAAGCAGCTTCAGTCAAGTGAATGCCATCCCAACTAGCATAAATGGACGGGTCTGTGCATGCCTTTGAGCCTATGTGACCACACCTCGCTGAGTTGTTGAAATTGAATGGCCCTCCTCCTCCACAACATGCTCTTAATAAAGTCTCACCGGTGAAACCTAATCCATTATTAATGAATATATGAATATATTGTAGTCATTTGGTGACATTTTGATATTTAATTAACTCTTCTAGCAATGTGGCTGTGATCTCATAGAAAGCTATATGTCATTTACTCCCTTCATTCCCTAATATAGTATTACCTCTGGTCCTTAATATAATAGCTAGTTGATTAATCTGAGTAAATTAAGAAAATTAATTAAGTTAGTTATTTGCAATAAATATGTGTTATCTTTCCTAAAATACTCTTGCTAATCAAGTATATTGACTGTAATTATTATCATTATAAGGACCAACTTGGAAAAAAAAAAGAATGAATATGAGAACAAAGTGGATAGCAATATTATATTTAGGACCAAAATAAAAATCGAACAAGCTTTTACATTAAGGATCAGAGGTAGTATTTAGTAGCTAAACTCAATGAGATCATGGAAGTTGTTTGTCTCTATTTTTTTTTCTTTTCTTCAAATCTACCCTTTATATAATTGTCCTAATGGCTATATTACTTTTTAGAGGTTGGGAAAAATTAGGAAAAAAAATGCTGAAAAGTACCTATTTGGGATTTTTTTTTTTTGGCTTCAAAGAATTTGAATTTAGCAGATGCAACTCATCTTTAGCAGGCGCAATGTATATTTAGCTTTGCGTAAATGTTTTCTGCTTTGCAAATAATTGTAGATAAATTGCTACTAAAAAAGGGTTATATTTGCACCTGGGTGGTTAAGTAAAATTCAAGTACTCTTTGGCAATAAATAGTTTAAATAGGTGTTTTCAGCCATTTAAATGCATGTAAAAAGGGTAACATAAAAAGCAATGGCTACAAAAAAAAAAAAAACCAATTGCATAATATAATCAAAAAGGGTCCGATGGAATATGAGTAATCATGAACAACAGTACAGTTTATTCTTCAGCCTTTGTGCTATACGGAATAGCCTATGTCAAGTTTAACATAAATGCAAAAGAGGTTGCGTACCAAATAAATGTTTTTCGTGCATTGCAAGTAGTCTAAAGAATCAGTCATATTGTTTATAACTTACGAATAATAATTCATGATATTAAAAATTTTATCTCTTTTTACATTGGTTATGATTAGGGGACATTTGATGTACACACAGAGATATAATGGCATGCTAAACTTTTTTGTGTGGGTGTTTTTAATATTGTATAGGAATTATCAAGATATATATTGTGCTTTATAGAATTCTAGAAAGAACTATTGGAATTTATTACGTACCGAAATGTTGTGGCTTATGAATGAAACGTTGGGCTGCACCATAGTAGTCAGCATAAATGATCCTAACTTGAGGATTCTTCTTCCTGAGAGTGTCTAAGGCAAGATTGAGCTGCTTGTTATGGAACTGAGCAAAAGCATTAAAGTTTTTCAAGCATCCATTTTTATCGACGTCCTCTTTGTTTTGGCTCATAAACAATGTCATGTACAAAGGAGAGCAACCAACTGGTCAATTCCCTGGCACTACGAGCTTCACTGCTCCTTCAGCTATCAATTCCTATGAAACATATAAAAACAAAATCCAATTAATGTACGTTTGCAAATTCTAATAAAGCACTCATATTTAGATCTCTTTTGATTATACTTTTAATTGTTCCAATTTTATAAAAATTTTAGTTGGTCCTTCTAGTTCAAAATCAAGTCATGCTAGTGAATCTTTCGTATTAATATATACATATAAATTTTAACATTAAGGGTGCACATGTTTTTGAAATCATTCATATGAAGATGTGATGATCTCTAAATCCATTTTCCCCCTTATTCTGATAATGTTATTTTAAAACAAAAAACATGTAGAATAAATATCATTGTTAACTAATACTCTTTTTCACTTTTTTTATTGGGCTGAATAATACTGTTTTTCACTTTGAAAGAATGATTTCAATAAAAAATATAAAATAACAAGATCTTCATATTTATTATGGATTGTCCAAAAACAATTTTAGCTATGCATAACTTTAGTGATGTGACTCATCAAAAACATAAAAACTGAATCAATTTGACGAAGAAAAATTTAAGGGAAAACAAGTGGACATTATATGTTATACGCAAATTTAATTTCAGTGTCTACTATTATATTGGAAATTAATGTATCTTCCAACTAACAACTCTTGTAGACGATACATGAAACGTTTTATGATTTGCGCGATGGATTGAAACTTAAATGACATACACTGGTGACATTAGTTATTGCTCCAACACCTACAGGAACGGTTGCTGGAAGCTGATTAATGTTGCCACCAGCAAAAGCGGCGTAGTTATAATCATTTCCACCAATCTCCCCACCAGAAACAGTGATCTTTTCAAGTACCTATCACAATCTGTCACATGCATCTTCAAATGCACAGAAAAATTGTTATCATGGAAATTATATAGCATGTGCTATTGCTATTATAAGGAACTTTTGTTTTTTAAAAAAATGGGTGGTATAAATCACCAAAATGGGGCATTAATTACATTTTCCCAGTAAATTAAAGTTGCCATTTTTTCTTTTTCACTTCTCAAGAGATAATTCGTGATTTTAAATGTGGATAAATTTGGGGGAAAAACATTCATTAAAAAAAATTACTACCTCTGGTCTTTAATATAAAAGTGATATAATTAATCTAAAAAAATTAGTTAAGTTGATTATTTGTGACAAATATGTGTTGACTTCTCTAAATTACCGTATTCAATCATATACAATGGAATTACCCCTGGGTGGAAGCTCCTTGCAAATAATAGGGATATTTTAGAGAAAATATTATAAATTAAGGATCAAATCCAACCCCCAACTAGCTCTTATATTTAAGATCGGAGGTAGTAATAATTTAGCCATCTCTTGTTAGTTTTGATGAGATGGACCGGGGTATTTTTGTTATATGAAAGTGTAAAAAAGTAAAATTAGATATAATCAGTCAATTAATGTCGATCACCTTGTCTTGTGGTGCAGAGTGAGCGTTTGAACTTCTTGAACCAGTCAAGCTGAACACTTAAAGAATCATGTGTCCACAGTATTTTTTCCAAGTCCTCTTCTGTAGAAGAAATCTGCATCAAGTGCAGTGGCCCCTGCCACGGCGAAATTCACCCCATGATGCCCATCTTGGCCTTTCCTTAGTTTCAGATATGGTGTCAAATATGCAATCCATATGCCTCAGCTACAATAATAAAAAGCCATCACAAATTATGTTTAATTAATTATTAATTTATTGAAGAGAGAGACAGAGAGAGCTAACCTACCTCATAGTAATCTCTACTGGCGATTAACTAATTATTGGTAACAATATAAAACTTTAAATTTTAATTTTTTTAATCAATTTTGAGTAATTGGAGATTTTCTAATCATTGTGATAATTAAAGAAGAAAACTAATGACAGGGAAGCTTTCCAATGAATTGGAGATTTTTTTTATCAATGTTGGGATCAATTCATGGAGAAAGCGTACCTATGAAATCAACAATGAGACGTCCATCAGAGCAACGACCAGTGGCATGTCGGAAGAAGGTTTCACCGTAAGGAAGCTTTCCAATGACAGGGAAAGCAAGAGCACCAGAGGATAAGAAATTGCCAGTGTCGCTTAGGGAGTCTCCAAAGTTGAAGCTTGCCTCATATGGATGATCATTATCACTAGCAGTTGATCCAAGTTCCTCAGAAAACCCCAATACGATGAAGAACATGATCATTAAGGGGACAAGGATCTTCATGGTACACTGCTAGAAAGATGAGGTTGGGAGAGCAAGAATGTGCAGACACAGTAAAGATTTGATACTAAGAATGGGAAAATTCATGTATTATACATATGATACAATGGTCTGGTTATTATAAGCAAAATTAGACTCACCATAAATATCCATCCGTACGGTTGAGCATTAAATGTTATAACCTTTTGAAGACTACCTTTTTCCTCTTCGTGTGCAGTTTCATGTGTGGAACTGCTGTTTTAATTATTTGTCAGACGATTTAATAACTTTAATAATATATGCATGCAATTAATTAAAGTGTAGGGGGTTGGTTCTGGGATTGGCCACAACATTAAGGGATTTTAATTTGAGACAAAGGTGCCGCTAGAAGGTTGAGAACATTAATTATTACTCCTTTGGTCCTATTTATAGGGTGGAAAGAGAAGTTTTTTTTTATCCTATTTATAAGTCACTTCAGTAAATTTTCAGTGTGAATATACTATTTTGTCCTTCATTTATTATAGTATAGATAGTTATTTCTTTTGAAAAGTGTATATATTAAATATGGGTAAAGTTGGAAAATTGTTTTACTCCTCCGGTCCTAAATATAACACTCTTATATATAAGGATCTTATATTTAGGACCGGAGAAGTACTTTAATGGAGATTTAATGTATTTTAAGATATTTCTTGATCTATGTGAAATATATTGAAAGTGCCTTATAAATAGGACCAAATGAGTAATTTTAAACTGGATTAGTGTAAAACTACTCGTTGAGTACGGCATTTAATGCAATTTGTCAAATGAATAGTTGAATGTTAGAAGGAGTTATTTAACTGGTTATAGTTACCATTGAGATTTTTCATTGTCTTTTAAGCTTATCAGTTGACTGAAAAAGGTTCATTAGTCGACTATTTCTTTTTTTGACCTGGCTTTGTAAAAAGAACTTTGAAACCAGTCTCCTTTTTTTTTTTGGTCAAAAAACTTTGAAACCAGTCTAGGGAAGGCGGTTTAATATGGTAAAACATCTTTTCCCATCACATTAAAAAAAAAAAACAGAGAGAACTGCCTCTTAGGATTACTTATAAATAGCTTTACAATCTTACAACCATGATTTACGAAACACGAAATAAGTATATGAGAATAATTTTTTCTACACTTATGTGAAATATGCTTATAACTACTTTTAAACACTACCCAAATAGGCCCTAAATCTTCAAGCTTTTCTCATTCTTTCTTTTGTTTTGCTTCAATTCATTGATTAATTAATACTCGTACCCTATTGGATCCCATGTAGCTTTCATGATTTATAACTGAAATTATAATTGATAAGCCTAAATTTCACCTAATATTTACCCACATTTATAATTTGTGTTAAAGTATGACATAGTTTTTAAATGATTGATTTCACACAAAGCATTGTTTTGGTGCATTTTGGGGTTTCACGGAGGAGAAATAACGGCATTTGGAGCTAAAAACAATAAAAATCGATTGTCCTTAGTAATTCTTACATCTGTTCGGTATTTTGAGCATGATTTTCCCATATGATATCCCACATAGAGGGTCTAAGATGCTTGGCAAATGTGAGACATAATAGAACTACAGGCCTGGAGAGTTTGAGAAACTTCAAAAATGCTTTAAAAAGTTCTTTAATGTAAGTTGCAATAAAAATTCTCTGGGTAGATCTTTCAAAACGCTAATTCAAACATCCCTTAGTAGATCTTTCGTGTTTCACATTTTTCAAAATTCAAACGTCATGTTATAGTCAAAATTGGGCTTGAAGTCGCAACTTGAGAACTATTGTTGCTTATCCTGTGGTTGTTAGAAATATTGTAGGTGATGTTTAGGGGCGTTTGAATATCCCTAAAAATACTTTTTAAAAATATTTTTTTACAAATCGAGATAAACTCTTCCATATATTTACTTTGTATATCGTAAAATTACTTTTAAATCTATAATTTGGTTTCTATTCAAATACCGGTCAAAGATGATGAGCACATTTGGCACTAGTTGTAGGCTTAAGCCAAAATTTTCTGGATTGTTATGGATTACCAATAGGTCACTTCTATAATAAAAAGAGGGAGTGTGTATGTAAATGGTAAAGGCGGCCACCCATATACGACATACCAACACACTCATCATGTGGGCAAAATTAATTGGTTCTTGCCAATAAGGAGTATTATAAGACGTGGCTAAGGATCAAAGACAAGCACTTTAATTTTAATTGAGCCAAAATCTCCCTTTTCCATTTAAGAGTCCAAATAGATAAAGCATTAATCTATCAATACGGTTATCTAAGTTCTTGGCGCTTTGCTTCAAAGTGCTCAAAAAAGCACAACAGGACAGACACAGACCAAAAAAGTCGACGTCCTAATTTTTAGTCCCCACTCGAATTATTTATAAAACGCGAAAAGTTGAGCACCTTTATGACCTATATGTGTTTGTGTGTGTGACTATATCCTAACTTATTTTCTTGGATAAAACAATCCTAGCATTTTGCAAACCCCTAAAGAGAAATAATGGCGAAGCTGGGTTTTTGTTCCTTCACTTTCCTCGTACTGCTTTCTATGTTCATGTTGTTGTCCCTGTCGGAGACTCGACTGTTGAAAAATGATGAGCATGCATCTTCATTGCATCTTCACGTCAGATCTCACTTTATCAGTACTAGTACAAAGCAATACTTTGATCTGGAACGTGGAAGCTTAATGAGTTCATCAGATGATAATGGCATTAATGGAAAACCCAGAACACAACGTGTGAGTCCAGGTGGTCCCGGAGAACATCATCACAAGCTTAAATAACTAGGTAGGTCCTTATATATGCTGCATAGATTATAAAGAATGAGTTGTATGCTATTTAAAAATAATGACTTTCAGATTTCAAATATAATGTCAGAATCCAGTCTCGTTGTAGTGTCCTAAGGTTTGGATTGTTACCTCCTCCCATCTTTTTCAGCTTTTATCTTTGCATGAAGTCAGAAAAATTGTTGCCTCCCTTCGATTTTGTATAACCTCAAGTACTATGTACCAGCTTCAATTCCTAATTCTTTTTATGCATAGTTTCAATTCCTAATTATTTGCATTTTAAACAATCTATCTCATTCAAATTTCAAGCTGAACTTCTGATATATGCCACACACTCACACATCTCTCTGAGAACTACAACTACAATATATGCGGACGAGCTGATAACTACAGTACTCTTTAATACTTTTAATGGACTCGTAAAGTTTACGGGATCATTCTTTCAATTATAAATATTTGAGGTTTTTTTTTTCTAAATTGGATTGTTAATTCTGCGTCCTTCTCCTTTGGTAATCAATTGCTACAGATTTTGGCTTCCATCAAACAACTGGCGCATACCGGTAACTCAGTAGAAGGAGCAACTGCAATCATTATCCAGGCTATGAATGTTTTCTGCAAATTGTTTTCTAATTTAGACGCTGTTGTTGTTCATCCTTTCTCTTATGTTTTTTATAATTTTTCTTTTTGCAGCTTTTCTTAAGCTATTTACATATAATGTTACATCTTGCTTATTAATATCATCATTTGATCTTTTATTTAAAAAAGACAACTACGATTAAAGAAAAGTAAGACGCTACATTCTTTAGTGCTTGTTTTCAAAATCCACGTACATTTATGTTTTTATAAAAAAGAGCATGGAGTAGTCAGTAGTGTTTTTGGTTTATCCTAAATATCATGCAAATACATCGAACCAGCTCCAGTTAGAGTAAAATATCTTTTTATTTAACTGTGAAAACACACATAAAAATGCAAGCGCAGACAAATTTAGTTAAGCTCTTTGAAATTCTATAAATATTTATATATTTTACAAAAATACATTATTCCAGTAAAAACTAAGATCAAAAGGTTATTCAATATTAACTGTCACTTTGAATCGTATAAGTAAAACTTTTAATTTAAAACATAAATTAAATTTATAATTTTTATTGCCATAAAAATAAAGAACTTTATAAATTAGTTTTAATAACTTAAATTTCTAAGAAAAACAACGTTATTGTCACGAAAAATATAAATTGAGTAAGATAAATGAAATCAAATCTATGATCAATCTCTCACTTGAAAAAAAGTTTTCATGTTACTAAACTACCATGCCATTCATAATTCTTGATTCTTCATACAATTCTTTGTATGACATTGTTTCTCATCGACAAGTAATTGAGAAATGAGAATAGAGTGAGGATGACAAATATTAAATATGAATAATCCAGATTTAATTTGACAGTTTAAATTTTAGAAATAAAAATCTTAAATTAAAATATTTTTTATTTTTAAATCGTGCCTTTTATGCAAAATAACACTACTATACCTAGCAAGCACTGTATGAATACTTTATGATGGCAATTTAAAATCCATCCCTTTGAAAATGACGTGAAAAATATCATACTCCATCTACCCTTTTTATAAAAAACAATCTTTTTCATAATGATATTTTTAAATATAAAAAGCAAATTTCGGCCTTTTTATCTCAAATTTTAAACTAATCTTTTTAATTTTATCTTCATTGAATGTATGAAATTTATTATCTTTTTCAAATAAATTTTTACTTATTAATTATCTCTCATGTACTCTCTTTACAAACAAGGGTATAATTTAAAAAAATATACATATATCTTACACATTTATTACTTTTAATTAAATTTATCTGACATTTTCAATCCCATGATTTTGATTTTTGATAGTTGTTTTTTTTTTTTATAATAAATAAGGGACACATAGAGTAATATTTTTGGATTCCTGTTAGATTCCACACTGAGGGCCGCCAATCCCACTGGTTGCGATTTATGATTTTTATTTAGATTCGAATTTGAGCGCCGCCGATCCCACTTTTTTTTTTTTTTTTGATTTAGCACAGTTTTTTAATTGTTAGTTATTGTTATTTCTGTGTCTTAGACTGCGTCTATTTAACATTTTCTAAGGTGAATTTGTAATCTATGAGAGACAATATTTTTTTTAAAAATTTTTTTTACCATATTCATCGTCGAATCACTTTGTTAGAAGTCATGATAGTTACTGAAGTAGCGCTCATATTAAATAAATTGACATATATAGTTATTGAAATTTATCTTGTTTTAAAATCGCTAAATTTGTTAAAAGTCGTGATATAGATGTATAACTCAAGAATTACTTGATTATTCTCTCTTTCTAACACAACGCACCAAGAGATACTAACTTTCTTGGCACTAAATAATGGAATTTAAAAATCCTCGTGAGTGTCAATCAATGTTCAGAGTTGTCTCAGAGGGTATTTGGATAAAAATGACTTTGAAAATAATTTTGATACATGAATTAAATATATAAGAGATATTTTGTTTGGACTTACTGAAAATATTTCTTTAAAAGTACTTTTAAAGTAAACCAAATACCTGCTATTCATATAAGAACTGGATTTGAATCTTGTCAGAATATTTTTTTTGGCCAATGATCTTGTCAGAATCCATCCCTTTCCTTTTCTTCTCAAAATTCTATATCTACTCTTGAATTAAAAAATAAATTGTTTAGATTTGATATTTTATAAAATTATTATTATAATATTATATAAAAAGGAGAGAGATGGTGAAGCTTCATTTTTTAAGATATTAAATTTAAATTATCTATTTTTTATTCAAGGGTAAAAATGAGGGAGGGAGATCCTTAGAGGATCAAGATCTAAGATTTTTCTTTTTCTTGTCGTGTTTTTTTTTTTTTTTTGCCTCGGGAGTTTAAGCCACGTAATCGGTTGTGGAATCCATTAAACAAGTGCACTAATCAAGTGCCATATAAATTGGATTAGGACTTACGTGTGTCCATTTTGCCATGCGACAAAAACTAACTAACGTTAGCCCTCCTGCTAAATCAATTAAAATAAGTGTTTTAAACAGCCAACCGTTGGCTTTTCCAGCCGACATAAGATTATAAATAAAAGTTGGGATAAGGTGATAAAATACCTCAGAAGTATATACTAAGAAGCACCTACTACAAAAAAAAAAAATGATTTTCAGCAACAACATGATCGTTCTTGGAGCAACTGTAGTTGAAAAGTTTCAGTAGTGACAAAAAAAACTCGCTGTTGAAAGTGGCAGCAAAAGGCGCTTTTGGTGGCAACATTTTTTATCGACACTGAAAGTACTTTCAGAGGTAACAAATTGTCACCACCAAAAGCGACTTTTAGTGGAAACTTTCTTGTCATTACTAAAAGTGATGTCGGAGAAAAATGGCTTCACCGAGGCCAGCCATCGCCGCTAGCTGTCACGTCATCTTCAGGTCACATGACGGTCTAAATCTGTTCAGCGTAAATGTGTCTTTTTCAATGTTTGAAGTTGTGACCACCTCCTTTTGTGTCCAATTGTTTTGCCATTGAGCTGGACTGAATTTGCTAATTATTATTGTAAAATAAAATATATATTATCATATTATTTTTTCAGTGGTGACGCTACAAAGTCGCCGCTAAAAGTCCAAGGCATAATAAAGACCCCAGAGACTTTCAGTGGTGACACTAATAGTCACCATTGAAAGTCAACTTTAAGCAGCGATTCTTGAAAGTGGCTGCTAACTTTCGGCAGCGACTTTCAATGTATGCCCTCTAAAGACATTTGGTGGTGACAAAAAAGGTCACTACTGAAAGTCTCTTCTTTAGTGGTGACTTTTTGTGTCGCCGCAGAAAGATACTTTCAGTAATCAAGGAAGAAAAAACCGGACCAGATCGACCGGTTCAACCAGAAAACTGGTGAACCGATCTGAGGTCCGGTCTGGTTTAACCTAAAAACCGGCTTCCAATCAACCCGGGATGAACAGGACTAAACTGGTAAAAACTGAAAAAGGCGCTTGTAGACTGGGTTGGCCAGTTTTTTTTTCCCCCAAAACTACGCTCACCGTTCGCCAAAGAAGGAATGGACGTCTTATTGTCTACCAGAAACCATGGACACTGTAGAGACAAGCAGTAGAAGCAGAGGAGATCATGGAGGCTGAGGAAAAGAAATCATTGTTTGTGCCGCTTTGAGGTATATTCGTAGAAGACAAGAAAGAGAAAGATAAGTGAGAGTATAGGATGGATGAATAAAGTGTAGAGAAGAAAAATAGTACTGACCTTTCGCTATTTCTCCATTTCTCCATTCTATTTGAGGAAGAAATAGAAGTGATAGCTGAGGATGGCAGGAAGTAATTTGAGAAAGAGGTGGAAGAACTAGTGATGCGTGCTCAAGGAGGCAAAATATGTTGCTATAGTGCTACCACCCTAGTCTACTTTGCTTGTTCAATGTCTTATGAGAGAGACATTGCTTCATGATGTGTGATATAAAGAGAAAAGTGGCATGGCATGTGGGAGAGAGAAGATAGAGAAAAGGAAAAGAGAAAAAAATAAAAAAGAAAAGTTTTTATATACATAAATATTATTTTTATAATTAGAATATCAATATTTTACTAATTTTAATTACATTATATTATTTTAATTATTACCGGTCTGACCTCGGTCTGATCCTAATCTAACCTATTAACCCTTAAACCAGTATCTTGACTGGTTCAATGTCCGGTTCGGTTTTTTGTTCCTTGTTAGTAATAACTTTTAGTAGCACCAAAAAAAGTCACTGCTGAAAGTAGAAATGTCACCGCTAAAAGTCATATTTTTAGTGGTGACTTTTTTAGTTTCACTATCAAAAGTCGTTGCTAAAAGTCCTTTTTTTTTTTTTTGTAGTGACCTAGTACCTGAAAGTTTCTTTTAGCTCTAAATGTCCTGAAAATTTATTTTTGTAGCAAAAGTGCCCCAGTGTTAACAAAGATTAGCTTTGAATGTTAAATTTTACTTTTTGACTAACTTACGCTGACATGGCCACTAAATTGGGGGAAAAAAAAATATTAAGACATAGTGCCTCTCCTCTCTCTCTCACCCCCTCATATTTAGGAGTGGAAATAGGCTAGATTTTATCCTTAACAAGCCAAGCTTGTCTGGGAAAAAGCTGGCCTGAGCCTAACTTGTGGCCTGTCATGGGCTCTATTTCCAATCTAAGCCTGGTTTGTACAAAGGCCTAACCTGGTTTGAGCCTATTAAAAAAGTTTGTAATTTTAAAATTTTCAAAATACATAGTTAAAAATACATTTTTTAACTAGTACATAGTAAAAAATACATTGACTAATGAAAAAGAAAAACATACATGCTACAAAATAATTACTTTTTAAATATTTTTATTAAAATTTTTATGTCATAATTATTATTTTAAATCTTAATTACAATTAATATTATCAAAAATAAGTTATAATTATATGTTAGAATTTGGAATAAGACTAGATATAAATATAAAATTAAAACTAAAATTAAAACAAATAAATAGGCCTAGCGCCTAATGGGCTTAATATGCACTACAAAAAACAGCTAATTACCAACATAATTAGTGACAGAATAATATTCGTCGCTAATTTCTAATGGATTACCCATGAAAATTTTATCACTAAACTTAGCCACAGAATTAGCAATGGAATTTTTTCCATTAAAAAATTCCGTTGCTAATTCTGTGACTAAAATTTTATAATTAAAAAGAAAAAATTCTGTTGCTAATTCTGTGACTAAAATTTTATAATTAAAATTAGCCACGGAATTTTTTCCATCAGAAAATTCCATGGCTAATTCCGTTATAATTAAAATTATTCTAGCCATAAATTTCTTCCGTCAGAAATTTCCGTCGTTCTGTGGCTAAAATTTTATAATTAAGATTTGTGATAGAATACTTTTTTGTGGCTAATTTAGCCATGGGATTAGTGATGAAAAATTATTCCGTGACTAATTTTGTAACTAAAATATAATATATAATATAATACAATATAATAATATAATAAACATATAATTAAATTATATATCTTATGAATGTTAAATAAAAGAATTAAATTTAAAAAATATATTTATGAAAAAATTATTTACTATTTAAAATTCAAAATTAGTGTCATTGGAAATTAATATTATATTTAAAATAATTTTTTAAAAAAATTAAAGCATTATAAAATAAATAGTAAAACAATATCTAAAAATTATTTTGTCACAAAAATAGTTATGATTAAAATTATCATAGAGTTTATTTTTAGTTTCTAATAATATATATGTGTATATATAAGTATTTGTGTAAGAGAATATTATATATATATTTAATTTTGCATAATAAGTTAGTAAGTTCATTGCAGCTCAATTGGTGATGTGTGTGTACAAATGAGATTTTTGGTTTGAGCCGTGGAGAAGTCACTTTGAGGAGGAATTATATGGTGGCGACATGTGGCAATACAAGGTGGCATGTGAGATAGCGACACGTGGTGGAGGAGGTCAGGTGGCATATTAATTTTTTTAAAAAAAATATATTAGCGATGGAATTGACATTCCGTCGGTAATTAGAGACGAAAAAATTCTGTCAGTAATTAGTGATGAAATTTCAATTCCGTCGCTAATTACAGACAGAATTTAAACGTTGTCGCTGATTACTGACAGAATTTCAATTCCATCGCTAATTCTGTCAGTAATCAAATTAGTGACAGAAGAATTAGCGACAGAGCAAATTTCGTCACTAATTCCTTCGGTAATATGATTCTGTCGCTAATCCGTCGCTAAATAAAAATTCCGTCGGTAAATTTCATCGCTAATCACTTTTTTTTTTTTTTGGTATTGATGCTTCTTAAAAAATCTAAACCTGACCTATTAAGCTAAACAAGTCTTCAAAAAAGCCTGGGCTTATTTCTATTTTGAAAAGGCCAGGGGAAAACAGGTCCTTATATGTTTTCACCCCTGCTCATATTCTTCGGATTTTCAATGCCTCGAGGATGACGACTTCCGCTCTGTCGTTGTCGAGTTTTGTGAGCCCCTCACCCTCCTTGCTCGCATCAGTGATCGCCCTTTGTTGGAGACCGAGGCCCCTTATTCTATTCCCATATTAATCTTAAGGTTGCGGACTTTTGGGTCAGCGGAGTCGTTCGACAACGAAGGTACCATGAGCAGGGTGAAGCCCAAAAAACTCCATCACCCCAAGGTCGCATCACCACAAAAATATGATAGCGGAGAAGGCAATGATGAAGAAGGAGCTTCGTTGATTCTTCATCACGAAAGGACCAAAATAGCATAGACATCACGAAGCAGAATCCCAAGCGTCAATCTCCCACCTTCGCCGGCCAACATAGAAACCAGCACCACCACAGAAATCGTTATCTCTCTCCCTTGAAGGTCCACATCACAAGCCACCACAAAAATCACTGCTCTTGATTGCCACGTCGGCCACTGCGGTCGATTGCTCCATCTTTATTGTCATCGAGTATTCTGTCAAGCTGGCCGTCACTTCAGTAAAACAATCTTAGGATTAACGGTCAACGTCATAGACTGTTAAATTAGGTGTATTATTGCTGCGAATTAGTACTTCCAAGACATTTAGAGCAAAAAAAAAAAAAAAAATTTCAAATGCTTGGTGCTCGTTAGTATATATTTATGGAATATTTTAGCATTTTATCTTATAGAAGTTTGAAAGTTCTCATATTAGAGCTTGAAGAGTGGTGACGAGAAAGATTCAAAAAGTTTGCAGCTTTTCTGGGAAGTACTCCATGAACTTGATATAAAAAATTGATGAATGGCCTGGAACAACGAGATTATATTCATATATCAAGCTCCAATTAACTTCGTCCAAAGTATGATGGTAAATACTCTGGGCTTTATACTGGCGATCGAAAGCATTTAATATATTTCTAAGGTAAGAGACAAACCTAAAATGTGATTAAGTGTAAACGTTATGAAGGAAAAATCACGAGCTGCAAATAGGAAACCCTTTCAGTGGATTATGTACATTAGTAAGTTGAGTGTTGATCTTGCATAGAAGGAAACTCAAATCTTTTAAATATTCTCAACTCCCAAGCTAAATGTATTCATGGCCTATATATATATATATCAGCAATTTTTCCAGTTCTGTTGAACATTTACGCCTGTTGTCATTACACAGGAAGAATATTAATACCTACATATAGAGTTAATAACTCCATCTCAGAATTTTGCAGAACTCATAATGGCAAAGGTTATGTTTTTACTGTGGATGTGTTTTATACTGATGTTTCTTCTGTTTTTTTCAGGGTCTTTTTGTCGTCCTGAGGTTACGCCAACTTATGTGAAGAATGATGCAGGAGAAGATTCAGCTTCAGGACTTTCACACACAAAAGAAAAAAAAAAAAAAAATTTCAGCTCAAGGGGACCGGATCCGTAGCATCATTGAATCCTAAAGTTAAGGTGTTAGAGATATATATGAGATATAACTAGGTCATTGTCTCATGTGTGCCCTTTTGAGCAGTACAGGAGCTCGATCGAAGAAGGTTCAATAGTTTTCTCATGGAAGGGTTAAAAGTTTGTCAATTTTCATTGTAATGCTATATATTTTGAGCTTGTCATCAATGAATAATCCACATATTTTCCTTTCATTCCATGTTTGCTGCCCATTGAGTTCATCTTATCAATGTTATGTGGTAATATAACTTGTATGCACTTTGATTAAGTTCTGCTGCTATATGATTTCCCTCTATATAAAAATATATATATGTATATATATCTTGCCATTAATTCTTTATTTATATTATCCAAACAGCAAAGGTGTATAGGACGTATTGAACACCATATCTCCAGAATCGTAATAGGTAGAAACCGCATTTGCTTGAGTTGAGGAGGCATTCACAAGGGATGTTTTCTGACGCGTTTCAGCATTGATAAACAAATTGTGGATCTCAGACAAGGTGAATCGATCATGTACACCATTGATCACGGCACAAACTCGTATTCTGCAGAGAGATCGTTTACGATGCAAGAGATATGATCTGAATTAGCAACTCTTTGTCCTAGCATCGCTAGTTGATCGCATATAGATCTGATGGACGCAAGGTAGTTCACATTTCTTTTGATTTTTCAACTGATTATGGTATGAAAGCACCTTTGCACCAGATGTTGCGAAGAAGAGTTGTTCGAGATGCTAGCAGATCTAAAATGAGGTGTTGTATCCGACTAGTTCAAGAAAAAGAGGGACTAACTGAAGAGAGTAGCCACAAAGCTAATGATGAATCTAGGACCTCATGTTCTTTGAATTCAGGATTGGTAATCTCTTGATCACGATCCTGACAAACGGAGGCTGGTGGAGCTTTTGATGTTCCATCAAGAAGGTCAAGAAGCCAATGTTGATTTGCCATCTGATGTACTTGCTGTTTCTATATCAACTAATTATGATTGTCCAACTTCACTATGATCTCCTGGTTGAAGAAGAGGTGCAGACACAAAGCCATGGCTGCCACGGAAGACTCATCTCTCACAGCACTCAAACTAACAGAAGCAGACATATTGCTTGAGAGGTGGAATAAATAGAGCAAGACAATTAATCAAAGAAGGAAGAATGAACAAGATCGGAGACCTCACTGGCTATTGCGCCGTGGTTCTGATACCACAAACGAATCTAGTTAAAGGATGAGAGAGATGAAAGAATGCTCTGGAATATTTCTTTATTTTACTAAACTGAAAAATTTGTGTGACAACTAAGCACAGATTTTGTACACGTGTTTAGCTGCAACAATCAACTAAATTCTGTTACATGAGAAAGAGCTGGGCTTGGACCAGGCCCAATAACACCAACTACACTTATCATCTAATAGTCACCGTAAATAATAAGTGAGCTTTACTTAATTTGATGTATCAAAGAAGCACATTAATTTTAATTTTATATATTATAGAGTACTGCATTATCCACAAAGCATATCTCTTTTCTTGATCTGCATCCCATATATCGTTTTCTTTTTAATTTTTCTTACAATACTACTGGAGGCCTTCAAATTAATTATATATTAAGGGGACAAATGCTAAACTTAAATTAGATGTTATATGGAGGTTCAAAATTTTTATATTGGATTTGACATAACAAAAAGTCACCATTCTTTTCCAGAATAACAAATTGAAAATGGAAGTATTTCTTCTCGGTCAAGCATTTGCCTCAAGCTCAAGAGTATGGATCATTGCAGGTAGTTTAATAATGATAAAAGATCGCTTTGACCAGTATTAATGCAAAAGGTGGTTAGAAGTTGCCATTATGCTTCCAACTAGATTGTGCAAAATCAATTGAGATGTTTTCAGACCAAAATGAAATAAAATGACAGAGTTAAAGTGCTTCAAGTGCAATTAATAAAACCTGATGAGACTTTGATATAAAGATTACAAATGAGACCTAAGAATATTCTCCCCCTTTTGTTTCATAACACTTGATTATACCCTTCACAATCAAATTCATAATTCTTAATGATGATATATGTGTTAGCCAAAAGTTTAAAAGTTTGGAAAAAGCTTTATCAAGTCAAAATTAAGTGTTTAATTTCATCAATTGCACAATCTCTTACTACAATTAATAAAACCCATATGTTACTAATAAAATTAGGATTTTTATTCAACAGTGCTGGGCACTCAAAAGTTTTTTGTGTTATAATTTTGTGCTTAAAGAAAACATTTCCAAATAAAGATTGTCGGAAAGGAATTAAGATAAAAAATAAATTAAGTATTGTGTGTGTTATTTTATCTTTTAGTTCTTCTATGCACATGAATCCCTTTAATCCATGGTGGAGTCCGCTAACAAGTGCAATAACGTCGATTAAGAACCATATCAATTGGACAAGCATTCAAATATAAATATGTTCTTTGTCCTTTACTGTCCGACAAAAACAAAGGTTAGACATACTAATAAATGAATTAAATATAATAATTGGGGCTAGCAAACAACCAACCTTTGGCTTTTCCTGTTGACCTAAAATTATATTTGAAAAGTCCTGAAAATTCTCATACTGGGGCTTCAAAAGTAAGGACAGAAACCAAATTTTCAAAAAGTTTGAAGCTTTCGAGAGAGTACGGCATGAAGCTGATATTAAAAAATATTGAATGAGCCAAGGGAATTGTACATATGATTCAGTTTCCTCAAGAAAAAGTATACCATAAGCTTTGCTTGATTTACAAAGCAGCTAATAGGATTTCCCTTAAGAGGATGATCTACGCTGATGAGTTGTGAGCATGCAAGCATATGCTTTGGCATTATTTGATCATTAATTGCATCCACAGAAAGAACTGCAAAATCATTTTAATAATTTCAATTCTTAACCTCACATGCAAGCATATATGGCCTATATATAAATATCGGCAATCAGTTCTGCAATTCTCACAAGCACCTGTGCCAAGTATCATCACAAAGGAAAGAACAGCTTAGAATAATTAACTCTACACACGTGAGCTTGTTGCAGAAGAAGCAATGGCGAAAGCAAAAATGGTGTTTTCACTGTGGATGTGCTTCATATTTGTGTTTCTGTGTTTTTCAGGGTTCTTTTGTCGTCCTTTAGTTACGCCAACTTTGGTGCAGAGCGACGAAGCAGAAGGTTCAAGTGTAGGATTCCAACATATAATCTCTCGACGTAGTCCTGGTGGACCAGATCCGAGGCATCATTGAATCCTATAAAAGGGATTCAGCGTTTGAAATTTACATCTGAGGGGTGGACTTTTGAAGTGTTGATATGGCATGTTTGATCACAAATAAGTATATACTTGGTGCCTTTTCGATCAGATTGTATCATCACTAAGTTGTGTGCATTTGAATAAATCAATAAGAGATTATGCTCTATGATTCCCCACTACTTTTCATTATTCCTTTAATTCTATTATCCAGGATTTCATGATGACAGATAAAAAGTAGCTTTGCTTAATTTCATGTGTCAAATAAGAGACTATGCTCTATGCTCTATGCAAGTGATAGCTGAACTAGCTAGTTGTCACATGAATATGCGCAATTTTCGTATGTAACCAAAAAGTGTCCCTTCTTTTTTCCAAAATGACAAACTAGAAAGGAGCATTAGCGTCCAGAAAACAAGTAATTTCAATGTACAATGTCATTATGACTACTAAAACGCATGTATAATAAGATGGGTTATGGTTCAATCGGTTCAAAATTTTCTTAAATAAATTCTTTTCATTGCTATAAAATAGCATCATTTTAGACCCATCTATCTTTAATAGTTTTATGGGAAGTAGCATTATTCCTGTACAAATTGCATATAAATAGCTTTTTTTTTGTTTGGTAATACACAAATATCCTCTTGTTAAACAAAATCCTATTTGAGATATTAAATGTGTGGGTACATCTTCTCACAAAAATACAAACTTTGACCCGTCATATTATTAGAAACTAATCATTTTTGCTAAATCAAATAACGATTTATAAAAATTTTATCTAGTAATGCAAATCTCACCAATCTAAGCATTATTGGGCTTAGCCTATTAATATTGCGCCGGTTCATTTTCCAACTCTAACGGCAACCAATGAACCACAAAAGCCCAAGTGAGGCAGTAAAAGAAAATAAATTTTAAGTCTGTACTCTGCAGATATCATTTTGTCTTTCGGTTCTTCCACATAGGAAGCCACGTAATCCCCGGAGGAATGCGTTGACCACGCGCAAATCGCAATAACTCTGTGTCAGAATCAACTAAGAAGAAAGAACGACCTTTTATAATTATATTCACAAAAAACACGCATGCAGAATCAATTAAAATAAGTGTTTCAAACCGCCGTAACGTTTTTTTTTTTTGTTGACCAGAAATATAATTATACTATAATAAAGCTTTTAAAATTCTCATCCCAAAACTTGAAGAATCAAGACGGATAAATATAGTTTCATATAGATTTGCAGCTTTTCTTTTTGAAGTGTTCGCAGCCACTGCACGAACTTGCCATAAAAATTATGCAAAGTTATATCAGTAAAATCATTTAATATTGCAATGATTCTGAGCATGAGACGTTAGGGAAACATAGATTAAGAGCAACTAATAGCAGTGCCCTTTGACGGATGATCTACGTTGATAAGTTGAATAGTGACTATGCACATTCATGCTTTTAGCTTTAATTAGCTCAATGCATGCACAGAGAAAGCTCAAAATATTTAAATTAAATATTCTCAAATCTCCATAGCTCACTTGTTTATATTTCTTCTCTATATATATATCAGCAAGTTTTCGAGTTCTGATCATCGGCTGTATATGCTAAGTGTCGTTACATAGAATTAAACTCGACGGGAGATATATTATTGTTGCAGAAGAATATATGGCGAAGGGGAACATATTATTTTCAATGTGGATGTGCTTTCTGTTAGTGTTTATGTGTTTTTCAGGGTTTTTACGTCGTCCTCTTGTTACGCCAACTTTGGTGAAGAAAAATGCAGCAGCAGGATCAGAGTTCCAACCTCAAATCTCTCGACTTGGTCCTGGGGGACCAAATCCGAGGCATCATTGAATCCGATAGTGAAGGTTTGCTTTCATGGAAAGGGTGCTGGAAATTGAGATACGATCATACACTTATTGCTTTATCTTCTGTTTATCATTATGTTTTATGTATTTGAATAAGTCAATAAGAAACTAAGCTTTACGTTTTCGTCCTCCACCTTTTCATTATTTCTTTTGGTTTAAAAAGGGAATCAAAATTGCAATTTAATAACAATTAAGTTTCAAAAAAAATTAGAAAAAAATGGTAAATATGGATACAAAAATTTGTAAATTTAGAATTCTCAATTATATCCCTAAAAATAATATATTAAACGTAAATGCCTAATCTACAGTCGGCATTATCTTATTTGTAATAATAGTTTGAATTGATATTGACAACTCATCTTACTATAACAAAAATTTTTGGGACCTAATTTAAACTCTTGCGAATTATCATTACATCACTGCTCACCACAAATCTTTTGCATTGGTCTACGTGTGCTCTTAGTTCTTGACTCAAGTCAAATAAAACATTTAGTGTAGCCCCTAAATCTCTTCTGCTTTATATTAAAATCAGCTCGCCAAATGTGTTTAGCTTTGAACCCTGCTTCAAACCTTAGGCGTTTTGCCCGATCGATATTGGATCCAACAACATGTAGGGTTTATAGTGTTTTTTCAGGGTTTTAGGTCATCCTCTGGTTGCGCCAAGTTTTTGGTGATCGAAGAATAATATAGCAGAAGATTCATTTTTAGGATTCCAACATGCATAGAGCCTCTCGATTTAGTCAAGATCAAGCAGATCCGGAGCATCATTGAAATTGAGACATGGCAATGGATCTTTTAGGACAGTTATCTTCTAAGAATAAAGTCAATAAGAGAATCCACTTTATGTTCCCCTTTACTTATTTTCTCTTAAATTACATATTACCTCTAGTTCTTAATATAAGACAAAGTTGACTAATTTTGAGAGATTAAGAAAGCTAAATAAATTACTTAATTATAACATATGTTACTTGATCTCTTTAAAATATTTGTGTGTATTATTATGTTATATATCGATTTATAAGTTAGACAAATTAGTTTGGAAAAAACAACAAATATAAATATTTTAAAGTAATTTATTTAGCTTTTTTAATCTTCTCAAATTAATTAATTGGGTCTTATATTAAGGACCAGAGATAGTAGAAGTTAATAAAAAATACTTTGATCAAGTTCCTTATATCCATTATGTGAGTTTATAATTAAATATTATTAAATACCAATATTTTAAAAATAGTACACGTGGTAAATTGTAATTGGAGAATTTGACATATTAATAGATATAACGAACTACGTGATGTAAGTATTGTTCTTAGTTAATCATGTCAGCCATGATTTAATTTGTATCACACCTATAGCATGCATATAGCAAGAAAAAATTGGCACCGAGGCACACCATTCGCTGCTGTTTTCCCTTTTTTCCTCAAATTGTGGGATCTTTTCACTTTTATTTAACTTGCTTTCAACTTCATAAAAGCTTCTACAAAATGACATATCAAAATTGACCCTCAAATTAATTGAAATCAAGAAAAAATATGTATCTTCATAAAAGAATATGCATTATATTTCCTAGTTTTAACAAGTATATATTGAATTGTTAGGGATATTAATCAACAATTAATCACATAATAAGTTAAGATGTTGTGTGTGTGTGTGTTAGTAGTCCTAATATCTATATAAAAGGTCCATTTTCATTATTTTTAGATGTGATGGGATGTGTATCCCAACCATGTAGAGAGAGGGTAACTTGGGTCTCTCTCCCCCAAAAGTTTTGAGATGAACTACTGTAATGAGCTTGTGATTAATAAAGATGTTCTTCTCCGTTTTATTATGGTTATTCTTCTCCAATTAATATTGTTTATATGATATGAGAGCTTGGTTTCATTGTAATAGTAGTTTTTGCCGTGCGAGTACATCGACGGTGGTGGTGTGTATCCTAAATACTGCATTTTTGGCCCATCTTCCATCTTCAAAACCACCATGCCCTGATTCACTTTTGGCTTTTTACCTGGATCTTATTCATCATTAGACTTCTTCTCAGTTCATCACCTAGCTTTTTCTGTCGCTGCCAGCATTAGTTCAAAGGAGATTATCTCCACTGTCTTCTTGGTTTTCGTGGCAATATCCTCTTGCACCTTAGCAGGGTCCACCTCACTAATCACCGTAAGTGTATTGGCGGACATATCCACCGTAATGTCTTTCACACGGCGAAACAGCTTATCACTGTCAGCGTTTTTCTTCATTTCAAAGGAGAATTATTATAATGAACTTGTTGCTCCATTAGTGAAGATGTTTTCTTTTCCATTTAATATTGTTTACATGGATATATAGCGCAAAACTAAAGTGAAATACGGAACTAACGAAAATGGGTGGAATGATATGAATTTTTCACACATCAACATCTACTTAAAATAATACTAACTATAGTTTTAATTATAAGATTTTATTTGTATCCTACTGACGAGGTTTTATAATTATAACTAGAGGTATTACATATTGTGAAATAGGGAATGATCAGAGAATCAGATCATTTTAAAACGAATGAAGGACGTATGTATAATCGTATGGGCTATAGACCACTAACTGAATACATGGAACAAGAATGAAAAACAAACAAAGAAACTAACGGGGTTGGGTCTAGCGGAAGGGGCTAGTCTCCTATAATATGGTGAACTAAGGTTCGAATCTCCACTGGGAGAGGTGCCCACATTTAGTATCCGACATTGTCTCAAATAAGATTACTTCCAATAGGAGGATACCTATGCGTTAGGGAAAAAAAAAACAAACAAACAAACAAAGAACATAAATTCACACTTGGGCCCCATTATCCACACTCAGCCCAGCTGACCAACACTCTCCAGACTCCGCTCAAGTTGGGTCCAAAAATAATCTAGGTTACTCAAGTTGTGTCAATATTTTAGCTTGCTGTAGTATGTGTTTCAAAATAATTAAACCTTATAATTTTTCTCTTAACAGAATGATAATCTATCTCTATGTGTTTAGTTCTCTTGTAGCTATCTGAATTATAGCCTTACTATCATAGTATATGGTGACAGGCTTTGCGTATACATTTTCTATCTTCAGATCCTTTAACAAACCAACCAACCCAATCACTTATTAATAATAATTCTTAAAGCTCTATATTCTTCATCAGTTGATGATTTTGCTACTATGCTTTGTTTATTTAATTTCTAAGATACTAAGCCTTCTCCTAGCTTCACCATATAATCTCTTACTAACCTAATTGTGTTAGAACATGTATCCCAGTTTGAATCATAATAGCATTCCATATTGATATTCTTATTGTAGCATTAATTTCTTTAATTGACATCTATTTTGCCTTTAGTTGTGAAAATATATTAATTAAATTGATCAATATTGCAATATTTGGTGAAATTAAAAAAAATCAAAATCACAACAACAGCGAACCTTATTTCCTTAAGTAAAATCAAGTATATAAATCACATGACGTTACTCGCCTTTGTTAGCGGCCAACTTTTTCCATATGCATACCATTGACCAAGAGATTATATTCTTCAACTTCCTTAGATTTTTTTTTTTTTGGCTTGCCTCTATGTTATTTCATAGCGTTAAAAGCCATATATGAAACTCTCCTCATTGGCGCCTCTAGCGATATTTTTGCATATGTCGAATGCATCCAGATTCATATACTTACACATACATACATACATACCTATATACATACATCAATTCATTCAAATCCAATATTTTAGCTTTTTTTTTATCAAAATAATTCATACTCATTTGTTCAAATCAGTTCTCAACAGGAAAAAAATATTTTCATCTGAAATGTATAAAAAAATTAGTATCATCATAAAAAATAGAAAATATATAATAGGAAAAGGCATTTTAATCTGGTTTAAATTATCTTCACACAAGTTCCTCCATGCATGTCCTGTAGTGTACGCTTTTAAAGTATATCGCATGACAAGAAATAGAGTGGTGTTCAAATGATGCAAATAAATGAATTTGACATCATATCTTAACCAAAAGCTTTAAGACAATAAATATATGAGTATTTCCTTATATACATCTTTCTTATAGTCTAATTCTATGCGACTTATTCTTACATTAAATTAGGTTTGTTCACATTTGACAATCTAACATCTAAAGCCAATACCTTAATTGTTTCCGACGAGAAGCCGTAGCCCAGAGTGTTTTCTATATATGTGTGTGCACGCACTCATTTGCACTAGTGTTTCGATCTCTTTGTCTATCTCAATCTCTCTCTACTCATATCCATCTATCACATGCATGCATACAAATAATGGGTTGCGTGTTATTTTGTCTTTTGGTTCTCCATGTTTCTTCTCAACATATGAATCCATTAAATAAGTGGGTTGATCAAATGATTAGACATGATGCTGATCTTTTGCCAAAAAACCTCACATCAAAATCAACGAACTAAGAATCGTATATCAGTTGGACTTGAATATGTGTCCTTTATTTTCTGGCAAAATCTATAAGGTTAATTGGACCTATTAAACCAAGTATATATCATGTTCCAAATAGCCGACATCGGTAAAACCATTATAATGGAGGTTGAAAAGTCCATGTTAGGTATTTGTTTGATATAGGTGTGGAACAAATAGATATGAAATGACTTTTGTTGTTGATTGAGTTATGAAATCAATGAATGGTGATAAGCCTCTACAACTGTTTCTTTAATCTTTCTTTTCTACGGGCGAGGCAGGATAACTCATTAAATAATAATAATTGTCAAGTCAAGGCCTTAGAGTTTATCTTCAATAGTAGATCATAAAAGCAAGAAAAAGAAACAGAAATAAGGGTCAAAATATAACCTAGTTAAAAGATTGTTACTTATTTTGTCCAAATACTTGCCCTAGGGACAAAAGTCAGAGTTAAATCTCATAGAAATATGAAACTTAGACTTGAGATGATAGAGTAGGAAGTTGTCCAATACTCGATTACATATAATTAATTATATGGTATTTAGGTCAAAGGAATCCAATAATAAGTGGCAACTTTGATGTTAATATATCTCAAATGTCATGTTATATTTGTCCCAGGTTCTATTATATGGCACGCCACATAATATATTAGTCCTTATACTTATTATGTTTTTATTGCTTCGATTGAATTATTAACAACCATTGCCAACAACAACAAATCATGGGGATGCATTAGTGCACTGAATCTTGTCTTAAATTTTAATTTTTTTTAAAAAAAGATTGTTTTCATTTTCTTCCTTATCCAACAGTAGTGGATACCTTTATCTTTAGAGGAATCTCCTAAACCACTTGATCTACACACACACACACACACTTGATTGATTGAGCTCTAAGGATAGCTATAAAAGCACTTTATAAATCAGCTCATAGTAGGGTTGAAAAAATAACTAAAATTCATTTGCAATATCTGTACGCATTGTGTATATTACAAGACAAACAGTGACTCAAGTTTTACATAAGAGACATATTGTGATGATTCTATAGAAACTTTAGTTATCGGATTCCTTGGCTATAGAAAATGGATGAGTCATAAACACGATAATTTTGAAGTTTCATTGGCTGATCTCTCTTTTTATTCCAACTTGAAGCCATCTAATTGGTTGGACGGCGAAAACGAATAATTTTAATGACAATAGCTGCCGATTCAGCCGGAAGATCCGATGCAGGACACAGCCCCACCACACTGTAGAATATTCTAAATGCAACATACTATGATTACTATAAATACCTAGTTCCTAGGTCCAATGCCCTTACCAAAAGCATCCAGGTTGATTTCTGAAACACTAATTTGATCGCCATCAGATCATGCAGAAGCTTACTGTAGTATGCGTTTTGCTGGTCTTCCTTCTAAGTGCAGGAAGCGAGGCAAGGTCTCTGAGTCCAACAATGGCGAGTCTGAGAGTGATGATGCGAGAACGATTGAGTAAGCTACCCGCTAAGCCAAATGAAGACGATCGTAGAGTTCGTGAGAACAAAATTTTGAGCCCAAGTGGACCTGATTCTCATCATCATTTTCAGATAAAAAATTAGCATTGTTTCAAAGGAAAACTACATTTTCACTGCTTCACTGGATCAGTATTTCTAGTCACCACCATTTTAGAATAAGTTTTGAATAATGTGGGGGTTTCTGCATCTCACTTGCTTAGTGCAGTACTGCTGCTATATTTCTTATTATGAGGGTCACATTTGCATTTTGCACATGGTCATATCTGTTTGTGTTTGTTCAAGTTATTGCTGGCTCAATTTATTCCTTTTCTTGTTTTACTCTTTTGCTGATCATCGAGTAATGATGATTGCGACTCAAATCTGTAGAACGTCTTGTTCGATACGAAGTGGTTAAAAGCTATCGACAAAATTCGTATATAACTGAAATTTCTTTTATGGCCAATTCGCTACTTTTATAAGCTCCAATTCAATGTTTTCACGCAGTTCAAAAGGAACTAGCTCATTTTATATGCATACAAGCAAGCATGAAAGTGTGTGGTGTTTATGAAAGCGAACTCATATATTTGTCTGAGCCACTGTACATTTGCAGGAAACCCGAGCATGAGAATTATGACATTAATATGACAACAATAATATAATACTGCTGAGTGATTACTATTCCACAAGAGATCGGAATCAATGAGATAGTATCCGAGTTGGGGTGTCAGTTGCCCCAGCTACGGTTTAATTTTGAAACTCTTCCCGAATATTATTTTGTAAGCTTCTTTTCATCAATAAGTTCTACATAAAATGATTGACATTTTCATATCTTATTTGCTAAAAATGGTTTAGTTTTTCAATTTTTTTTACCATTTTTCAAAAATTTAATACTCTAAATGCTTCGGTTTCTTTTTAACTTAAAATAAAAACCAACCTAAAATAACTTATTAATAACTAAAGATATAGAATAACTAAATTTTGCTATAATATCTTCAAATCATTTCATTTTGTTATATAAAAAATTAGATTTGATAATAGTTACCTTTTTGTTTAGATAATATAATTTAACTTACCTCCAGTTCATTATATCCTGTATATCCAGTTCTCCAATAAATAACCGCCATCAGTATCTTTTTACACATAACAACGTTAATAGCGTTAGTCTCCGACTCTCTCCCTCAGACTTGGTTCACAAATCACGGAACCGTGTTTTCACTCTTCCCCTTAGACTAACAGATCGCCGACCAAATCCCCTAATCCTTTTAATTCATCTTCATCTTTTAAGAATAATAGCAGCGACAATGTTGGTGAGCGGAACAAGAAAACCAAGAATGGCATTGATCATGGTTCTCTGTTTATTGGCAGTAAAAAGGCACTCCAACTGAACAAACCTGTCACCAAGAAATAGAAATTCAACTTGTAGATGAGTTATCAGTCAAATATCAAACCAGTTTTTATCAGAGAATAAAACAAAAAAAGAGCCATGATTCCTATCCTGTTGTGGGGTTTTTCTTTCTTTTATTTTTCTCCTAATATATTGTACAGAAACCCAGCTGAAATGAAAAGAATTGTACTTCTCACGTTTGCGGTTTTTTTTTTTTGGGAAATTCACGGTAAGTAGTAAGAGAAGTTAAGACCCAATGTGTGAATCGCAGTATTGAAGCAGCAAGAATCTAAAATGGGATTTTTCAGTTTTATCGGCGGCAACGGTGAAAATCGTAAACGAAGATGGAGAGGAGGAATTGAAACGGTGTTAATGCTGATGTGGATAAAAGATACAGATGGCGATTATTTATTGAAAAACTGGATGGACAGGATATAGTGAACCGGAGGTAAGTATTCTCCATTTAAAAATATGGATTGAAGTGAAATCCAACCTGAAAAATATAAAGTTTATATTTTAGAAGATATAAATTTTTTAATATAAATATATAAAAATTATTTTATCGTATTAATCATTGAAATTATCATATAATATATTTGTATTTTTAAATAATTGAAATTATATTTTGTAAGGCTTTCTGTGACGAGATTTGAATTGGCGTTGAAAGCCCTTTTCAGCGATGAAATTCTTTTTAGCAGCTACATTAGGCTGCTGGTAAAAAATTGATCTTCAGCGGGGACTTTAAAAAGTCACCAACAGTGAGGGTCATTGTTAAAAGTAGATGCTAAATGCCATCGCACAAAGTTACACTTTCAGTAGTGACATTTTGAGTTGCTACTAAAAGTCATCGCTGAAAGCCATTTTTTTAAGTGTAATCAACCAAAAAAGAAGTAAATTTCTAAATTTAACTACAATTATATTCAACATAAAAAAATTATCAAAATTAAAAATTCAACGTAATATATTAAAACAATTAAAAAACTACAATATTACAATATATTTATTAGGTTTTCAAAATTAATTTTTAAAACGCCGTCAATGCATGAAAAAATGCCGCTAAAGCACCTCTCTTTTTTTAATTAAATTTTATAGTGCGTATTCTGGGTTACCTCCTAAATTAATTATTTGGGATCAGTTCAGTGGTCGCTAGCTGCGCCTTATCCTAATTAGTTGATAGCTTAATTAGTAAAATGGATTATTATTTGACTCACTTGACCTGAGAGAACGTAATGTCTTAAAATTAATCATTAGTGTGCGGCAAACCCCTTGGTATGAATTATATACTTATTTTCATCTCACGCGGCGCCAAAGAAAAGTGACCACATTGCGTTATCCGAAAATTTAAGCCAAACAATCATTACCGTCATGAAAATATGTTTTTCCCCACTGTGATTAAACCAACAAAAAATATGACTAAACCAACAAGGACTCAATGTCAAAAGAAAAATGGGTCCAAATTAAATTGTGTACTCAATCCTGTCTTAAACATATCCCAATAACACTAAAACTTTGTTTAGTACGAAACATTGAAAATGAAGAATGTGGATTAGAATTGAGATTGAGAAAACCTATTAAAAGAGTGTTTAGTATGAGTGATTGCTTGTTACATAGAATTAAACAAACTTATATATGTGAGATTGGAGAATACCACGGGGAGAGGTGGTATTCTCCAATATCACTTTCATAGGTTTGCCTAATCTCATGTACCAAATAATTATTTATGCTAAATATTTTTTTAATGATTTTTCTCAATTTCAATCCCAATTCTTAATCTTTATTGTTAATGTTTCGTATCAAACGGGACCTAAATGTCTTTCTTGAGTCTTTCCTAAGGGAAAGTTTGTGAGTTTCATCCTACTATATAAGATATAATGTGTGCTGTGATTTATTGGAAAAAAAATCTAATTTTAAATGTCAGAATTAGTTTAGGGGTAAATATTATTTCTAAATTTAATATTTTAATCCATTTTATGTTTTATATTTATTATTTTTCCCCAAATGACCTCTATTGAGGGACCGATTGCACTGACTAATGAGAGTAATCAATAAGGGTAGTTTTCAAATGAGGGTTTTAGAAAAACTAAAAGACATTTCTTTTAATAAATAAACTAACTTAAATTAATTTTCTTAATTTATAAACTAACTTAATTAATTTTCTTAATTTATATAAATTATTACTTATATAACATCTACGTTTAGGATAGTAGAGATTATTTTAAGAGTCCTATAGATTATTTCATGTAGTAGGTAGAGTGGAATTTGTTATAAGATTCCTAAAACTATATTCAAAGATTAGGCTCTTGGAAGATTATTCAAAGATTGAGAGATAGTGGAAAGCATGTATAACGCAATAAATGTAAGTTTTCCATGAGAAAAACCACAATATCCGATTATATTGACTATATTTGGCGATGATGAGTTGTTCGCTGCTTCAACAAACTCGTGGCCAACTGGCTTTGTCAAAACCTATATATGTTGATGGTGCGCTGAGAATTGCATTACCACTATATCAATATTAATCAACCCATAATTTAATGTTAAAAGAGCTACACACCATAAGAATCAAAATTAATTTCTCTTATATATGTTTTAGTTGAAAAATAATTTATTTTAACTAATTTGTTTAAACTTCTAGTTGTTTGAATTATTTATATTTATATTTTTTTGTCAAATATATATAAAAATTGGACAATATTTTTGTGTATTTTGTAGAGCTTAAGACGAATTGTGTTGTTCATTATTTGTTATGATACTACTCCTCCGGTCCTTAATATAAACCTATTTAATTGATTTGATTAAATTAAGAAAGTTAGATAAGTTAATTAATTATAAAAAAATATGACATATTTTTCCTAGAACACCATAATCATCTTTCTTAATATCCTTGCTCGCTCTTCTACCTGATCGTGGTTGAGTGAATATCCATAGAAGTAATTTAAAAAAAAATAAATATAAGAAATAGGTCTTATATTTAGGACCAAAATTAACTTAACAATTAAATCATATATTAAGAACTGGAGGAGTATATAATATGACTTAATATAAATTTTATATTTTATAATGATATTGATATATTGAATGTTACTAACATTATTGTAGACTGGTCAAATCAAACAAATAATCCAATAAATTCGACTATATCCAAACGATTGAAAAGTAATCTCATTTCTTGCCTACTCATCATCGGATAGGATCCCCATTATACTTGTAATGATTATAAATAAAGCACTTACGCTAGCTAGCTAAATGCAGGCTTTGGTTGTTGAAGGTTCTGGAATTTATTAGTCACCAGGTGAGTCACCTTCCTTTTTATGACGTAAGCAATTTAATCTTAATAACTTTTTCTTTGTAGCTCTCTATTTCCATATTTCATTCTATTATCAATTTGACTCTTAAGGTTTAACCATTACCAGTTAAGTTTCTCAGGTTTAATAACCATACAAAATAAATTTTTGCAGTGTTATTTCCCCATCAAATTATAAGGACTTCGTGTGTGGTTGTCAAACTTTAGGACTTGATTGATAAAGAAATCGACAATTAAGGCAAACTTGAGAACTAAAAGTTTCATTATCTTCATAAATAATTATCATAAAATATGAAAATGAACTGTACAGAAATTAATATTAATGACTTATAACTACAAATTAAAAATATTATCGGTGACTTTTTTCGTACATTTATTAGAGAATATACGAAGCCCTTCATCCATGGAAAGTAATCAAATCAAACAATTAGTTTAAAGCAGGTCCAACCAATGACATGAATAGTTTTGATATAAAGATAAAAACTCAAAATTCAAAAATATTGGATAAGAAATTAAAAAAATAAATATTGGACCCGAGTGTAGCTTAAGGTTAAGCTAATTTGATAATAATGTTAAGACAATGAGGGAAAAGATAATGATAAGCAAAATAAAGAGGAGTTAAAAAAAGGGACAGAAGAAAGGAAAAATTTCAACAAGTTATCTGATATGCCCACATGACGTGATGTAAAATGACATGATGGCCATTACGCATTGTTAGATTTTGGGCTTGGATCTGTCTTGATAGGCCGGATTATTTGACCAGGTATTAAGAGAATATATGAATCAATTATCCAAGCGATATTATGATATATTTGACTTGGTCAAACATCTTGAATCAAATCCAATCGATTACGATATAAATTTAATTAATTTATATTGTATAGATTAAATATATATATTAAATATATATATTTAGAATTAATTGTGATTGATTCTGGATTTGAATTCAAATATCATGATATTATGAGATAAAGATATATTTATATATCTTAACTCAGGTTTGACCTGATGGGCTTAGTGAATATTTTCGCTTTCCAAAATACCCTTGACAAAAGCTATAAATAGAGGCTTCCACCCATCAATCACTCACTTCAATACTTGAGCTTTCCTACTATCTCTCTCTCTTATTCTTTTTTGTAAAGTGGTGCTCTGTTGTGCACTCAAGCTTAGACTTTTATAGTCTAGCTTATAGTGTGAGCTCAGAGAATCCGACGGACCCAACCTGAGATCCGACTAGGTACATTTCCTGATCCAGTCTCTATTTATTCTTACACGGATTATACAGCAAATGTCATGTCATATCAAAGATGGATGAGTTCCTAAATGATAGAAGTTTCTCCAAAGAGGCACCCAGCGAGTTGAATTGTGCCTCACAACCTGGCTCTCTTCACTCTTTATTCCATTTATCATGTATGGATGCTTACATGCTCAAAACTTGAACATAGAGTGAGAACTACCTCTGTGACCTATATTTTTTCTCTAGTTCTATTTCTGTCCCAGTTAAAATGGGCTTGGGTCTTAAGTCATTACGGATGGACTAGGGATAATCCAATATCCCCCGTACATACTTAATCGGTTAGATGTTATGGGTTCATCTCATTTTCTTCCTTCTTTCATATTAAATAACTTGTTAGACTAACAGGAGATAAATTTAGCGGAATGAGTTAGTTTGTCACAATATAGTGAATCAAGATTCGAATACCTAGTAATACTGCCTGACAGTATTTTGAATAGAGTTATCTTTAATAGGAAGATACATTTGCTCAGCAAAAAAAGCTTGTTGGAGTCATATATCTTGAATCCCTGTAGTTACAACGGAATCCCAAATATTTTGTAAAAGTTCAGTTTCTTTCTGCCCTTAGGAATCACTTAAGAATCACCTGGTACTCCGTAGGAATCTCTTGCACAGTAACTCAATATCCTAGGCTGAGCTTTACAGATAGCTATCGTTTCACTTGCATCACATCTTATCATAATTTTGAACTATTAAACGATTATTTTCATTTTAAAAGGCAGATCATACTTGGCAATATGATTGTCCCAATACACAAGGATATCGCTCATGCTCCACTAAGATATGGGTTTGAATTGTTTTGCTAATATAAAAATTTTATTAGTGAATAATCTATAAGTATCTTATTTTGTACCGTGCACATCATGATGAGTTTCTCAAGACTAGTGAGAGTCTGAACACACTCTCAAAAATTATTTGCGTTTTATGAGAGACTAAACTTATCTTATATATTTATTTCGCACAACACATAATCACTTAAAATAAATTAAACCAACCACTATTTTACCTAAATTTTAGATACAAATTAAAGAAAATAAGTGCATGTAGAATGATGATCGATGATGACTCTAAAGAAGCTCTAGCATTTAGCTGATCCCTAGAGTGGATGAGTAATACCCACATCATACACACTAACGACCTACAAGTTTCATTGGCTGAACACTGTCCTCTCTTGCAATTTGGAGGCATATAAGTTGATGGTCGACAGGGATAAAGAATGTACCGATAAGATGAATATTACCTGCAGATCATTCACCTCAGAAATAGATACACTCAACCCCACTAAGCTCTTGAGGATTCTAAGTTATAAATACCGAGTGCTGAGCTCAAGGGTTTCTATCAAAAATTGAACATCTATCTAAGTTCAAAAGCACTAATATTATTGTACTTTGATCATCAGATTGATGATGAGGTTCTTTCTGTGCATTTTTCTGGTCTTGGTTCTCATTGCAGGAAGTGAGACTCGGCCTCTGAATCCGGTAATGGTGAGAGTGATGCTCCAAGACTCGAATGAGCAGCCCTTACCACCATTTGTGGATACTAATCGTGGACAACGTGACACGCAAAGAGTCAGTCCAGGAGGTCCTGATGCTCACCATCACAATATAAAATCTTAGCCTTTACATTATATTGGTCCAATAGCACCCAGAGATTGCAGAGTATTCTTAAGTTTTATGTCTTTGTCATCATAATAACAAGGGTAAAGGTGAACATCCTGATCTTATTTCCTAGTGCATCTAACACCCTTTTGTTTTTTTTTTTTTAATGAAGCATTCAGCACCTTGATCTTATTTTCCTAGTGCTTTTATCACCCTAATCTCTAGGATGCTAGGGATAAGTAAAACAAATAACATTAGGGGTGGTAGATGCATCATAAAAATAAGATCATAGTACTAAATGTACCATAAAAAAGATTGAGTTTCTGGGTGCAATTGGAAATGAGATCAAGGTGCTAGATGCACATTTACCCTGAAAATAGAGATATAAAGGATATAAAATCTGGGTGTTATATCATTTTTCTTTAGAAGAATTGCTATGAGGTCCCAAGAAAAAACATAATTACGAGAAAGTCCTAATAACAAATGAATAATTGTCATTTTTTATCTTAAAACTTATCATTGCATGTTGTCTTATTGTCATCGGGACTTTATAGTAATTATATTTCTTTCTTTTCCTTAATTTCTCAAGCCTACTGTTCATTGGAGGAATAATGCGCTTGGGACAAAATGTGAGAATAGGGGTGTGAGTATTTTTTGTCTCGCGCACTCTTTTTCCCTTTTTCCCTGAGACGATATATCTGTGCTTCGCGTATTACGTACATTGTTTAAGTAATATAATACTACTTATGACTTATAAATTTTACCACTTCCAATAGAAATTATACATTAAGTATACTGGTAGATGCCTGAGAGTAGAATAGATCCAAAAGGAACTGTAATGGATATATTGGATACTCCTGCGTCGCAAAAATTGAATATCTTTAATTTAATGATCACCAATAGAGTATGGCTTGTCGGCAAAGAAAAGGTAACAATTCCAAATTTTTAATATTGACATACACGAAGAGAGGATAGACAATTTGGTTTTGAATTGGTCAATAAATCAAATAATATAAAAATACCGTAAATTCAAAATCACAAAGCGCAGTGCTGAATAAGTCAAAGTGGATAAGTCACGCAAAACGAAGAATGTCAGTAAACAATAAAGAATAGTGACTGATTTAAGCGAAGTCAATTCTGCTTAAGTAAAGCAGTAATAGCTGGATCGAGTACAAGGCACTCATTTCTGCTTAGAAGCACTGATTTAAACTTATGAATGGGAAGAATAAAATTACGGCAAGTTTGGAAAACCCAAAAACACTTTAAAAATATTTCATATAAGTAAAAACAAAACTCTTCTTATATACTTATATATATATACACACACACACACACTAACCAGCTCAACTTAACAATATTAGGCATCGGATAATTATATGTAAAAATAAATAGTCAACATGTATAAATAATTTTCTATATAAAGTATAAAATATATAAGTTATTTTATGAATATAAATAATGTATTTCCGCAAACTTTATGTAAGACAAGAGACCCACCATTTAGTAACATCAAATATATACATATATATTGCACTTAAATTTAATATATCTTTTCTTCACGGCCAAGAAACATTTAGCGCATGTAAATCCTAAGAAATTTGTTTTGACTTTTGAGTTCGATTTGAGTGGAGACACCTATCCACTTGCATAGAATGCTTACATAATTCATGAGTCACCTTACATCTTGCAAGAGAAATATTCTACTCAATTTTGGTGAATTCTCGAAAAGGCAAATTGGTTTTTTAATTAAAATTAGTTAAATAAAAATTTTATAAATACATGTACGTGGAACATTTTGTCGTTGAATTGTGCTTCTCTTTTTCTTTTTATATGACATATGAGTCAGATTCAAATATTGTAATCGTTGTGTTCTCAAACTTGCAAATAGAATTTTTAAGTTTACTAATTTTACAATTTTAGTTTACAAAATTGTGTAACTAACTCTAAACTCATAAGTTGACACTTAAAGTTTACCATTTTTATTTGGTTAAGCAACATGTACTATATATAACTTAATGTACAGATTATGAGAAAAATAAAAACTAAAAGGCATAAAATAACATTAATACAACCTTTGAACATCATAGAAAATTTTTGTATTGATGATGATAAAGGCCAAATTATATATTTGATCGTTTATAATTTTATACATGGTGTTATTTTGGACCTTTAAGTTTAAAAATATAATTTTAGTCATTTAACTCTAAAATTATTAATCTTAAATGATGATAGTTTGCAACAATCATAATTTTTTTTGAAAATTAAACTTAAATTAGCATTTGAGACTGTTTTATCAATATTCTAGATCTCAATATCATTATTTTTCATTGACAATTTTATAGTTGAACGACTATAATATATATTTTTTAAAATTAAGAGATTAAATTGAAATCTTATATAAAGTTAAAAGATTAAAAGTATGCTTTACCCCAATGATAAATTATGAATATTGGTGGAATTAATACAAATAAGTTGATACTTTCTCATAATATTTCTTTTCTTTTTTTAAAGGGGTTCTCTTGATGAAACTTTCCGGTTAAACTTGCATTTTGGATTTTTTTATCTTTATAATATAATTGCTTTTTACTAAAAAGATCATTGATTTGAATTTGAAACGTATTTGAATCAAATTGGTGTTATTTTTTATTTTAATAATTTAATCATATACTTTTAATAATTATTTATTCATATAAGTCAACTGGTAAACTCTTATAAATTTACTGTTACAAATTCACAATCTAAAAGATGAGTTTGATAGCCTTAGGTTGATTGTAGTATCCAAATATAGATACCCCCCCCTTTTTTTTTTGGTGGCATTCGCTTGACGTTAAACATGGGATCTCATACGTAAATGATCACACCATTTTTATTACAACTAAATACATGTTTTTTTTTGCCTGAACAACTAAATACATGTTATTGTTAGTCTTTTTCTATAATCAAACTATTTTCAAAAGATAACTAATATTTATTAACATTTTTTCAAAAGATAACTTAGTGATCCCAGCTTACATTATAACCCCAGCTCTAAGATTCATGAATATCATGACAATCTTTCTTTATAAATAAACCTAACTGTTGGGATTTTTTTATCAAGAAAATCCCAAGAGTTAGGTTTTCTTTTTTTTTAATAATTCTTTATAAATATAACCTGACATTTGAGATATTCCTCTCCAAGTCTCCATGATTCCCCACCGGTAAAAGCGATTATCAAGTATTTTTATGTGATGTTTGATATATTAATTTTCACCCTCTTTATTAAAAAACATAATAGAACGGAAAAGAGAATAGAACCGAAAAAAAAGGTAATTTTTTCAATGTGAAGTGCCTTTTATGTCACCAGGTAAATAAAAAGTCATAAGAAAAGATAGTTATGTTTTTATAGATGGTAGAAATAAGGATACTCATTGAACATTGATAATATAAGCTTTTTTTGGCCAACAACATATAAATTGAAAAATATAACTCCTTAATTTAGTAAATTAGTTGTTGGCAAAAAACAAATTCGGTAAATGAGTTATTTAACTCCTCCCTTCAATCCAAAATATAAATTACTACCTCCGGTCCTTATTATAAGACCCCATTTGACTTTTTGTTTGGTCCTAATTATAAGACCCCAATCTATTTTGTCTCTCATATTTATGTATTTTTTTCCAAGATAATCCTTCTAATAATGATAGTTCTAATCAATATACTTAATTAGCAAGGATATTTTAGGAATGACAATACTTATATATTATAAATAACTAACTTAACTTACTTCCTTAATCTCCTCAAATAAGTCAACTGGGTCTTATAATTAGGACCGGAGGTAGTACTTTCAAACCTTCACTAGAATCAAAAGCGATTAACTCATTGAATCTGTTTTAAATTGAAAACATTTTCAAGTTTACTCATATTCAAATCTATCCCATCCTTCATTTTTCTCGATAGCCAATGTATGCTATTAATAAATAGTATTAAAATTGAAAAGTAATAATAACTTTCTAAGCAACTACCTTATATTGTGGACTAAATTTTTTTTCTAGAAAGTGTCCAATATGGACCAACGAGAATATGTTGCTACTTTTGTTCTATTTATAAGACAGAGAAAAAAGTTGTTTTCTTGGTCCTACTTATAAGTCATATTATTAAATGATTAGCATAAATGTATCATTTTGTCATTCACTTATTACAATATAAATTGTTATTTTTTTCTTGAAAAGCACATATATTAAATAAGAATAAAGTTGAAAAGTTATTATATTTTAAGGTAAAATTAATACAGTTTAAGATTTTTCTTTGTGTATGTAAAATATGTTAACAATGTTATATAAATATAGCATATATAAATAGTACTCCCTCCGTATCTTATTATAAGAGATGAATAATCGAATTACGTTAATAACAAAATAGTTAAAATTAGTTTAAAACAATTAATGTGTAAAAAGTATATATTTTTTTCTAAAAATACCCTCATTAATAAGAAGAGAGAGCATGAGAGAGAACAATTAAATTATTAAAAGAAAGAGAAGTGGGAGGGAGAGAGAGTGTAAGTTGGAGATAATAAATATGGGTAAAATAGGAAATCAACACAAAAAAGTAGGGACAACTTTGAAGTGTCTCTTATATATAAGAACATGCCATAAACATCAAATGTCTCTTATAATAAGAAACGGAGGGAGTACTGGATAAGTATAACTTATTATAATGAAGAGGCGCATGGGCACGCACTTCATGATTCCACACTTAGGTACCACACCATTATTATACGCTATATTACTCTAGTTCTTATTATTTATTATTTGTAGGAGATTTTTATGCACTAAGAAGAGTATTAAATAGATGAAATTTTTTACTTTTGTTGAACATTAAATACTAGTATAGTTTTTCTCAACTGTTCTCCCTCTCTTCTCGCCTTTACTATAATTAATAAGGACATAATTAAAAGTAAAGCATTAAAAAGAATGCAAATGACAAATAAAAAAGACTAAAATCCCTCTTTATAAGTGAAAAATAAAAAGAATCATAGTGGTAAATTGTTTAGCATTTACATAATTAATAAATGATTATACTTGTCTCACGTATATAACCTCAAGTCCTTGTATTATTGTACAGATGTCTTCAATGGTTTGTTATGGCAGCTATGTGAGCGAATATGTAAGCTATTACGTCCCTCAGTTCTTAACATGATTAATAATTAAATAATTCGCACTAGCCACATATAATATGTATATTAATTAGTTTATTGAGAATTAATTTGACATATATTAGTGGTTGGGGGGATTCGGATAACCAGATTGATCCACTTAATTATTGGAATGCACGATTGAGTTGCCGGTCAGCCGCCGCACGCACTTGAATCTGTCTCTTTCCTATGTATAAATTGTAATGCAATGTAAATTATTTTCTATTTTTATATGATATATATATATATATATCTTTAGTTGGTATTTTTTTTTAATTAAAATGTCTTATCCTCTCGTACGGAGGCTGCATCAAAAATTAAAAGATACCATATACCGCTTGCATCCTTAATTTTTTTTTAACCAGCAATATATAAATACAATATATATAAATACTACTTCCATCCTTAATAAAGCATAAGCTATAAATACAATATATATATATATATATATATATATTAAAAACAATGTCTTTATACATGTATATACTACGGCCTAGTTGATATTTAAAGTATTTATATTTATCATTATTCTTTAAACTAATTTGTTTGACTTATAAATTGATATATAATCTACTGATACACATAAGTATTCCAAAGATTATGTAACATATACTATGATTCAATAATTTATTTAGTTTTATTAATCTTATCAAATTAGTCAACTAAATCTTAAGTTAAAAACCAAAAGTAGTATTACACTACATTCAATCCTCAATATAAGAGCTGGCTGACTAATTTGAATATATTAAGAAAATTAGCTAAGCTAATTATTTGTAATAAATAGATATTGTCCTTTCTAAAACATCCTTGCTAATCAAATGTATTAGCTGTAACTACCGTTATTACAAGAAATACCTTGTGAAAAAATAGATAAATATGGGAGATAAAGTTGATTAAAGTCTTATTGTTAGGATCAAAATAAAAATCAAACAAGCTCTTATATTAAGGATAGAAGGTAGTTCAATATAATAGGCAGTATTCAAAGAATCAGACCGTGGATTAGACTCATTAGTGTCTTGATTTGGACCAAAAAAGTTGTTTTCATGACATGAAATAGTTTGTCACGATCTGAAATAGTTTTTAGAAAACTAGACAAGTTTTGGGTTTTGAAGGGAAAAAAAGTTTGGAAAAATTAAAAATAAAACATATCAAAAAATTAAAAAAATTGACACTCTTATAAAAATTTCAATATATTTTCCAGATTATTTGTAACCATATGGTATTATTTCTAAAGACTTAACACATTATGGTATTATTGTGTTAACAATTAGATTTATCATGCATTTATTTTATATATTATTATATATCGTATAATTTTTTATTAAATTTTCATCTAATTATTATGTCTTTGGTTTAATCACGGGTCTAATATGCTAATCTAATGATTAAAAAAAAAAAAGAAGAGGAAAGAGAATGGGAAGGGAAGAGGAGAGATTCCGAACGGGTTAAACTATGAACACCAATGCTCACAACTCACAAGCATTTCGGGTTTGACATTTCTTAGGCTTTTAAATCTTTGTTAATAACTATAAAAATGTATTTAATTGATGCATAGAAAATTCATTAAAATTTAAAAAGAATTATATAATTCAATCCAACGTTTTTAATTCATTTGTTAGGATCTTAATGTTAATGAGCAAATGATGTGTTAAACGACAAAAAGTTTATCTTGGAGCACTGTGTGTGTGTGTGTGTGTGTCAAGTAGCACCGTAATGTTTGATTAAGTAATGAAGATTAGTGGAAACCACATCAGCTCATCAAATTGATCAGAAGTCAAACCATAAAAATCGAGACACATGCATGCACGATATACAATATTTGATTTGCTCTCTTTATCATCTTCAAATACGATTTCATGAGCTTATCAGCATTTAAGTGCAAGTATTGTGTCCAAAACGACAACGCGTGTAAAGAAACAATGGATGATTGTGGTTTAGATGGCGACGAAGTACGTTTTATACTTTTTGTTCCAGTCGATGATGAAGACGACGATAAGCATTGTGTTTATCTTAATTTGTAAAAGACATTGTGGGGGAAAAAAACGAAACCTTTCACATCTTATAGTGGACAACGCTTTTGCTCAATTTCGCAACATGTATAATTAATCTAATATGCCTAGTCAAGCAGAACATATATAATAGGTATTCTATGTTGTTAAAGGTACATCTGATCAAGTAATCTAATCTAATTTATGTTCTATACAATCCATGAAAATAGACAAATATTATGGTTTACCTTGGACTTCGTACAAAATAAGGTATTCCATACAATGCTCTTGTTCAATATGTAACATATAATCTAATATTATAGTTTTTCAAAAAGATATATTTAATCAAAGATCTATCTAATTCAATCTATATTTTATACATTATAAATATAATACGTGCAAAGTTTCATAAGCCATGAATTAAAACTGCTCAACTCCAAAACCCAGGCAAAACACAAGAGTCCGATTAAATTCTTGTGTAGTATATAAATTCTTGTTCTAGTTCTATAATTCTTTTTTAGACATTATTATTCCGCAATATATAAATTTTGTAAGAATTCCATATTCTATAAATTCTATTGGAAGCCACTTGGGAAATCTGATTTCAGATAATATTTTCCTTTAATTTGATTTAAATTGTATTGGGTATTTTTTTTTAAATTTTTTGACATTTTCTTTATATATATATAATTCCTTATGTATTATTTTGATTTGATAGGAAACTCGTATCATTCGTTAAATATTATCCACGCAATAATGCTAAGGTTGCAATTTCTAGTATGTTCATATAAATTTGACGGTGCAACCTAAAGTCTAAAAAATTGTATTAATATAGTATGTAGGGTTATCACCAATAGACACACACACACACACACACACACACACACAACATGTTAGGATAATGTGCACCGTTGCCCAAAAGTTTTCAATTTGACAAATTTGCATCCCAAAAAGCTTCTGGGTGCCTAATAATCTTGAATGAATGAAAAATTTGCATCCCAAATAATTTTGCCCAAAACTTTGAGAGTACATTTGTACCTTAACCCTCTTGTGTGTGTGTGTGTGTGTGTGTATGCTGAATGAAAAGATTTTTTTTTAACTGCAAAATTATTCAAATATTTTCAGTGGGTGAGTGCAGAAAATTTTATTTCCAGTCTCATCGGGAAAATGAGAATTACGGATCCTACTGGAAGATTAACTATAATTACATACCTCTAATTAATCATTAAATCTCATGAAAAGACTATGGTACTTATTTTTTCCGAAGTATATTAAAAAAAAGACTATGGTACTTATCTGCAATGAAATAAAGATCAAATGTAGGAAATCGTATAATATCAATTGCGAATTTACGATAACACACTTAGAAATGGGATTGTCTCTCATTTTCCAAGTTTTGGGGAAGCTTAGTTTTCTTTTAACCCTAACTATGGATTATTGAAATTGCATAATATCAATTTTGAATTCCAGATAATCCCCTCTTAATAAGTAACCCCCTTGAAATTAGGACGAGTCTTTGTCTTTGACAAAGGGTTTATTTTGTCTATCTTTAATATTTTTAGTTACAATCGAGAACCAAGATCTTTTAGTTAATTTCAAAATTTTAGGTTTACATTTCACTTAATTATCATTTTTTCAAATTAAATAAAATGAAAGCCAGTAAAGTTGCGTCGAAATTCAATTTGTCCATGCCGAAAATTAAGATAATTATGATTTGGGACCAAATCTTCATAAGAGTGGTTCCAACGGTTTCTAGTTTTAGGGTGAAGTAATGATAAATATGCTCTCTTATGAGAAAAGACTAATAATATTTCCATTTCATAAAAACAAAATTCTTGATTAGTTCCATTTTTCTAAAAATAGAGATTCTTTAATTGACCCGAATTCCCACCGAGATAGATGCCCATATTTAGTATTTGACAGTGTCCTGAATAGAATTGCCTTCTATACGAAGACATCTATGTTTTAGCAAAAACCAAAACACAAAAAAAAAAAACTCAAGTTTAAGACACGACGAATCGGCAACAAATCCTTAAGTATTTACCTAGGCATCCTACACCCCTAAATTTAGGATGGCTCGCCAAGTGCAGCGGCGGGAAGTTAAACCTTTTTGGGTAAGACGGTGCAGTTTTTACCACTAAATTCAAGGATGATGGGTAATAAGACAATTTTCAATTCTTCTAACTACAACACCATGGTTATTTTTAAAAAAAGAAAAAACCTCTACAACACCACAAAAATGTTACGATTTTTTCTTGATGAGCATGACGATATGTGAAGAGAGAGTGACCCATGATGTTGGATGAGAACCATTTACTGCATAAAGTCCAACCCCTCAAAGTGTCTCTCCAAAAATCCAGGCCCAAAAACAAAAAAGTCTCTCTACAAAACACTGAACTTAACAAACAAGCATAAAACGAACGAATATTTGAATGGCCGTTAATCAAGACAGAAAAATGCCAAAGCCCCTGGCCTAATGAGAGTAATTGGCCATGCCAAACTAATTCAATAATTTCATTTTGAAGGAAAACGTGTAAATTTTTTTTTTTGGTTAAAAAGTCAATTTTATTAATAGTCAAAACAAGAATACCAACACAAATAGCCGAAGCCAACAAGAAAAAACTCTCAATAAAACCTAAGATACAACCTATCACACAAAAAACACTTAGGAAAAAAAAAACAAAAACAAAAGATTAAGCAGTTAGAGCAGACAAAGAAAAGATTAACCAACACCGATCCTTTTCTCCGCTACGGGCTCCAACATTTCCAAATCCTTTTCTTAGCAACTCAATCAGAGAGGTTGGTGGTTTTAACAACCATCCCTATAGTACCAATCCCCCCATAGCTTGAGCTGCTAGCCAATCAGCAGCTAATTCTCATTTCTCGCTACTAAAGCAACTTACACATCTTCATATTGTGTAGTCTTCAACAAATTGATACATTTCAGCACAATATCTTCACAATACCAATTGCATCCCTTTATTTCCTCCCTTTTCACCTTATCGAATAATTCTTGGCAGTCCATCTCAATAATCAATCTTGCACCCCACCACAAGTCTCTATTTTCTAAAGCTTCCAGTAAACCCAGGCTTTCTACCATAAAAGTAGAATTGGCATCCACCAACTTCCCCACACCTCCCAAATATCTGCCTGCCCAATCCCTGCCAATCATGCCAATAGCAGCCCTTCTTGTTCTTGCACAGTAAGCAGCATCTATATTTAATTTTACTGCCCCTGCCACTGGTTTTCTCTTGCTTAATTGGCGGTCCAAGCTCTTATCTACAACTATTATTCTTCTCTCCTTTTTTGTTGCTTCCCAGTGGTCTCTAATCAATCTCAAAGCACCTGCAACACACAAATGAGCATCAACATCCACATGTTCAAACAGGAATTGGCACCTAGCTTTCCAAATTCCCCAGCAGATGCTGCTAAACATAGCTCTCTCATAATCCTGAGCTTTATCTCCTTCTTTAAACCAGTCTTCTAACTATCTATCAATTTTGAAATCCCCCAGATCTTTAAATTTCACAGTCAGGGGAGACCCAAACCAGCGTTGCATAGCCCAAGGACACACCGTTTCCACATGCGCCTTGCAAATTTTGCACTTTGGATCCAAAGAACATTTCTTCTTGAAAAGGGATTCCTTTGTTGCCAAAGCTCCATGCACTGCCCTCCAGAGAAAATGCAGAACCTTAGGAGGCCTTTTAATCTGCCATAGTTTGTTCCGCAAAATTTTTGAAGGTTTACAAGAGGCAATTGGGTTAGTGCTCTTTTTTACCTCATCCTACTTCAAAGCCACCTTATATCCCCACCTAACAATATAAGTCCCGTCTCTACTATTTTTCCAAATGATCTTATCAGCAGCACCAATCATTGGAATTCTGGTTTTACTAATTTCATTCCCATCTTCATCCGTAAACCAATAATCAAAACCATCAAAGCACCACTCCCCATCTTTAATCAGATCCATCACACACAACTTCTTCATTTCTTCAGACAAAACTCTATTTCTCAACTTTCCCTCCTTTGATTCATGCAGCTGGCTATCAGTGAACACTTTAATTCGTTCACCATTCCCCAACTTCCAACCAAGATCCTTTTTCAAAAGTTCTCTTCCCTCTAAAATACTCATCCATCCCCAAGACGCCTTACTACCATTTTTAGCTTGCAGAAAATCAGTTCCAGCAAAGAGTCCCATCAAAATCCTACACCACAGATTATCAGGATTCTGAATACTTCACCAAGCAGTCTTGGCCAGTAAAGCTTTGATAAATGCTTCTAAACTTCTAAAACCCATACCTCCCTCACTCTTCATCTTACTCAACCTTCCAAGCTTTCTAATGAATTCTACCCTCTTGCTCTTTCTGTCCCCACTAGAAATTAGAGACCACGCTATCCAACTCACTGCAAACTTTCTTTGGAAACATGAAGCATGTCATAGGGTAGATAGGAATAGCATTGGCTACCGCTTTAATAAGCACTTCTCTTCTTGCAAAACTTAATAACTTCTATTTTCACCCTTGTAACTTCTTATCGAGCTTGCACTTCACAAAAGGCAAAGCTTCAACCTTTGACATACCCTAGATCATAGGGAGTTCCACTATAAAAAAAACATCAAATTAGCGACAAAATTTAGTGACAGAATTTTCATCACTAATCAAAATTAGCAACAGATTAGTAACGGAATTTAGTTAGTGATGAAATTTTTTCCATCACTAATTCCACCGTCACTAAATAATTAGCAACAAAATTTAAAATTCTGTTGCTAATTAGCAACGAATTACTAATGGATTAGAGACAAAAATTAGTGACAGAAATTTTCCTTCACTAATCTGTCACTAATATCCCACAAAAATTTTGTCACAAAATAGTGATGGATTTGTGACGGAAAATTCTGTAACAAATTGGTGATGGAAGTTTCCGTCACTAATCTGTTGCTAAATTTTTTTATTTTGTAAATTTAACATACCACATAGCAACCATTGATTGCCGCTACGTGTCATGTCTGTAACTGCCACCTCACATTCTCCTCTCTCTCCCATGTTGCCATGTTAGCTCTTCGTTCGCGTCATTGTCATGTGTCCATCATTGTGATTCACCATGTCATCACTAGACACCACCTCAACTCCCAATGCAGTCACGTCATCATAACGTACACGTTATCACCATGTGTCCATCATTATGAGCCGCCACATCATCGTCTTGTCCACATTATCGCCCCGTCACAAATTTAAAATACCACATGGCAACCATTGATTGCCGCTACGTGTCATGTCTGTAACTACCACCTCATCATCAATTGCCACCTCACATTCTCTTCTCTCTCCCATGTTGCCACGTTATCTCTTCATCCATGTCATCGCCACGTGTCCATCATTGTGATTCACCATGTCATTACTAGACACTACCTCAACACGTTATCACCACATGTCTATCATTATGAGCCACCACATCATCATCACCTTGTCCACATTATCGCCACGTCACAAATTGAGCCAATTTGTGAAGAAGAGTTGGTTCGAACCTAAGACCTCCTACACACGTGTTGGAACCTTTGCCAGTTAAGCTGAGAAGCACCTGTGAAATTCTTATACAAAAGTAAATAAATATAATATTTTTAATAACAAATACAAATATATATAATAAATATTATATACATAATTTAATATATATTATATAATTTAATATATTATTATTTATTTGAATTTAATTTTTATATTTTAGTAAAAAATTTCTACTAATTTAGTGACAGAATTTTTCTGTCACTCATAATTTAAAACAAAATTAGCGACGAACTTGTGAAAAAATTTAATGACGGAATAAAATTCCATCAATAATCTGTCTCTAAATTTAGTAACGGAACAAAATTCCGTCACTAATTCATTCCATCACTAATCTTTCACTAATTTAGCGACAGAAATTTTTCGTCACTAAATTCCATTGCTAATTTTATTGACGAAATTTGTGAGGGATTAGCGACGGATTAGTGATAAAATAAAATTCTGTTACTAAATTCCGTCACTAATGCCTTGTGTTTTTGTAGTGTGCAAGATACTTGCCAGGGTCCTCTGGATCATTAATCCCTAATTCCTCATAAACATCTGATTTTACTACACCACAGATGTTTTTTGAGAAGAAAATACAAGATTTCTCAAAATCTATGGCTTGACCAGAAGCTTCACAATAGCAACCTAGAATTCTTTTCAGCATTCTACAGTTTTGCCCTTAAGGTAAACATGTAAATTTAATCCTTTAATGTTACATAAAATTTCATTTTAATTTCTTAGTCTGTAAAATATCTTTCTTGTCGTTTAAACTTAACATCACGTGTTTCATAAACAAAACGCATCAGCTTTAAAATTTTAAATGTTGACAAATTATTTTTAAATACTGATATATTAAGTTTAATTTTTTCAGACATGGAAAAGAAAAGGAATCAATTGTAACTAATTTTTAAACTAATATTGTTAAAGGTTATATGACTGAGTTATCAAAGAACAAAACTAGAACATTAGATAAAGTTAGAAGACTAAAAAATGGCTGAAATATCTTGGTTCAATTATCTAATCATACTACTTTTAGTTTTTAATATAAGAGTCACTCAACTAATTTAACAATATAAAAAAAATTAGTTAAATTAATTATTTATATCAAATACAAGTTAATTTTCTCAAAACATGCTTTTAATGATGACTACCTTAAAGAGAAACCTTTCTTAACATGTATAATCAATAAGAATACTTAGAAGAACGAATTATAAATTTGAAATAAAAAGTGAATTAAGATTTTATATTTAGAATCAAATCTAACTCCTGACTAGCTTTTATTTTAAGTATGAAGATGTTCAATAAGAATAAAAGGTGGCACATGCTCAACAATTTTAGATTGAAACTTGAATTTCCATGACATTAGATACACACATTTCTGTATCAATTATGTTTTCAGATCGGAATAAAAACTCTAGTCCAATGAGTTATATTTCTGGGTCTCATGCTCTCCTGGCAGTATTAGGATAGTACAGGACCAGATGATCAAAGATAAAATCAGAATGCCTAATTCATTCATTCAGTATTGAAAGGGATCCAAATCTTTAACCTTCAGTAAATTTTTATCATTCTTTTTCATTGAAATAACTCGAACTTTCCATTACATTCTCTGAAATCAACTTCCCAACCAAAGCTGTTCTGCCAGGTAACTGTCCTTAGAATCCCAGTTCAATTCTACTAAGGTAAAAATTGTTCAAATAATGTCCAATATATAACATACATAAGAACTCAAAGAAGAAAGGGCACTGTAACATCTGTCTGAATTGCCAAATCTATGTATTGACAGTTAAAAACATTACAAAATGGGGACATAGTTTTATCCACAGATAGACAACAACAGAAACAAAACAACGATCTAAAAATTAAAGGATACTACACAATCATACTGACAAAATATCTGTACGTAATTTCAGATATCTCTGTTATCAAGCCGCTTGTTAAAAATATGACAAGTATATAATTTTCAATGATAATATAAAATTGTAGAGCTTTCTGTGAAGAAGTCTCGTACAACTATACTATATTGAAAACGTATATACTTGTCATATTCTAATAAAAAACCCAATAACAAAGATATGAAGAATCATCCCCAAGTCTGCTCCCAAAAACAGTCCACAAAAAATTCAAAACCGTTGTTTGTCATACGTTCACTGGTTATCCAAGCAGGTGAATACTACTGAAAGACCTTCATGGGGTCATTAGGGTCAATATCAGATATCAATGGAAGATCTACGGGCAAAGCTTCTACGCCCAATCCTTCATCTCTGAGCTTCCTGATTACTTCCTCAAAAACAACTTGGTTGCCACTTTGGGTGAGATGCAAACCATCACTGCATTTCAAGTTTATAAAAGAACAACACATGTCAATGTTAATATCAGTCTCAACAACGAATAGAATAGTCAAAAGTACTTTACTACCCAAAACCAGAACCACCTCCTAGCCTGTGTTTATTTCTTTGAAATTTCTAGTTCAACTTCATATGAGTCAAATTCAAATTGGGAATGGCACTACAATCCCAAAAGATTAATTTAATAATAGTTAGGTCCCAAAAAATTTTGCTGAAAAATGAGTTGCAAATGTTGTTTCAAACAGTTGCAAATACAGGAATTTCACATGCAAATCGGGCATTTAAATCTTAAATCTTATAGGTTATTTCCAATGATCTGCGACTGAAATTCTCATATTTGCAACTATCTTAATTGATATTGACAACCGATTTTTTGGCAAAACTTGTTGGAACCTAACGGTCATTAAATTGATCTTTTAGGACCGGATTGCCATTCCCCCAATTCAAATTCCATTAAAAAATTGACAATCAGCAAATAATCATTGAAGACAACTTTCGATGAGAAGCCTATTAACTTTACCTAAATCACTGACTAGCAGCATTTAAATAGTGTCAGTCTTGTCACCAAAATAAAGAAATAAATAAATTTGAGATAAGAGCTAACTTTCAACATTCTTCCAACTGCTGGTCAAATTCAGATCAAAAAAAAAACTGCTGGTCAAAAAAAAAAAAAAACATTCTTCCGACTATTCTTGGTTTCCTCAGCTTAATTTTCAGCCTGCGCCTTTTCTTTTCTTTTTTTTTTTTAATTTCAATTTCAGGTAAAAGCTCTTAAATGCTTTGTCTAATCAAGGACGGACAAGGATCCCCAGCAATACCAAATACGATCCAATTAGAATGGCGAAGAGAGACATAAGATTGTGGCCCAGTAGAACACGCGCGTTTAAAAACAAAGGCGGGGCACGCGTGTGTGGGTCCCACTTCGTCTCTTTATGTCTAATAAATGCCCCTGCAATTAAAAGAAGGGACACGAAAAGGGGAAGTCGAAACCTTACACATCAGAACTCACTTTCACCAACACCCAGAGGAGAATTTGGATTCCATGCCCATCTCTAGTCCATACCAATGGCTCAGATCCTATTTTATTCTTAATTTCTAATATTTCTCATTTTAACAGATATATAATGTTAAGTCAAGATAACTTTCTAACTGCTGATTTTTTAAAAATGCAGTTTCAACTTAAAAAGCTAAAAAGGAAAATTTAAATTTGGATAGTCCAAATCAATTTCAAAGAAGAGCAAATCCTTGAGCTAAGCTCTAAATCTGGACTCATACACAGTGAATTGTTAAGACCATTCAAAATGAACTAAATCAAAATCCGCTAAAACGACCGTTACTTTCCTGTCTCAAAGTGAGAGGATCAAAAGGTGAGAAGGAAGAGTCACCAAAACAGCCACTCTTTTTTTGCAGTATTTCCTCATCTTTTAACTTCAACCAAACCATTTCCAGAAAAGAACTCACAAACTAAACAAAATCATTGGAGTGCATCACATTAGCTAAACATGGATCTAAACTTCAGTCAGCGGTAGTGAAACCTCATAGGCGTAACATTTCATACTCAGGACAATTCAATTTACAGAGAATATAGAAACTAGTATGAACAAGATTCACAGAAAATATAGATATTAGTATGGACAACATAACAAGATGGAACTTAAGTGTTCATATATAATTTTAGAATTCATGCCATGTATGATGCAACTGTCATACATGAGCACTTCTTATCTGTAAAAGTTTGCATGCTTCAGAGATCCAGTCATTATTAATTAAATTTTAGGAAAAGCAGACTTGAATCGTCAAAAGTACCTTACAAGATACACTTGGAAAGAGACATATCAAGGAATGGGATACCGTTATCAAGATGGGACCACCAGGGTGGACCCCCTCCCCTTCTCCATGTCTTTGTCTTGGTCTCCAAATTGCTACTTTCAAATTTCTATTCAATTAGATGATCCAAATCCAGAGCAAAAGCATCACACAGAGACAACCTCACATCATCTCATGTTTATTGGGACTGCCATTTAGAACGTTAACTCGACGTTCTACAGTTACAGAATGACCATATGATCCAAAAAAATAAAATAATGTAATAAGAACCTTAAATATTCTTTTTTCCACTCAGGGCAGTGCTGCATTTTAGTCCAGAGGTCAATGACAGGTACTCCACTTTCTCCAGCAATAGCAGTGCATGCTCTGGCATATTGGCCAGCAGCTTCATTTGTCCTCTCTGGAAGGCCCTGCTTATCCTCAACATAAGGATATCTGCAGCAAAGGATTTTACAAAATCTTCCACCATAAATAATCACCATTTTACCCATAAACATTATGCAAAGGGGAAAGAAATTTGTCAATATCAGTGAGGGCGACTAAAGGGACCAATGAACCATACCTTAAGCGTGCATCTTCATCAATTGGAGGAGGTGTTATGAGGAGCACGTGGGTGTTAGGCCATTGCCTCTGCAATGCAAAAATAAAGCCATCAAATTTTAATTCTAAATAATTCTACAGACCTAATATATAGGAGTACTGAAATGAAGCCTTTGAATCATGAGGTTAGATTGGTTGAAAACACAAATTTAAACAACATATAGATTCCTTTGAGTCAGTCAGATACTGGAACCACAACAGAGTGATGTTTGATACAAGACTTGAAACCAAGCTTGTTCCCTTGATATAAGAGGCAAAAGGCCTTAGGCATTACCAAAATACCCACCCTAACTTTTTGAGTCACTGCTGAAAGTGGTAGCTGAAATCCATTTTTTTCAGTGCAATCAACCAAAAAGGAAGTGAATATCTGAATTTAACTACAATTATATTCAACATAAAAAATTTTCAAAATTAAAGATTCAACGTAATATATTAAAACAATTAAAAAACTACAATATTACAATATATTTTATAAGTTTTCAAAATTAATTTTTAAAAAGCAGTCAATGCATGAAAAAATGCCGCAAAAGCACCTCTCTTTTTTAAAAAAAAAAAAAATTTACAGTGCGTATTCTAGGTTACCTCCTAAATTAATTATTCGTGATCAGTTTAGTGGTCGCTAGCTGCGTCTTATCCTAATTGGTTGGCAGCTTAATCAGTAAAAATGGATTATTATTTGACTCACTTGCCCTGAGAGAATGTAATGTCATAAAAGTAATCATTAGTGTGGGGCAAACCCCTTGGTATGAATTAAAGTACTCCTCCGGTCCTAAATATAAAACCCTTATACTAGTGCGTATAAGGGTCTTACAATTAGGATTGGAGGAGTATATACTTATTTTCATCTCACGCGGTGCCAAAGAAAAGTGACCACATTGCGTTATCCTAAAATTTAAGCCAAACAATCATTACCATCATAAAGATATGTTTCCCCATTGTAATTAAACCAACAAAAAATATTAATAAACCAACAAGGACTCAATGCCAAAGGAAAAAAGGGTCCAAATTAAATTATGTACTCAATCCTATCTTAAACATATCCCAAAAACACTAAGAATCCGTTTGGTACGAAATATAAAAAATGAAGAGTAGGGATCTGAATTGAGATTGAAAAAACCTATTAAAAGAGTGTTTAACATGAGTGATTGCTTTACATGGGATTAGACAAACTCATATATGTGAGGTGGTATTCCCCAGTCCCATATACATGAACTTGTCTGATGCTATGTAACAAGTAATCACTCATGTTAAATACTTTTTTTAATGATTTTTCTTAATTTCAATTCCAATTACTAATCTTTATTGTTAATCTCTCGTATCAAATGGGACTAAAATGTTTTTCTTGAGTCTTTCCTAAGGGAAAGTTTGTGAGTTTCATCCTACTATATAAGATATAATGTGTGCTGTGATTTATTTGGGGGGGGGGATCTAATTTTAAATGTCGGAATTAGTTTAGGGGTAAATTTGAGTTCTAAATTTAATATTTTAATCCATTTTATGTTTTGTATTTATTATTTTTTCCCCCAGATGACCCCTGTTGAGGGACCAATTGCACTGACTAATGAGAGTAATCAATAAGGGTAGTTTTCAAATAAGGGTTTTAGGGGAAAAAAAACTAAAAGACATTTTATTTAATAAATAAACTAACTTAATCAATTTTCTCAAATATTCTTAATTTATATAAATTATTACTTATGTAACTTCTACGTTTAGGATAGTAGAGAGTACATTTTAAGAGTCCTATAGATTATTTCATGTAGTAGGTAGAGCGGAATTTGCTATAAGAATCCTAAAACTATATTCATAGATTAGGCTCTTCGAAGATTATTCAAAGATTGAGAGATAGTGGAAAGCATGTATAACGCAATAAATGTAAGTTTTCCATAAGAAAAACCACAATATCCGATTACATTGACTATATTTGGTGATGATGAGTTGTTCGCTGATTCAAAAAACTCGTGGCCGACTAGCTTTATCAAAACCTATATATTCTGATGAGGCACTAATAATTGCATTAGCACTATATCAATACTAATCAACCCATAATTTAATGTTAAAACAGCTACACGTCATAAGAACCAAAATTAATTTCTCTTATATATGTTTTAGTTGAAAAATACCTCATTTTAACTAATTTTTTTAAACTTTTTAGTTGTTTGAATTATTTATATTTATATTTTTTTCAAATATATATAAAAATTGGACAATTTTTTGTGTGTGTATTTTGTAGAGGTTAAGACGAATTGTGTTGTTCATTATTTGTTATGAACTATATAATATGACTTAATATAAATTTTATATTTTATAATGATATTGATATATTGAATGTTACTAACATTATTGTAGACTGTTCAAATCAAACAAATAGTCCAATAAATTCGACTATTGAAAAGTAATCTCATTTCTTGCCTGCTCATCATCGTATAGGATCCCCATTATACTTGTAATGATTATAAATAAAGCACTTACGCGAGCTAGCTAAATGCAGCCTATGGTTGTTGAAGGTTCTGGAATTTATTAGTCACCAGGTGAGTCACCTTCCTCTTTTATGACGTAAGCAATTTAATCTTAATAACTTTTTCTTTGTAGCTCCCTATTTCCATATTTCTTTCTATTATCAATTTGACTCTTAAGGTTCAACCATTACCAGTTAAGTTTCTAGGGTTTCATAACCATACAAAATTAATTTTTACGGTGTTATTTCCCCTTCAAATTATAAGGACTTCGTGTGTGGTTGTTAAACTTTAGGACTTGATTGATAAAGAAATTGACAATTAAGGCAAACTTGAGAACTAAAAGTTCCATTATTCCCATAAATAATTATCATAAAATATGAAAATGAACTGTACAGAAATTAATATTAATAACTCATAACTACAAAAATATTGTCCGTAACTTTTTTTCGTACAATTTATTAGGGAATATACGAAGCCCTTCATCCATGGAAAGTAAATCAAATCAAACAATTAGTTTAAAGCAGGTCCAACCAATGACATGAATAGTTTTGATATAAAGATTAAAACTCAAAATTCAAAAATATTGGATAAGAAATTAAAAAAATAAATATTGGACCCGAGTGTAGCTTAAGCTTAAGCTAATTTGATAATAATGTTAAGACGATTGGGGAAAAGATAATGATAAACCAAATAAAGAGCAGTTGAAAGACTGGGAAAGAAGAAAGGAAAATTTTCAACGAGTCATCTGATATGCGCACATGACGCGATGTGGAATGACATGATGGACATTACCGGTTACGCAGCACATGTCATGTCATCAAAGATGGATGAGTTCCTAAATGATAGAAGTTTCTCCAAAGAGGCACCCAGGGAGTTGAACTGTGTCTCACACTCTGGCTCTCTTCACTCTTTATTCTATTTATCACGTATGGATGCTTACATGCTCAAAACTTGAATATAGATGGAGAACTTACATTTATTCTCTAATTCTATTTCTGCCCCAGTTAAAATGGGCTTGGGCCTTAATCCACTATGGATAGGCTAGGGATAATCCAACATCTCTCGTACACACTTAGTCGGTTAGATGTTATGGGTCCATCTCTTTTTCTTCCTTCTTTCATATTAAATAAGTTGTCGGACTAACAAGAGATAGATTTAGCAGAATGAGTTAGTCTTTCATAATGTGATGAATCAATATTTGAATTTTCAATAATAGTAGTATCTCAAATAGAGTAACCTTTGATAGGAAGACACATTTGCTCGGCGAGAAAAGCTTGTTGGAGTCATATATCTTGATTCCTGTAGTTACGATGGAATCCCAAATATTCAGTAAAAGTTCACTTTCTTTCTGCCCTTAGGAATCACTTAAGAATCACTTGGTACTCTGTAGGAATCTCTTGCACAGTAACTCGATATCCTAGGCTGAGCTTTACGGATAGCTATCGTTTCACTTGCATCACACCTTATATCATAATTTTGAACTACTAAACAATTATTTTCATTTTAAAAGGCAGATCATACTTGGCAATATGATTGTCCCAATACACAAGGATATCGCTCATGCTCCACTAAGATATGGGTTTGAATTGTTTTGCTAATATAAAAATTTTATTGGTGAATAATATAAGTATCTTATCTTGTACCGTCCAGATCATGATGAGTCTCTTAAGACTAGTGAGCGTCTGAAAAGACTCTCAAAAATCATTTGCATTTTATGAGAGACTAAACTTATCTCATATATTTATTTCGCACAACATAAAATCACTTAAAATAAATTAAACCAAACACTATTTTACCTAAATTTTAGATACAAATTAAAGAAAATAAATGCATGTAGAATGATGATCGATGATGACTCTAAAGAAGCTCTAGCATTTAGCTGATCCCCATAGTGGATGAATAATAACCACATCATACACACTAACGACCTACAATTTTCATTGGCTGAACACTGTCCTCTCGCAATTTGGAGGCATATAAGTTGATGGTCGACGGGGATAAAGAATGTACCAATAAGATGAATATTACCTGCAGATCATTCACCTCAGAAATAGATACACTCAACCCCACTAAGGTCTTGAGGATTCTAAATTATAAATACCGAGTGCTGAGCTCAAAGGTTTCTATCAAAAATTGAACATCTATCTAAGTTCAAAAGCACTAATATTATTGTACTTTGATCATCAGATTGATGATGAGGTTCTTTCTGTGCATTTTTCTGGTCTTGGTTCTCATTGCAGGAAGTGAGACTCGGCCTCTGAATCCGGTAATGGTGAGAGTGATGCTCCAAGACTCGAATGAGCAGCCCTTACCACCATTTGTGGATACTAATCGTGGACAACGTGACACGCAAAGAGTCAGTCCAGGAGGTCCTGATGCTCACCATCACAATATAAAATCTTAGCCTTTACATTATATGGTCCAATAGCACCCAGAGATTGCAGAGTATTCTTAAGTTTTATGTCTTTGTCATCATAATAACAAGGGTAAAGGTGAACATCCTGATCTTATTTCCTAGTGCATCTAACACCCTTTTTTTTTTTATGAAGCATTCGGCACCTTGATCTTATTTTCCTAGTGCTTTTATCACCCTAATCTCCAGGGTGCTAGGGATCACTAAAACAAATAACATTAGGGGTGCTAGATGCATCATAAAAATAAGATCATAGTACTAAATGTACCATAAAAAAGATTGAGTTTTTGGCTGCAATTGGGAAATGAGATCAAGGTGCGAGATGCACATTTACCCTGAAAATAGAGATATAAAGGATATAAAATCTGGGTGTTATATCATTTTCCTTTAGAAGAATTGCTATGAGATCCCAAGAAAAAAAATAATTACGAGAAAGTCCTAATAACAAATGAATAATTGTCATTTTTTATCTTAAAACTTATCATTGCATGTTGTCTTATTGTCATCGGGACTTTATAGTAATTATATTTCTTTCTCAAGACTTTATAGGAATTTACACTTTTTCTTTTCCTTAATTTCTCAAGCTTACTGTTCATTGGAGGAATAATGCGCTTGGGACGAAATGTGAGAATAGGGGTGTGAGTATTTTTGTCTCGCGCACTCTTTTTCCCCTTTTCCCTAAGACTAAAATACATGTGTGCTTCGTGTATTACGTACATTGTTTAAGTAATATAATACTTCTTATGACTTATAAATTTTACCACTTCCTATAGAAATTATACATTATGTATACTGATAGATGCCTGAGAGTAGAATAGATCCAAAAGGAACTGTAATAGATATATTGGATACTCCTGCATCGCAAAAATTGGATATCTTTAATTTAATGATCACCAATAGAGAATGGCTTGTTGGCAAAGAATAAGTAACAATTCCAAATTTTAATATTGACACGCACCAAGAGAGAATAGACAATTTTGGTTTTGAATTGGTCAATAAAACAAATAATACAAAAATATCAAATTCAAAATCACAAAGCGCAGTGCTGAATAAGTCAAAGTGGATAAGTCACGCAAAACGAAGTCAATTCTGCTTAAGTAAAGCAGTAATAGCTGGATCTAGTACAAAGCACTCATTTCTGCTTAATGAAGTCACTGATTTGAACTTATGAATGGGGAAAAAAAAATTACGGCAGAGTTTGGGAAACCAAAAACACTATAAAAATATTTTCCATGCGAGTAAAAACAAAACTCTTATCATATATTTATATTTATATTAACCAGCTCAACTTAACAATATTAGGTATCGGATAATTATATATAAAAATAAATAGTCAACATGTATAAATGATTTTCTATATAAAGTATAAAATATATAAGTTATTTTATAAATATAAATAATGTATTTCCTCAAACTCTATGTAAGACAAGAGACCCACCATTTAGCAACATTAAATATATACACACACATATACACATATATATATATTGCACTTAAATTTAATATATCTTTTCTTCATGGCCAAGAAACATTTAGTGCATGTTAATCTTAAGAAATTTGTTTTGACTTTGGAGTTCGATTTGAGTGAAGACACCTATCCACTTGCATAGAATGCTTACATAATTCATGAGTCACCTTACATCTTACAAGAGAAATATTATACTCAATTTTGGTGAATTCTCGAAAAGGCAAATTTTTTTAATTAAAATTAGTTAAATAAAATTTTTGATAAATACATGTACGTAGAACATTTTGTCGTTAAATTGTGCTTCTCTTTTTCTTTTTATATAACATATGAGTCAGATTCAAATATTGCAATCGTTGTGTTGTCAAACTTGCAAATTGAATTTTTAAGTTTACTAATTTTACAATTTTAGTTTACAACATTGTGTGACTAACTCTAAACTCATGAGTTGACACTTAAAGTTTACCATTTTTATTAGATTAAGCAACATCTATTATATATAACTTAATTTACAGATTATGAGAAAAATAAAAAATAAAAGGCATAAACTAATATTAATACAACCTTTGAACATCATAGAAAATTTTTGTATTGATGATGATAAAGGCTAAATTATATATTTGATCATTTATAATTTTATACATTGTGTTATTTTGGACCTTTAAGTTTAAAAATATAATTTTAGTTATTTAACTCTAAAATCATTAATTTTAAATGATGATAGTTTGCAACAATCATGATTGTTTTGAAAATTAAACTTAAATTAGTATTTGAGAATGTTTTATCAACATTCTAGATTTCAGTATCATTATTTTTTGTTAATAATTCTAAAATTGAATGACTAAAAACATATATTTTTTAAAGTTAAAGAATTAAATTGAAACCTTATGTAAAGTTAAAAGATTACAAGTGTACTTTACCCTAATGATAAATTATGAATATTGGTGGAATTAATACAAATAAGTTGATACTTTCTTATAATATTTCATCTTTTTTTTTTAAAGGGATTCTCTTGATGAAACTTTCAGGTTAAACTTGCATTTTGGATTTTTTATCTTTATAATATAATTGCTTTTTATTTAAAAGATCGTTGATTTGAATTTGAAAGGTATTTGAATCAGATTGGTGTTATTTTTTTATTTTAATAATTTGATCATATACTTTTAATAATTATTTATTCGCATAAGTTAACTAGTAAACTCTTATAAATTTAGTGTTACAAGTTCACAATCTAAAACTTGAGTTTGATAGCCTTAGGTTGATTGGTAGTATCCAAATATAGATGACCCTTTCTTTTTTGAGGCATTCACTTGAAGTTAAACATGGGATCTCATACGTAAATGATCACACCATTTTTATTACAACTAAATACATGTCATTGTTAGTCTTGTTTCTATAATCAAACTATTTTCAAAAGATAACTAATATTTATTAACAAGTTTTCAAAAGATAACGTAGTGATCCGTTACATTATAACCCCAGCTCTAAGATTCATGAATCAACTTCATATCATGACAATCTTTCTTTATAAATAAACCTAACTGTTGGGATTTTCTTATCAAGAAAATCCCAACAGTTAGGTTTTTTTTTTTTTTTTTTGGGAAAATTCTAATTAAATCTATTTGAAATAGCAAAATTCTAATTTAAACCTATACTTTTAACAGATTCTTAATTAGTCCAAGAGGCCTAATTGGGAATTTTAAATATTTCTAAAAGACCAAAATACCTTTCATAATTAAAAAGCCTAATTTTAGTTTTAATTCTTTTAATTGAATTTAACTAACATGTTTTTTCTTTAAACACTATCACATGAAAATTTGGCCAAAAACATTATCATATAAAAAACAAAAAAAGAAAAATCACGATTATGACCAATAAAAAGTAATTGAAAATTCAAGATAAAAAAAATACATAATTTCTAGATATCTATAGAATTGCAAAAATATGGGAACTAATAAAAATTTTACCATTTCAAATGTAAAAGATTAACAAGATCAAATATTTTTTTTGGTGCGAGAAAAAATCAAATCAAAGATTCATGGAATTGTTGAATATCTATCAAAATTAATTTTACTATTTCACAACTTAAATTGAGACTCATTAATTCATTTTCAATTTTCCGGTCTCCAAGATTTATTCAATATCAAATTTTTATTATATAAAAAAAAACTAAAAGGCCATAAATTCTAGAGTTGACATAACGTTCACAATTACAAAACACACCTTTGACATAAAATCTAAGAAAGACCACATCCTCATTAGTAAATTTACTAGAATAATTAAAACTAAAATCAGATTTACACCTACTTTCAATTTTTCTTTTTTATTACAAAGAGGCATTCCGGTCTTTCAGCAACATTTGAAAATCCCTAATTAGGCCTCTTAGCCTAATTAGGAATTCGTTAAAAGTATAAGCCTTAATTGGAATTTCATTATTTCAAATGGATTTAATTGGGATTTTCCCTTTTTTTTTAACAATTCTTTATAAATATGACTGATTTTTGAGATATTCCTCTCCAAGTCTCCATGATCCACCACCGGTAAAAGCGATTATCAAGTATTTTTATGTGATATTTGATATATTAATTTTCACCCTATTTATAAAAAAAACATAATAGAACGGAAAAAATAATAGAACCGAAAAAAGGTGATTTTTTCAATGTGAAGTGCCTTTTATGTCACCAAGTAAATAAAAAGTCATAAGAAAAGATACTTAGTTTTTATAGAAGATAGAAATAAGGATACTCGAGTCCAAAAAAAAATAAAAATAAATAAGGATACTCATTGAACATTGATAGCATAAGATTTTTTTTGCCAACAACATATAAATTGAAAAATATAACTCCTTAATTTAGTAAATTAGTTGTTGGCAAAAAAAAGTCGGTAAATTAGTTATTTAACTCCTCCCTTCAATCCAAAATATAAGTGACTTTCAACCCTTCAAAAGAATCAAAAGCGATTAACTCATTGAATCTGTTTTAAATTGAAAACATTTTCAAGTTTACTCATATTCAAATCTATCTCATCCTTCATTTTTTCTCGATAGCCAATGTATGCTATTAATAAATAGGATTAAAATTGAAAAATAATAATAACTTTCTAAGCAACGAACTTATATTGTGGACTAAATTTTTTTTCTAGAAAGTGTTCAATATTGTGGACCAAAGAGAATATGTTGCTAATTTGATTCTATTTATAAGATAGAGAAAAAAAAATTTTCCTTGGTCCTACTTACAAGTCATATTATTAAATCATTAGCATAAATATATTATTTTGTCATTCACTTATTACAATATAAATTGTTATTTTTTTTTTGGAAAAGCACAAATATTAAATAAAAATAAAGTTGAAAGGTCATTATATTTTAAGGTAGAATTAATATAGTTTAATATTTTTCTTGGTGTACGTAAAATATGTTAGCAATGTTATATAAATAGTAGCATATATAAATAGTACTAGATAAGTATAACTCATTCTAATGAAGAGGCACATGGGCACGCACTTCATGATTCCACGCTTAGGTACCACACCATTATTATGCGCTATATTACTCTAGTTCTTATTATTTATTATTTGTAGGAGATTTTTATATACCAAGAAGAGTATTGAATAGATGAAATTTTTCACTTTTATTCTTATTAAAGAGAACATTAAATATTAGTATATTTTCTCCCGACAGTTCTCTCTCTTCGCCTTTACTATAATTAATAGGGGCATAATTAAAAATAAAGCATTAAAAAGAATGCAAATGACAAATAAAAAAGACTAAAATCCTTCTTTATAAGTGACAAATAAAAAGAATCATAGTGGTAAATTGTTTAGCATTTACATAATTAATAAATGATTATACTTGTCTCACGTATATAACCTCAAGTCCTTGTATCATTGTACAAATGTCTTCAATGATTTGTTATGGCAGCTATATGAGCGAATATGTAAGCTATTACGTCCTTCAGTTCTTAACATGATTAATAATTAAATAATTTGCACTAGCCACGTATAATATGTATATTAATTAGTTTATTGAGAATTAATTTGACATATATTAGTTGTTGGGGGGATTCGGATAAACAGATTGATCCACTTAATTATTGGAATGCACGATTGAGTTGCCGGCCAGCCGCCGCATGCACTTGAATCTGTCTCTTTTCTATGTATAAATTGTAATGCAATGTAAATTATTTTCTATTTTTATATGATATATATATATATATATATCTTTAGTTGGTATTTTTTTTAATTAAAATGTCTTATCCTCTTGTACGGAGGCTGCATCAAAAATTAAAAGATACCATATACTACCTGCATCCTTAATTTTTTTTTTTGGACCAGCAATATATAAATACAATATATATATACACACTACTTGCATCCTTAATAAAACATCAACTATAAATACAATATATATATATATTAAAAACATTGTCTTTATGCATGTATATATTACGTCCTAGTTAATATTTAAAGTATTTATATTTATTATTATTTTCTAAACTAATTTGCTTGACTTATAAATTGATATATAATCTACTGATACACATAAGTGTTCCATAGATTATGTAACATATACTATGATTAAATAATTTATTTATTTTTATTAATCTTAGCAAATTAGTCAACTAAGTGTTAAATTAAAAACCGAAAGTAGTATAAACTACCTTTGATCCTTAATGTAAGAGCTAACTGACTAATTTGAATAGATTAAAAAAATTTAGTTAAGTTAATTATTTGTAATAAATAGATATTGTCCTTCTTAAAATATCATTGCTAATCAAATGTATTAGCTATAATTATACCTTGAAAAAAATAGATAAATATGAGAGACAAAATTGATTAGAGTCTTATATTTAGGACTAAAATAAAAGTCAAACAAACTCTTATATTAAGAATAGGAGGTAATTCAATGTAATAGGCAGTATTCAAAGAATCAGACCTCATTGGTGTCTTGAATTGGACCAAAAAAGTTGTTTTCATGATTAATCTATGTTGGACTAGAGTTGAGCCACTGTTTATCACGATCTGAAATAGTTTTTAGCAAACTGGACAAGTTTTGGGTTTGAAGAGGAAAAAAGGTTGGAAAAATTAAAAATAAAACACATCAAAAATTTAAAAAAAATTGACACTCTTACAAAAATCTCAATATATTTTCCAGATTATTTGTAACCATGTGGTATTATTTCTAAAGACTTAATACATTATGGTATTATTATGTTGACAATTAGATTTATCATGAATTTATTTTATATATTATTATATATCGTATATTTTTTATCAATTTTTCTTCTAATTATTCTGTCTTTGGTTTAATTGTGGGTCTAACTAGTTAAACTATCGGCTCGGAACCTCTCCTCTTCCCTGCCCATCCTCTTTCCTCCTCTTATTTTTTTAATCATTAGATTAACATATTTCAATGGTTTATATTTTAATTTTTTATAAACTATTTATAAAAAAAATTTAAAAACATTTGTGCACTTACAAACCATTAGAATTAAATTTTAATATATTTTGTAATTTATTATTTATTTATTTTTATAATTTAATACTTTAATAATAGCTTTAAAAAGATTTAAATCTGAACGTTAAAATATTTATCTAATGGTTAAAAAAGAAAAAGAATGAAAGAGGACGGAAAGAGAAGAGGAGATGTTTCGAATCAGTTAAACTATAAATACCGATGCTCACAATTCACAAGCATTTCGGGTTTGACATTTCTTATACAGGCTTTTAAATCACTGTAAATAACTATAAAAATGTATTTAATTGATGCATAGAAAATTCATTAAAATTTAAAAAGAATTGTATAATTCAATCCAACGTTTTTAATTCATTTGTTATTGTCATGTTAGGATCTTAATGTTAATGAGCAAATTATATCTTGGAGCACTATATATATATATATATATATATATTAAGTAGCACTGTATTGTTTGATTAAGTAATGAAGATTAATGGAAACCACGTTAGATCATCAAATTGATCAAAAGTCAAACCATAAGAATCGAGACACATGCATGCACGATATACAACATTTGATTTGCTCTCTTTAACCTCTTCAAATACAATTTCATGAGCTTGTCAGCATTTTTAAGTGCGAGCACTGTGTCCAAAACGACAACGCGTGTAAAGAAACAATGGATGATTATGGTTTAGACGGCGACGACGTACGTTTTATCAAAATAAATAAATACGCATAGTGAAATTTGTGTAATTTGAACCTCAAATCCTTCGAAAAAGCCAAAGTCTTTTGAGGGAATGAGACATCTTTTCTTTTCTTTTCTTTTCTTTTTTTGTTCCAGTTGATGATAAAGAAGACAATAATATGTTTATCTTAATTTGTAAAAGACATTGTGGAAAAAAAAACTTTCACATCTAATAGTGGACAACGCTTTTGTTCAATTTCGCAACATGTATAATTAATCTAATATGCCTAATCAAGTAGAACATATATAATAGATATTCTATGTTGTTAAAGGTACATCTGATCAAGTAATCTAATCTAATTTATATTCTATACAATCCATGTAAATAAGTGACAAATGTTATGGTTTCCTTGGGCTTCGTACAAAATAAGGTATTCCATACAATGCTTTTGTTCAATATGTACTCCTCCGGTCCTAATTATAAGACCCAATTGACTTATTTGAGGAGATTAAGGAAGTAAGTTAAGTTGGTTATTTATAATAAATAAGTGTTGTCATTCCTAAAATATCCTTGCTAATTAAGTATATTGGCTAAAACTATTATTATTAGAAGGATTATCTTGGAAAAAAATGCATAAATATAAGAGACAAAATGGATTGGGTCTTATAATTAGGACCAAATAAAAAGTCAAATTGGGTCTTATAATAAAGACCGGAGGAGTAACATATAATCTACTATTATAATTTTTCAAAAAGATATATTTAATCAAATATCTATCTAATTCAATCTATATTTTATACATTATAAATATAATACGTACAAAGTTTCATAAGCCATGAATAAAACTGCTCAATTCCAAACCCCTGGCAAAACACAAGAGTCCGATTAAATTCTTGTGTAGTATATAAATTCTAGTTCTAGTTCTATAATTCTTTTTTATACATTATTATTCCGCAATATATGAATTTTGTAAGAATTCCATATTCTATAAATTCTATTGGAAGCAAGTTGGGAAATCTGATTTGAGACAGTTGTTTCCTTTAATTTGATTCAAATTGTATTGGGTATTTTTTTAAAAATTTTTTGACATTTTCTTTATATATATTGACACATATATATGTATAATTCCTTATGCATTACTACCTCCGGTCCTAATTATAAGAAATAATTGACTAATTTGAAGAAATTAAAGAAATAAGTTAAGTTAGTTATTTATAATATATAAGTATTGTCTTTCTAAAATATCATTGTTAATCAAGTGTATTAGCTAGAACTACCATTGTTAGAAGAACTACCTTAGAAAAAAATACATAAATATAAGAGACAAAATGAACTGGAGTCTTATATTTAAGACCAAAATAAAAGTCAAACAAGATGTTATATTAAGAACCGGAGGTAGTACTTTGATTTGATATGAAACTCATATCATTCGTTAAATATTATCCACGCAATAATGCTCAGGTTGCAATTTCTAGTATGTTCATATAAATTTGATGGTGCAACCTAAACTCTAAAAAAATTGTATCAGTATAGTGTGTAGGGTTATCACCAATATATGTGTGTGTGTAAGGATAATGTGCAAATTTGCCCAAAAGTTTTCAATTTGGGACAAATTTGCATCTCAAAAAGTTTCTGGGTGCCTAATACTCTTAAGTGAATGAAAAATTTGCATCCCAAATAATTTTTCCCAAGACTTTTAGAGTAAATTTGTACCTTAGCCCTCTTTTATATGTGTGAGCGCGTGCTGAATGAAAAGATTTTTTTTTAACTTGAAAATTATTGAAATATTTTCAGTGGCTGAGTTCAGAAAATTTTATTTACAGTATCATCGGGAAAATGAGAATTACGGATCCTACTGGAAGAGTAATTAGAATTACATACCTCTAATTAATCATTAAACCTCATGAAAAGACTATGGTACTTATTTTTTTCCGAAGTATATTAAAAAAGAAGAAGAAGACTATGGTACTAATATGCAATGAAATAAAGATCAAATGTAGGAAATCGTATAATATCAATTGTGAATTTACGATAACATACTTAGAAATGGGATTGTCTCTCATTTTCTAAGTTTTGGGGGAACTTAGTTTTCTTTTAACCCTAACTATGGATTATTGAAATTGCACAATATCAATTTTGAATTCCAGATAATCTCCTCTTAATAAGTAACCCACTTGAAATTAGGACGAGTCTTTGTCTTCGACAAAGGGTTTATTTTGTCAATATTTAATATTTTTAGTTACAATCGAGAACCAAGATCTTTTATTTAATTTCAAAAATTTGAGGTTTTAAATGTAACAAATAGTTTATGAGGTCCTTAATTATCATTTTTTTCAAATTAAATAAAATGAAAGCCAGTAAAAGTTGCATCGAAATTCAATTTATGCACGCCGAAAATTAAGATAATTATGATTTGAGACCAAATCTTCATAAGAGTGGTTCCAACGGTTTCTAGTTTTAGGGTGAAGTAATGATAAATATTCTCTCTTCTGAGAAAAGACTAATAATGTTTCCATTTCATAAAAACAAAATTCTTGATCAGTTCCATTTTTCATAAAATAGCGATTCTTTAATTGACCCCAAAGCTCATTATTGGATGCATTTAGCTAATCAATTCAAATCTGATTCTCTTCTGAGTATATCTATTTAACGCATCACAAAAATGGCCAACAACCAGCCCATTTTTTCCACCCCTTTTTCTGTGGAGGGGAACAATCAGCCTTAGACTCCTCAATCTTTCGGTGGAGACGAATGGAGCCCAATAAAGGGCCCAAGAATGTTGTACTCAAACAAACAAACAAAGGAACAAAGGGAAAAAAATCACCCATCGTCCATGGGTTCAGCTGGCGAAAAGGTGAGACATATGACCAAGTTGGCATGTGTTCAATCCCTGGGAGTACCACTTTGTTGTGGTTCCAGTCACGCGCTTGGGGAGGCATTCTAACTCCTGGGTGCTAGGTAAACGCCTGAGGTAATTGATGGCTCGCCCTGCCCAACATTGGTATGACCTAGGAGGAAGGAGATTTCACTGCCCTTGGATTGTGAGTGAGCCCAACCCCTTTCCAAAAATTTCTTTACCAAAAAAAAAAGGGAAAAAAATCGTACTTAGAGGGTGGTCCCCCTTTCTCGCGTAAAAGCGATCAGAATTCGAACACGCCGCGTTAGTTGGACTTATCGCCCCTGCTCGGACAGGTAGGGAAGATGATCTATTTTACTTAAACTTTTCCAGATGCAGGCCCACGAAAACATCAAACAAGACGGTATGTTTTTGACTTTGTACAAAAATTTTGGGAGGGCTTCGGAGTTCAGGCTCAACTCAAATTAAGGACATACCAATAAAAATTAGGTTTGACAGAAAGGACTAGTTTCTCATAACATGGCAAACTAAATTTTAAATCTTTACTGAGAGAGATACTCATATTTAGTACTTAACAGTATCTTGAATAGAATTGCCTTCAATAAAAAAATATCTATACTTTAGCGAAGAAAAAAATCAAGTTTAGATATGACAAATCTGCAACAAATCCTCAAGTATTTACTTAGGCATCCTACGCCCCTAATTTCAGGATGGCTCGCCAAGTGCAGCGGCCAAAAGTTAAACCCTCTTTTTTTGGTAAGATGGTGCAGTTTTTACCGCTAAATTCAAGGATGATGGGTAATAAGACAATTTTCAATTCTTCTAACTACAACACCATGGTTATTTAAAAGGAAAAAAAACTCTACAACTCTACAACACACAAAAATATTACGATTTTTTCTCGATGAGCATGACTATTTGTTGAGAGAGAGTGAGCCATGATGTTGGATGAGGCCCATTTATTACATAAATCCAACCACTCAAAGTGTCTCTCCAAAAATGCAGGCCCAAAAACAACAAAGTCTCTCTGAAAAACACTGCAGTTAACAAACAAGCATAAAACGAACGAATATTTGAATGGCCGTTAATCAAGACAGAAAAATGCCAAAACCCCGGGGCAAGAAGTGACCTAATGAGAGTAATTGGCCATGCCAAACTAATTCAATAATTTCATTTTGAAGGTAAACATGTAAATTTTTTTAATCAAAAAGTCAATTTTATTAATAGTAAAAACAAGAATACAAACACCAATAGTATTTCTGCATAATATAAAAAAATAGAAATTGGGGCTTTAAGCCAGTAGAAAAAATAAGGCAGTACTCCCCCCCACTATTCCGATCCAGAGTATACTCTTATCCCTTGTTTAAATAAATAATCATTAGAAACGAAGCCAATAAGAAAAAACTTTTAATAAAACCTCAGATACAACCTATCAAACAAAAAACACTTGGAAAAACAAACCAACAAAACAAAAGATTAAGCAGTTAGAGCAGAGAGAAAAATATTAACCAACACCTGTCTTATTCTCCACTACGGGCTCCAACATTTCCAAGTCCTTTCTCAGCAACTCGATCAAAGAGGTTGGTGGTTTTGACAACCATAGTTTGAGCTGCTAGCCAATCAGCAGCCAATTCCCATTTCTGGCTACTAAAGCAACTTCCACATCTTCATATTGTGTAGTCTTCAACAAATTGATACATTTCAGCACAACATCTTCACAATACCACTTGCATCCCTTCATTTCCTTCCTTTTCACCATATTGAATAATTCCTGGCAGTCCATCTCAATAATCAATCTTCCACCCCACCGCAAGTCTCTATTTTCCAGAGCTTCCAGTAAACCCAGTGAAACATCCTTACTTTTACCTCTCAGAGTATGTATTTGTAAGCGTTAGGGTTCAAGAGGATCATAAAACAAGTCCGTTAATTGAAAATTTGCACATAATTACTCGGGTTACTATTCACTGTTTAAATTTCAGATTACAGGTTCAACTTCAAGAAATCATAACTAATTCTATAAAAATTGTATGGAGGTGTTCTAAAATTCTACGGAAAGCTCTTTGAAAGATCTTTAAGGAAAAAATATCAAACTGGATCATCCTTAATCAATTTGTACAGTTTATTCATTAAAGTTTATTGTTTATTTGGTAAAACTTGGAACTTCTAGATTCTGTGCTTCAACTTTGAAAATTCGTATCTCCTTGTGTACACATCCAATTGAGGTGATCTACCTCTATTTTAAAGCTTGGGATGTTTGCTATAAGCCTGCCAAATTTTGTAATTAGCTTCTACCATTTACTAGGTCAAACTGGAGCTATAAGCTTGCTATCCTAGGACCTACGTTTTATCCTTTAACCGCTCTTTATTTTAATTCTTTTTATTTCTTTGGCATACATAACTTGGGTTTACTCTTTCCCATTCATTCTCATACATTTTCATTTATGCCATAAACATTATAATCAATTACATGGCATCATTGATATCCATAACATAATTTACAAAATAGGAGAACTATATATTCATCAACAAACTCATTCATTAACATGAATAATTCTCCACTTTCTTCTCCTTGCTTCTCATGCCATTATTACCCATCATTGATTGACCTAAATGGTTGGTTATGGAGGGGTGAGATTCGGAGGAATCTTAGTAGCAAACATTACGACATACATGCACAAAATAGATGCTAATGTATGGTACATAGTTTTTCATAAACTTAAGTTAACTAGTGACATGCCATCATACTTTATGCATAGTATAAAAATGCATAGCCATGAAAACATATTAAGAACAGCATTTCCAGCAACAATCATCATGTCACAACATCAAACAATCAATAAATACAAACCAACATATAAGCATACCACATCAAGCACATAAAAGGTTAAGTTTACTACCTTATACTTCAAGCTTTCCTCTTGCTTTTCCTTTGACACCCTTGACTTCCCAACCATATGGGCTTTTAGTCAACATCATCAAACATCCTCTTAAATGTTCCAAGGTCCTAAACATAATCACATTGATCACACAATCTATTAGGACTAAGAGATTATATAAAGTTCAAGACTAGCTTTCTTGAACTTAACATTTTCCTTTAATTTTTGGATTAATATTCTAGCTTTGTAAAAATTATTCTCTTAGGCCAATCTTACACAATTTTTCCCAAGGAATTCAAATAAGAGCTTAGATTAATGAAAATCCAACTCCTTCCCCAGAAATCAGTATTGGCCGAATAGGGGGTTTTGAAATCCAAAAATTCTAACTTTAATTCCAATACTTTCAATACTTGTTCTTTAGGTTTACCCTATACCGTTTTCCATTTTGAACCAATTGGAAGTCTTAGAATCATCAAAATCACATACTAGGGTGTATAACTAGGTTTGGTCGAACACTACCCTTCCTTAAACAGTCATGAAATCTTTCACATGTCAACACAAAACCACTTAAAACAACCTTGAACCAATATGTTTTAACTAGATATAACATTAAAATCATCCTCCCCTAAACTTAAATAAATTCGGCTAGCACCTCTCCTTAAGGGATTTCACATTTTTCAACTATCAAACTCAAGAATACAAAATAAAATACAAGGTAGAACATAAAACTAACCTTGTATCCAAGCTTAGGTGGATGGTTTCCTCTTGATTGATTTTCAAGACACAATTTTACAAGAGTTTCACCCCTTAAACTCATCTTGGCCAAAAAATGAAGGGGGAAGAGGCTCTATTTATAGCTAAATTTGGCCTTGAATGGACTAAAATGCCCTTGATAGCTAGTAGAAAGTGTAAGGGTAATTTTGAAACTTTAAGTAACCTTTTACATCATCATTGCCTCACCTTCTTATCATCCCTTACATTATTCTTCTAGAAGGTGCTAGCTGTAAAAAATGTGATGGAGGAGAAAGGAGATTAAATCCTAGCCATTGGATCAAAACTTAATCCCTAAGTTTTCTTCCAATTTGCTTGGCTCATATTTATCTAACTTTCTTGATGGCCTTCCGGAGCTCAGAAAATTCTTCTGTCTACTCCATAAATTCCCTTTAATTCTAGAGAATATCTATGAATTTTCTCGAGCCATAACACTTCCTTGAAGCCTTGCATAAAAATCATTTATTAAAATACCCTTTTATAGGCATAATCGGCTTTTTACTTTATTAAAGCCATTCCATTAGCCTATTAGTTGTGGGACTAATTTTATAAATTAGTACAACCTTATAACTATTTAACCGCATTTTTGCGTATATTTTTTAGGTCTCTTGCTATCAAACAGTGTACTTTTTATCAGTCATCACCTTATAAATTTCATTTAAGTTGCCTCATGGATATTTTCATCATTTCTCTTCACAAAAGAGTCTTAGAATATTATTTCTCATTTTTTGAGATTTTTCTGGAATTTTCTGTATACTTTCTATTTTTATCTTTAATGGTTTGTACTTCTCTGAATTTACAGTTTTACCCCTACTTGGCCTCAACCTCATAAAATCATCTCTTTAAGGCTTCTAACTTAACCTTTGGCCTGTATCTAACCTCTTTTCTCTTTTTTGGGCCTTTGAGACTTTACTGGAGCCTCTGTCTTTGATTACATTTTAGCCCCTGAAAACCTTCATTTTACAGTTTAGTCTCTGAAACTGCTTGGACTTCCTTTCTCATTTTTGGGACCTTTGTTAAAAAGGAGTCTCATAGCCTATCCAATTTAGGCTATTTTTGGTACTTCTAGACTTAAAAATCGGGATGTTGCACCCAGGCTTTCTACCATAAAAGCAGAATTGGCATCCACCAGCTTCCCCACCCCTCCCAAATATCTGCCTGCCCAATCCCTGCTAATCATGCCAATAGCAACCCTTCTTGTACTAAGCAGCATCTATATTTACTTGTACTACCCCTACCATTGGTTTTCTCCTGCTCAATTGGCGATCCAAGCTCTTATCTACAACTACTGTTCTTCTCTTCTTTTCTGCTACTTTGCAGTGGTCTCTAATCAATCTCAAAGCACCTGCAACACACAAATAAGCATCAATATCCACATGTTCAAACAAGAATTTGCACCTAGCTTTCCAAATTCCCCAGCAGATGCTGCTAAACATAGCTCTCTAATAATCTTAAACTTTATCTCCTTCTTTAAACCAGTCTTCTAACCATCTATGATTTCTGAAATCCCCCAAATCTTCAAATTTCAAAGGCAGGGGAGACCCAAACTAGCATTGCACAGCCCAAGGACAAAGAAAAAGAACATGTTCAACGATTTCCACATGCGCCTTGTAAATTTTGCACTTTGGATCCAAAGAACATTTCTTCTTGAAAAGGGAGTCCTTTGTTGCCAAAGCTCCATTCACTGCCTTCCAGAGAAAATGCAGAACCTTAAGCGGCATATTAATTTGCCATATTCTGTTCCACAAAATTTTTGAAGATTTATAAGAGGCACTTGGGTTAGTGCTCTTTTTTACCTCATCTTGCTTTAAAGCCACCTTATATCCCAACCTAACAGCATAAGTCTCGTCTCTACTATTTTTCCAAATGATCTTATCTGCAACACCAATCATTGGAATTCTGGTTTTACTAATTTCATTCTTGTCTTCATCCACAAACCAATCATCAAAACCTTCAAAGCACCACTCCCCATCTTTAATTAGATCCATCACACATAACTTCTTCATTTCTTCAGAAAAAACTCTATTTCTCAACTTTCCCTCATTTGATTCATGTAGCCAGCTATTAGTGAACACTTTAATTCGTTCACCATTCCCCAACTTCCAACCAAGATTCTTTTTCAAAAGTTCTCTTCCCTCTAAAATACTCTTCCATCCCCAAGATGCCTTACTACTTTTTTTAGCTTGTAGAAAATCAGTTCCAGCAAAGTAGAGTCCCTTCAAAATCCTACACCAAAGATGATCAGGAATTTGAATAATTTGCCAAGCAGTCTTGGCCAATAAAGCTTTGATAAACACTTCTAAACTTCTAAAACCCATACCTCCCTTACTCTTCAACTGACTCATAACCTTCCAAGCTTTCCTATGAATTCTACCCTCTTACTCTTTCTATCCCCACTAGAAATTAGAGACCACGCTGTCCAACTCACCGCAAACCTTCCTTGAAAACATGAAGGAGGTGATAGGGTAGATTGGAATAGTGTTGGCTACAACTTTAATAAGCACTTTTCTTCCTACAAAATTTAATAACTTCTATTTCCACCCCTATAACTTCTGACCCATCTTGCAATTCACAAAAGACAAAGCTTCAACCTTCAACTTACCCCAGATCATAGGGAGTCCAAGATGCTTGCCAGGGTCCTCTGGATCATTAATCCCTAATTCCTCATAAACATCTAATTTCATTACGTCACAGATGTCGTTTGACAAGAAAATACAAGATTTCTCAAAATTTATGGCTTGACCAGAAGCTTCACAATAGCAATCTAGAATTCTTTTCAGCATTCTACAGTTTTGCCTTCTAGGTAAACGTGTAAATTTAACCCTTTAATGTTACATAATATTTCATTTTAATTCCTTAGTTTGTAAAATATCTTTCTCATCGTTTAAACTTGACATCACGTGTTTCATTATTAAAAAGCATCATCTTTAAAATTTTAAATGTTGACAAATTACTTTTAAATACTGATATATTAAGTTTAATTTTTTCAAACACGAAAAAGGGAAAAAAATGGGTTGAAACTAAATTTAAAACTAATGTTGTTAAAGGTTATGTGACTAAGTTATCAAAGAATAAAACTAGAACATTATATAAAGTTAGAAGACTAAACAATGGCTTAAATATCTTGGTTCAATTATCTAATCATACTACTTTTAGTTTTTAGGGTTAAGGATAAAAAATACCTAGAAACTTTTACCAAAAGTTTACCTAACACTATGAACTTTCTTTAAGTTCAAATCCACCCATGAAAGTTTAAAAAGAAGTCAATAATACCAGCGCCGTTAACGTCTATTTTTTTAGTTGTGGGATCCATGATTTTTTTAATGAAATTACTAAAATACCCCCATTCAAAACAAAAAAAAAAGTTAAGGGTCAAAAATACCGAAAGTATAAGTTCATGGGTATTTTTTACCATAACTTTTTTTCATTTGGGGTATTTTGGTATTTTCATTTTTTAAAAAAATGGGTCCCACACCTTAAAAAACGGACGTTAACATCGCTAGTATTATTAACCTCTTTTTAAACTTTGATGGGTAGATTTGAATCCAAAAAAAATTCATGATGTTGGGTAAACTTTTAATATATTTTTATGAGTATTTTTGACCCTTAACCCTAGTTTTTAATATAAAAGTCACTTAACTAATTTGACAATATAAAGAAAATTAGTTAAGTTAATTATTTATATCAAATACTAGTTAATTTTCTTACAATATGCTTTTTAATTATGGCTACCTTAAAGAGAAACCCCCTTAATATGTGTAATCAATAAAGATACCTTGAAAAATGAATTATAAATTTGGAATACAAAAGGAATTGAGATCTTATGCTTAGAACCAAATCTAACTCCTGACTGGCTTTTATTTTAAGTATGAAAATGTTCAATAAGAATAAAATGTGGCACATGCTCAACAATTTTAGATTCACACTCGAATTTCCACAACACTAGATACACACATTTCTGTATCAATTATGTTTTCAGATCAGAATAAAAACTCTAGTCCAATGAGTTATATTTCTGTGCCTCATGCTCTCCTGGCAGTATCAGGATAGTACAGGACCAGATGATCAAAGATAAAATCAGAATGCCTAATCCATTCATTCAGTATTGAAAGGGATCCAAATCTTTAACCTTCAGTAAATTTTTATCATTCTTTTTCATTGAAATAACTCTAACTTTCCATTACATTCTCTGAAATCAACTTCCCAACCATAAGTGTTCTGCCCAGTAACTGTCCTTAGAATCCCAGTTCAATTCTACCAAGGAAAAAATTGTTCAAATAATGTCCAATATATAACATACATAAGAACTCAAAGAAGAAGGGGCACTGTAACATCTGTCTGAATTGCCAAATCTATATATTGACAGTTAAAAACATTACAAAATGGGGGCATAGTTTTATACACATATGGACAACAACAGAAACAAAACAAAGACCTAAAAATTAAAGGATAATACACAATCATACTGACAAAATATCTGTACGTAATTTCACATATCTCTCTTATCAAGCTGCTTGATAAAAATATGACCAGTATATAATTTTCAATGATAATATACAATTGTAGAGCTTTTTGTGAAAAGTCTCATACAACTATACCATATTGAAAACGTATATACTTGTCATATTCTAATCAAAAACCTAATAACAAAGATATGAAGAATCATCCCCAAGTCTGCTCCCAAAAACAGTCCACAAAAAATTCAAAACCGTTGTTTGTCATACGTTCACTGGTTATCCAAGCAGGTGAATACTACTGAAAGACCTTCATGGGGTCATTAGGGTCAATATCAGATATCAATGGAAGATCTACAGGCAAAGCTTCTACGCTCAATCCTTCATCTCTGAGCTTCCTGATTACTTCCTCAAAAACAACTTGGTTGCCACTTTGGGTGAGATGCAAACCATCACTGCATTTCAAGTTTATAAAAGAATACATGTCAATGTTAATATCAGTCTCAACAACGAATAGAATAGTCCAAAGTACTTTACTACCCAAAACCAGAACCACCTCCTAGCCTTTGTGTTTATTTCTTTGAAATTTCTAGTTCAACTTCATATGAGTCAAATTCAAATGGGGAACGGCACTACAATCCCAAAAGATTAATTTGATAATAGTTAGGTCCCAAAAAAATTTTGCTGAAAAATGAGTTGCAAATATTGTTTCAAACAGTTGCAAATACAGGAATTTCATATGCAAAGCGGGCATTTAAATCTTATAGGTTATTTCCAATGGTCTGCGACTGAAATTCTCATATTTGCAACTATCTTAATTGATATTGACAACTGATTTTTTAGCAAAATTTGTTGGAACCTAACTGTCATTGAATTGATCTTTTTGGACCTAATTGCCATTCCCCCACTTCAAATTCCAATAAAAAATTTACAATCAGCAAATAATTATTGAAGACAACTTTAGATGAGAAGCCTATTAACTTTACTTAAATCATTGGCTAGCAGCATTTAAATAGTACCAGTGCCAGTCTTGTCACCAAAATAAATAAATATAAAAATAAATAGTGCCAGTCTAAAGTTAACTTTCAACTATTCTTGGTTTCCTCAGCTTAATTTTCAGCCTGCGCTTTTTTTCCCCCTCCTTTTTTTTAAAATTTTAATTTGAGGTAAAAGCACTTAAGTGCATTGTCTAATAAAGGATGGACAAGCATCCCCAGCAATATCAAATACGATCCTATTAGAATGACGAAGAGAGACATAAGATTGTTGCCTAGTAGAACACGTGTGTAAAAAAATAAAAATAAAAAAAGGTTGGGCACATGTGTGTGGGTCCCACTTCGTCTCGCTTGTCTAGTAAATGCCCCTGCAATTAAAAGAAGGGACACGAAAAGGGAAAGCCAAAACCTTACACATCAGAACTCACTTTCACAAACTCAGTCAGGGGAAAAAAAAAAAAAGAAAAGAAAAGAAAAGAAAAAAGAACTCACTTTCACAAACACCTAGAGGAGAATTTGGATTCCATGCCCATCTTCTAATCTATACCATCTACCTTAACGTGGGATGGTTCAGATCCTATTTTATTCTTAATTTCCAATATTTCTCATTTTAACATATATATAATGTTAAATAAAGATAACTTTCTAACTGCTGATTTTTTAAAAATGCAGTTTCAACTTAAAAAGCTAAAAGGGAAAATTTAAATTTGGACAGTCCAAATCAATTTCAAAGATGAGCAAATCATTGAGCTAAGCTCTAAATCTGGACGCATACACAGTGGATTGTTAACACCATTCAAAATGAACTAAATAACCAAAATTTGCTAAAACGGCCATTACTTTTCTGTCTCAAAGTGAGAGGATCCAAAGGTGAGGAAGAGTCACTAAAACAGCCACTCTTTTTTTTTACAATATTTGCTCATCTTTTATCTTCAACCAAACCATTCCCAGAAAATAACTCACAAACTAAACAAAATCATTGCAGTGCATCTTATCTATTTACATGAGCTAAACATAGATCTAAACTTCAGTAGTAAAACCTCATAGGCGTAACATTTCAAACTCAGGGCAATTCAATTTACAGAGAACATAGAAACTAGTATGGACAAGATTCACAGAAAATATAGACATTAGTATGGACAACATGACAATGGAACTTAAGTGTTCATCTATAATTTTAGAATTCACGCCACGTATGATGCAACTGTCAAACACGAGCACTTCTTATCTGTAAAAGTATGCATGCTTCATAGATCCAGTCATTATTAATTAAATTTTAGGAAAAGCAGACTTGAATCCTCAAAAGTACCTTACAAGATACCATTGGAAAGAGTCATGTAAAGGAGTGGGATACCATTATCAAGATGGGACCACCAGGGTGGACCCCTCCCCTTCCCCATGTCTGTGTCTGGGTCTCCAAATTGATACTTTCAAATTTCTATTCAATTAGATGATCCAAATCCAGAGCAAAAGCATCAGACAGAGACAACCTCACATCATCTCATGTTTATTGGGACTGCCATTTAGAATGTTAACTCGATGTTCTACAATTGAAGAATGACCATATGATCTAAAAAATAAAATAATGTAATAAGAACCTTAAATATTCTTTTTTCCACTCAGGGAAGTGCTGCATTTTAGTCCAGAGGTCAATGACAGGTACTCCACATTCTCCAGCAATAGCAGTGCATGCTCTGGCATATTGGCCAGCAGCTTCATTTGTCCTCTCTGGAAGGCCCTGCTTATTCTCAACATAAGGATATCTGCAGCAAAGGATTTTACAAAATCTTCCACCATAAATAACCACCATTTTACCCATAAACATTATGCAAAGGGGAAAGAAATTTGTCAATATCAGTGAGGGCGACTAAAGGGACTAATGAACCATACCTTAAGCGTGCATCTTCATCAATTGGAGGAGGTGTTATGAGGAGCACGTGGGTATTAGGCCATTGCCTCTGCAATGCAAAAATAAAGCCATCAAATTTTAATTCTAAATAATTCTACAGACCTAGGGGGTGTTTGGATGGAAACAAAACTATGATTTTAAAAGTGATTTTACGGTATACAAAGTAAATATGTGGAGAGGTTTATCTCGATTTGCAGAAAAAGTGCTTCTAGAAAGCACTTTTGAACCTAGCCAAACACCCCTCTAATATATAGTAGTACTGAAATGGAGCCTTTGAATCACGAGGTTAGATTGGTTGAAAACACAAATTTAAACAACATATAGATTCCTTTGAGTCAGTCAGATACTGGAACTACAACAGAGTAATGTTTGATACAAGACTTGAAAGCCAAGCCTGTTCTATTGATATAACAGGCAAAAAGCATTCAGCATTACCAAAATACCCACCTTAACTTAGAAATTAACATATCGCAATTAAGATCCAGAGATATAATTAACAATATCTCTATAAGTTGAACTAGAAACAGAGCCTTTTGCATTAACAGTCATCTGATTTCATCTCAGAAAAACATAAGTGAGGATACTAATTAATTGTTGTAAGCAAACCTCAAGGAGTATGTCAAACCAAGAACATCACATGTTTAAACTCATCTAATTTTCTCTTCGTTTCTTCCCCTCACTAATTTTTGTGGGTGAACATAATCCATAATCATAAACTTCACATCAAAACAAAATAAACCATTGGATTAGTCAAGATTCATTGCGCCAGTGGGCTTCAGAAAGAGTAAATTGGCACATCTACATTCATGCATTTGAAAAGAGAATGACACTAAGGAATATGACAATATGTGGGGTATACAATCCATCTTTACACATATCACCTCTTTTTTTCTCTATCTTTATGTGAATAGTTTATACATATTCACACAAATAAATGTAGAGATCCACATTCCTAAAAAGGTTAATAAGCCTCCTCAAAAGGCCACAAGATTATAATAAGAATGCAAAAGCAATACCTAACTAGCCATCTGTAGTTCAACCCACGGTCCCTCTAAGAAGAGAGGCTTTACACCAAATGGTTGGTGGGGATTCAAGTGTGCAATATAAAGCATGGGATCAGTCTACTTTTCACAAGGTAATCATGATCAAGTGGCAAGCCCCGCCAACACAAACACTTACAGGCCACAACCACTGCATGCTTGAGGAATCATTCCCTGATGGGGCCCACTTCATAGCTCCCACAGCCATTTTTGACCAATCGAGCAAAGCAACATAAATCATAGAATACCCATCCCCACTAAGGCATAAATGATTAGTCCTTTTCGGATTTGCACTCTCCCAATTAAAAAACTGAGCCGATCAGTTGACTGAAAAATTGACAGCCAAATCAAGCAAAAGGAGTTCAGCACTAGGCAAGATTTTCTTTTCTCCGTTTGTTTCTTTTTTTTTTTTTTTTGGGGGGGGGGGGGTTGGATACACCAGTAAATAATAGACCATTAAGAATGCACTAGATAGTTGTACAACAACGTGAATTTTAACATTTGTGCCGTTTACTTTAGCAGGTGGGATCGATTTAGTGAATAACCATATTTTATTGCCAAATTCATCTCAGGGATTGATATTCTCTAACATTAGCAAAATATTTTTTGGTATTAAAGTTAGAAAAAACGAGATATATATTTATATATATAGAAAAAGAGAGATGTAGACACCAATAGACCCGGATCCTCTATTTCTCTTCTTATTGTCCCTTGAATAACTGGATGAGATCTATGACTGTCATAGAAATTGAATCAGACATCAAATAAGAGAATTTATCAAATAACAGTTTGAAAGGATGAGGTAATAAATATAAAAACAGAATAATAAATTAACTGTAAGATATATATATAGTTATATTACGATAATAATGTCTAAACTTTAAAGTTGGGACTTTTAATTAATAATAATTAATAAAAAGTCAAAGTGCAACCCAAGTAAACGCTAGGAAATAATTAGGTCACCCGTATACAGGGACCCAAATTTGAAATTGCAGCCGAATGCTTCAAAAATCCATTGGGATCAGATCATCAGACAAACCCCCTCTCGCTCTCTTTCCCAACCAAACTTTCGACTTTAAAGATTCTTAGGCATCCAAGTTCATCTTCTAGCGAATTTGCACTACATTACAATCTAGTATTAGCATTGCTGATGATAAGCATGCCATCAACTTGAACACCAAAGGACCAAAACCTGTGTCATTTAACAAAAACTGACCATTCCAGTTGCAACAGCTTCCAACTTTCTTATCCCAACGATATAAACGTGAGAGAGGAAGGTTACCTTGAAGAAGGAGACAATAGAGTAAAGGTTGTGCTTATATTCATGGAGAGGCACGTGCTGAAACGCTGAACATCTATCTGGAAGACTAGCGTCGTTAGCCCCAAAGAACACAGTCACAGCAATTGGTTCGCTTTCATTATCAATTCCATTTCTACCATCACCGTCTCGTTTCTCAGGGAAGACTCTGTCCAAAACCTTCAGTGCCCATCTCGTATTATACCCACTGTACCCTCTTAGCACCACATCGACCTGATCATTGGTCAAAACCCCAAGTGGAAAAAAAAAAAAAACAAGAAGAAGAAGAGCAAAATACATAGCGCAATGGATCAAAACCAGAACAGAGAAACAGAGCAAAGACGCAAAACAATCAAATAGTCTGTATTTGACTTGGCTGATACCGTGCGAGAGAAATGATTGGCGAGAGAAGCACCCCAACCTCCGATGCCAAAGGACTCCTCAGTTATGGAATCACCGAAAAGATAAATCTTTGGCCTCATCTTCAGGATTTCTTATATGGGTCTTGTTTTCAAGCTTATTTTATGGATCTTTCTCGAGCTTCTTAATGTAACACCCCACAGGGTCGGAATCAAAGAGATCCACGATTCGAAGTCACAGCTTCTTCTTCCTCTTCGGCGGTGAGACTATACTGTGTTCATTCATTGCTGCATAAATACAATAAAGCTGCTATTTTTTATTTTGTTGGTGGGAAAAGCTGCCATTTTTTAATGCACCCAATTGATCGGCCCCCCAAAAGGCGCATTCTGATGCAGATCAACAGAAACAGGTCTTTCTTCGACCCCATCCGGTAGTGCGTGGCGCAACTAGTTTTCAAGCTTTTTGTCTTTTTCTTTTTCCAACCAGAACATTGTTTGCAAGCATTTCAAGTGCACCTGCTATTTTGCAGCATTATCTTATTTTAAAAATGATTTGTAATTTCTCACCTGGTTGTTTACTTTAAGTTTAACATGCTAAATAAAATATCTCAATTAAATGCTTAATCACATATAGCTGAATGAAAAATATAGATAAGTAAGTTTTCTTCGAATTATTGTTCATATAATTTTTTTCTGAGCATCTTAGATATAATTGTTGTATTTAAAATATTTTTCTCTTAAGACATCTTTAATAGGAAAAATGAAAGTCTTTTATCGCTAAAGAGAATCTGAATTAAGCAAATAAAGTGCATTCATATTTAAAGAAATTATATGAAATTAACCAAGAGATTGAGTCACTTTCCTGCATATAAGTTTATATTTTTAATATAATTTAGATCCAACACCTTTTGTGATGAGGCCAGTGTGATGGAATGTACTCCTCCGGTCCTTAATATAAGACCTATTTAACTAATTTGATTAGATTAATAAAGTTAGATAAGTTAGTTAATTATAGGGAATGCGACACATTTTTTCTAAAATATCATAATCATCTTTCTTAATACCCCATCTTCTTCTTCTACTTAATTATAATTGAGGGAATATCCAGAGACGTAATTTAAAGAAAATTGATAAATATGAGAAATGTGTTTTATATTTAGAACCAAAACCAACTCAACAATTGGATTCTATATTAAATACTGGAGGAGTATAATAAGACTATTTTGGGAAATGATGGGTTGTCCACTTGATTCACTTGGCTAAATGCAACGATCTTAAGTGAAGTCTGGATTTTTTTTAAAGAGTTGTGAAGATGTGGTCCATTGTTGGCCAAACAGATATTGGCAATTTACGTTATTTATTTACATCGTTTAAATTAAATTCGGTCAATTGATTTTGTTTTTGGTTCGGTCTAAAATTATAGTGGGTAGAGCCCATGGTATCATGAATTATTCTTTTTTGGTACAATCACTGTTTTTTTTGTTAATTGTTATGCATGGGCATCTAGAACTTTTAAGTCCAAATATTTTCCTAATTGGATCCAGAGTTTCATTATAGGCCCACATTCTTAATTCAGCCCATATGTTTTCTAAATATATTTTGTAAAACAAAGGATAAGTTTTGATATCCCTTGTTAGTAACATTATTTTCAAGACTTGTATTGATATATAGCAACAATTTTCATTTTAAGCCTTGTTGTATTAATAAAGTTCACTAGCCTTCCATACTTACTTCATGACCTAATATTTTCAATTTAGATAAATAGTATTTGGAATCATATCTGATCTAACATAATTAGAAATGTCTATTTATTTGGAAAAAAAACTGACAGAAAATCTGATGAATTATTGTGAAATAATGGTTTAAATCAGACTAGGTCTCAGTACATTATGGTTTTTTCTAGCTTTTAGTATTTTTGCCCCTTCCCCCAATTTCTTTCTTTGTTTTTTAACTCACACCTTTCTTCTGTACACCAAAAGAGGAGAAAATACTATAGCAATTAGTCATTTGCCTTAAAAGATCAAGTGATATAATAAGATATGGAAGTTTTCACATTTAATTTTAAAGCGTTTTTATAATAAAGGTCGTAATTTTGCGTTTAGGCTTACTAACCTTTAGTTGTTCAACTTTACTTGATTTAAGTCCACCAAATTTATTTAGGTCTTTACCTGGAACTTATGAACCCAGGCTGTCGCGAATGCTCACTGGATAGTATATATTATAAATTTGTTGTATATATTTTTTTTTTATCTGTTTAGAGGCTCAAAAAAATTTATAAAACACAAAATTAGCTTTTATTTTATTTAATTTTTCATGCCATAATATGTCATGAATGGGTTTAATGATAATATAAATTGGGAACACGAGGCGGCAACTAATGGGTTTAGAATACGCCAATATTGGCTTTGAGGTATGGGCTCATATGGAAGAATATAGGTTTATAGATGATGAAGCAATAAGAGGTATATGGAGGAAGTGAAGAGCTTTGTGAATTGTCTTCTCTGATTATTTTTATTCCCTTCACTCCGTATTTCTCTTATATTTGGCTTTCCATTAAATCACCCTGTTCTTAAAACTAGTAGAAATATTGTCTTGAAGGATTTACTGCAAAGTGTATGAGAAAATAATCAAATGGAAGAGATACAAGAAAAGACTACTTATAACTTTAGAGTTTTAATCTTCTTGAGAAAATGATAAAAAAATATTTGTCAAATTCCAAAATAATAAATAAGTGATTTTGACATGTCAAACCATTACAACAGTAATTAGCAGCACTTGTCATTTTGAAATTTAACAAGTATTTTTTTAATCATTTTCTCTTTGATCTTTTTTTAGCCTTATAGTATATCTCACGTAAAAAGTTTTTGACACCTTTCTTTTTGCAAGAAAAAATTGGTCAATAATGGTTTTTAAAGACAGGAAGTTAACACGCAGTAGTTTTACAAAAGTTAGAAAGCAACTCAAAATGTTTTCCATCTTTGTTTTCTACTTATAAACGCGTTAATCATGTCGCTTAACATCTTCGTTTTCTTCTTCCTTTGGACCTGGTCAGGAAATCGCTTCCGTGGAAAAAATGAAGCTAAAAGACAAGGAAAGGAGTAGGTGAAGAAAAATCGAACTAAAGATGTTTTATGTATAATGACTTTGGAGGTTAAGTAATGTTTATTTGTATGTGAATAGACTTCTTCTTTTTCCCTTAGCGTTGCTTTATTTTGTAGATAATTATTACCAATTTTTTAATCTGTATTTTAACATGGAGACAACAAGAAACTGAAAGTACTAAGAGAAGAAACAATCAAACCAGTAAAAAGCACTTTGCATACATTTCTTGCACAGATACAGGTGTGAGATTTTACCTTTAGTTTTTTCTTCCCGCCCAGATTTTCCATTCATCTATAAATACAGCTATTTTCCATTCATCAAACCAGATTTAGCAGCCACAAATGAGGAATTTGCCATTGCGTTTAGTTCTTTGTCTCCAACTCTTTATCTTTCTCTCCCTTTCTTATTCCTTTGCTTTCCCATCCTGTCGTCCTGAACAAAGCTCAGCCTTGCTAGACTTCAAAAACTCATTTGCCATTCGAAAACCCCATCCTTCTTCTTCAACTTCTGAGTATTGTGATTATTATGAAACCATATCGTACGCCAAGACATCAACTTTGGAAAAATGGTACCAATTGTTGCTTATGGGATGGGATCACTTGCAATCCATTTGGTCATGTGATTGGCCTCAATCTTAATTGTAGTTGGCTTCACGGTAAACTCCTTCCCACCGGCAATTCTCTCTTCCAGTTTTCCCATCTCCAAAGGCTTGACCTTAGTGCCAATGACTTTCATGGGTCCCAAATATCATCTAATTTTTCACAACTCGAAAGTTTAACACACCTATCCTTGCATTACTGTAATTTTATTGGTGAAGTTCCACATCAGATTTTTCATCTTCACAAATTGGTTTAAATTAAACTCTTCGAGGATTTGAATAATCTCTTTCTTCAAGAGAAAACTTGGGAGAAACTCACAAGAAACGTAACTCATGTGAAGGTTCTTCGTCTGGTTGGTGTGGATATGTCATCAATAACTACGAGCCATCTATTCAAGAATCTTTCCTCTTCTATGGTCTCTCTTTGGCTTTCTAATGCTGGATTACAAGGGAAGTTGGATGGAAATATATTTTCATTTCCCCACATTCAATTCATAGATTTGAAATATAATCCAAATCTCAGAGGCTATCTTCCGAAGTCTAATTGAAGCAATTCCATTAGAATTTTGAATCTTTGTAACACGAATTTCACAGGAAAGTTGCCTCATTCCATTGGCCATATGAAATTATTAAATGTATTGGTTCTCTCATCATGCCAATTCGATGGAGAAATCTCACCATCCTTATGGAACCTTACACACCTTACTTATTTGGACATCTCCCACAATAATTTTTCCAGTCAAATCCCATCCCTCTCCGATCTTCAAAATCTCACTGATCTTGATTTATCTTCAAATAATTCTAGCCGCCAATTTCCAGACTCAATTTCAAAACTTGAAAATCTCCACCATCTAGATTTATCAACCAATGGCTTCCATAGAATAGTTCCTTCTTGTTTTCTCACCCCACCGTCTTTGAATTTTTTGCATTTATCTTCTAACCAATTCACTGGTTACATTAGTGAAATATCCTCTTTTTCAATAGAATTTCTTGATCTATCTAACAATAGGTTGTATGGCCTAATCCCAAAGTTAGCAACTATATTTCTATCTTACCAACAAAACCATCCTTTCAACAAGCAAACTTTAAGTTCTTACACAATTTTACCCAAGTTCTACATTTAAACAAGCTCTCTCAAGCATCACTTAAGTGAAGAGAACATCTAAATAGTGATCAAGCACTTAGAAGCATTAAGCAAGGGGTAAAATAAATGCATATATATCATTAATCACAAATGAGAGGAGGAATCAAGAATTTATCCATACAAAGGTTCAAAATAATCCTAGAATCAAACCTTTAGCCAAACATGTTTAGAACTCACATGAGAACATACATATATTTAGCACAAACATTGAACAAGAGGAAGGAAAAGGAGAATGGAGAAGAAAAACCAAGATGTGAACCCAAAACCTCTTCCAATCTTCAAATTCTGACTCAACCTCCATCAAAATCCTTGTCCTAGCACACCAAAGAGTTCCTAAGATGGCCCCAATAGTCCAGAATGCCCAACCATCACGTTTCTTCTTCCATTTAACCCTAATAGCGCATCAGTGATTGAAACACACAATAGCGGATTTTCTTCATTTGTTGTAGATTGACCGTGGCGAATCAACAATAATAGCCACAAATTTCCCCCCTCTCGAGCTGCATTTTCCTTGCCTTCACTGTAGCTATGGCTGTGACAAACCAATAGCGAATGTATTGAAAAATGAGAGTTTTCTGCATTAGTCTTTAGAGCTTTTCCATGCGTCGTTCCATCTAATCTGCTCTTCAAGTGTGTCCTACACAACTTGAAAACACTAGTCTCTATTCTCCTACTTAAAGGAGAAATATGTAAGTTCTAGACAACTCCAAATAATCACCGTTATCTCAACAGTGTTCCAAAAAGCTAAATTAAACACATTTTCCTTAATGGGTCTATTTCTATGCACAATTCAACTCTTAAAATAGGAAGTTAAGGAGGAAAATGTGATAAAAAGATATGAATTTCTTGGAGTTAACACCTATCTTCAAGAGATATATTTGTATCATAACCCAAATCTCTCAAGCTATCTTTTGGAGCCTAGTTGGAGCAATTCCATTAGAATTTTGAATCTTTGCAACACTAGTTTCACAGGAAAGTTGCCCTATTCCATTGGCCATTTAAAATCATTAACTAAATTGGTTCTCTCATCATGCCAATTCATTGGAGAAATTCCACCTTCCTTATGGAACCTTACACAGCTTACTGCTTTGGCACTCTCAAACAATAATTTTTCAGGTCAAATCTCATCATCACTTTCCAATCTTCAAAATCTCACTATTCTTGATTTGGGTTCAAATAATTTAGTGGCCAATTTCCGTATTCAATTTCATAGCTTCAAAATCTCCAGATTCTAGACTTGTCAAACAATGGCTTCCATGGAACAATTCCTTCTTGGCTCTTTAACATCTTTGAACTATTTGTTTTTATCTTCTAACCCATTCGCTGGTTATATCGGTGAAATATCTACTAATTTACTACTAGCGCTTGATGTGTCTAGTAATAAGTTGTATCGCCCAATTCCAAGGTCAATTTTCATCTTCAAAATCCTGCATTCTTGAACCTTTCTCACAACTTTCTCACCGAAAATGTGTTGGTGCACCACTTATTATGGAAAAACATGCATGTTCTTGACTTAAGTTCCAACTTCCTTCAAGGAGGGATTCTTTCCTCTATTTGCAATGTTAGCACACTTAGGGTTCTTAACTTGTCACATAATAACTTCACCAACACCATTCTACATTGTATTGTCAGCTTTAAACTTGCTCTATTTGTGTTGGATTTACAAATGAATAGCTTCTCTAGCATCATACTTGAATTGTTTGAAGTGGGAAAGAATCTAAGGACCCCAAATCTTAATGGCGACTTTTTGGAAGTGTCATTACCTCAATATTTGGTCAATTGCAAAAGGCTAAGAGCGTTAGATCTTTGCAACAATGGCATAAAGGATGTATTTTCCCATTGGCTGCAAGCTCTTGAAGAATTGCATGTACTTGTTCTTAGAGGGAATAAATTGCACGGTTTTTGTCCCTAATTTTAAGGACAACAGGGGCTAGGCCTTCCATATGTTAAGAGTACTTGGCCTATCCAACAACAACATGAAAGGTCCTCTACCTCCAGCATTCTTCAAATCTTTCAAATCTATGAGAAAATTAGATGGGAAAACTGGCTTGCATTATTTAAATAATAATAACTTCAGCCATATCTGTAAATATATTATCGGTAATTATCAGGATTCCACTGAGTTGACCTGGAAAGGATTGGACATTCATCTAGAAAAGCTCTTGACCCTTTTTACAAGCATCGATTTATCCAATAACATGTTTGAGGGAGAGATTCTGCAAGTTGTTGGAGAGCCTAGAGCATTGAATGGGCTCAACTTCTCACACAATCGGCTCACATGTGCAATTCCTAGCTCAACAGGAAATTTGAGGAATTTGGAATGGCAGGACTTGTCATCAAATAGTTTCACCGAGAAAATTTCTCAAAGTTGATTAATGTTAAATTTCTCAGTGTATTGAACTTTTCAAAGAATCAACTTGAAGGTTGCGCTGACAATTTGAGACTTTCTCAAGTGATTCCTTCAAAGGAAACAAAGACTTGCATGGTTTTCAACTTATGATTCCATGCAACGCCCATCAGGATAGACAAGAACCACTTCCAAGTTCTGAATTTGGATTTGAATTTGGATGGATACCTGTGGTATTGGGATATTTATGTGGAGCAACATTGTTTCAAGTTGTGATGTTTACAGGCAAACCTCGATGTGTTGCAAGGCTGGTGAATGATCCGCCAAAGAAGAAGAAGAAGAGAAGGGTTAGAATCCATCCATTATAGTTCTGTCAAATTTTCTCTTTTTTCTTTTGGGAATTAAATGTTCAATTATATTCATGGGAAAGAAAAATAAAAGTTGATGTGCTTTCTTCTTAATATTATAGCATGTTTAATTTGGGAAGATGACAATTTTTTATATATTTTTTTCTTATCATAATCTCCAAAAATAATTGTTTTTCATAGCGAAAAAAATGATACTCCTCCGGTTCTTAATATAAGACCCATTTAACTAATTTGATTAGATTAAGGAAGTTAGGTAAGTTAGTTAATTATAAGAAATGTGACACATTTTTCCTAAAACACCATAATCATCTTTCTTAATACCTCATCTCCCTCTTCTATCTGATTATGGTTGAGGGAGTAACCATAGGGGTAGTTTAGAGAAAATTGATAAATATGAGAAATGGGTCTTATATTTAGGACCAAACCCAACTCAACAATTGGGTCCTATATTAAGGACCGAAGGAGTAAAATATATCGATTTTTATTTGTTATTTTGGACAAGACCATAAACAAATTTTAAGTGATTATGAAATATATCGATTTTAATTTTCTTTTATGACATGCCTAACTAAAGTTTCTTACCTCGTTTGAAGACACATTATTTAAAGTTCACGTGCCTATTCACATCATGTCAATTTAATAAATTAGAAAAAATTACAGCTAAGAAAGTAAATTAGATGGAACAAACTTGAATAATGATAAGAGTAGTAATCAAGAGGAGTTCAAATGTGCGTACGATGATTTGGCCAAAAAATTGAGAATAAAGATAAGAGTTTTTCTATTTTGGTCTGAGAGTTTAAAATTCAAATCCTCATAATATAATAAAGAATACACACTTGAGAATATGCTATATGCTACATTGGAGAATAATTTTGAAAATTATTTTAATAAGCAATATATACATATACATATATGCCATTAATTTTTATAAACTATATAGATTCGGATTGTGGTTTGACAAATGGCATCCCATATAATCTTTTTATGTGCAAAGTGAGCATTGAAAAACACCAATAATGCCTCTGTCGTTAAAATACTTAATTAAACTAGGTTCTAATTAATTCGTAGTTTAGGATCAACCTAAGTTATTACTTTCAAGGAGCAAGTTATGGGTTTCTTTAAGTAAAAATTTAGGTGATGAAAAATTCAATAAATTAGGCCGAAACTAAAATGCAAAATTCTAATTTTAAATGCAAGAAGCAAATGTCCTAAAATCTATATAAAAATTAGATTAAACTAAATGAATGCAAATGCAATTTATGGGGGGATTTTTTTTAGAAAAAAATTAAAATGCAAATAAAGAAAATTATCCATAGAGCAAGGGAAAATAACAATAAAAGTGAGAGGTTTCTCTTCAGGTACAGTAGAGGAAATAACCTAGGATTCGCATAGATTTAACTTTCATAACCTAAATCAATTAATTAGACCAAAGGAAAGTGATAAGAGAGTGGATCATAAATTTAATCATTTACTTGAAACAAAGTGAGCCCTCAATTTCAAAAACCATTAAACTATAAAAAAACTCATAATGGTATAAGGTTGGTTAATTAAGCTTATTAAAACCAATGAAAAATATTCAAATTAATTCTGAAAATTATGCTTGGGATTATCCAATTAAACAATTATATAATTTACTAACTCAATTAAACAATCAAGAGGCAAAAGAACCCAAATTTACAATTCAAACCACATTGACAATTAAACTTATAACGAAAGTTCAATTACAAATTTAATTAATAATGTAAAGGTTACAAACATAAAATCCAACAAATATCTCAGCACAAATAAAATCCAAATATCAATCCAATCCAGGCATAAGGATGACAATCTAGAACTAAATTGTCACATAAAAATACAACTCAAAATTATTTAAAACTACATAATATCAAGTCCTTGAATTAAAAAATTAAATAAAATATCACTCTCTTGTGGTCTTCAAGTGCTGACCCAAGGTTCAAACCTTCTCCATGCTCCTCCCAAGTTGTCTCCCTAGTAAGCTTAAGCTTCCATAACAACAATCCTCCCTCCAAGCTCCCTGAAACTCACGACCATGATGACTTGTGAATGATAAGGGTGGTGTAGGTGAATGTGTGTCTAAGAAAGGGAATTAGTTGAATGGATGTTGATGATTAATGGGCTTTTTTGTACGTGGACTAAGAAAGGAGAGGATGTGAATTGATGATGGTGAGAGAGGATGGTGTTTTGTGAATATGGGACGAAGGAAGTGATATTTAGGCTCGAATCTGCCTCTCAAATAAGGAAAATATTTTAATGGAGAAATGAAAATTTTTGTAGATCCAAAGTTCAAACCCATTAGTAATTAATTGACCCATTGTATTAGTCATTGGATTGTGCTTAAATTCTAAAAAATAATCTTGCATCATTAGATTTTTTACAAGAATTTAAATGTATCTATTAGGGGTGTTCATGAGACGGGACAGGGTGGAGACCGGCCCGTCCTGGTGAACAGGGACGTCCCGGCCCTTTTTTTCCCCCTCAAATTCTGTTTTGAACCTTAAAATTAATGGGCCTGACTGATTTTTCTTCTTTCTTTTTTTGGGCCTTAGTTTTGAGCTAGTTTTGAGCTATGGGCCTTTGAATTGGACAAATATATATGTAACCAGTTGCCTCTATCGCATGAGTTTCCAAATGTATCCTAATTCACATGCGACTTTCAGATCGATCTCAACACTTCATTTACATATGCAGAAACGTTGCAGCACTCAGGCTCCCAAAATTTATTTTCTTAAACTATGCAAATCCATATAACATATAACTTAGAAGGGAATACCTAGCAAATTTCTGCAGTGACGGTTTACGCGCGAGAAGACGGAGACTGCAGAGCTTCGATTGAGTGCACCTTGCTTTCTTCTTTCTTGCTTCTGCTTAGGTGTAAGGGGAGAAATCAGACCAGAGATTAGGCTCTCACTGCGGACTGTGATCAATCATACAAGATAGACTTTTCCCTTTTCGTAACGCGACACTGGGAGACATGGTCGAAGCACGCCTGCCTAGTGTGCTTGCTTCTTTCACGACATGCTCTGGTTCCAGGTGTCTTCCAGTGGTCTTCTAGCGTTAGAAGAAGTCGTGTCCATCCCAAACATCTGCAACGTCCATCAGGTTGGACCAAGAAAAAATCGTGACGGCACTGGGAGAGTCAGCAAGAAGGAGTGAGAGAGATACCAAGAACACGATAACGGTGGCCCAAGGAGATGATTCGCTGGGAGAGTGAGCACGAGCTGGTGTAGACAATGATGAGCTGGAGAGCACAGCGCGAGAGGCCGAATCGCTTAGACGATAGGGAGATCTAGAATTCTGGATAGCGAGCGCCGAGCAGAAAATCACGGCGACGCAATCAGAGATTTCAGAGACAACAAAGCGAAGGCAAGAAGGAATGAGCTTATTCATGGCAATGCGATGGCAAGGGAGAGTTCAGAGCGGCGGCTCACGTGACGGGGGGAGAGATTGGGCGAGATTATCATGGCGACGGGTTTAGAGCAGAGCAGAGCGAAGGGAATGAGCTTCACAACGATGCGCAACAGCGGGGAGAGACAATCAATTCAGAGTGAAGGCAAGAAGGAGTCGCAGGATGCTGACTAAGGATTGGAGGCTGGAGTCTGGTGGAGAGGCCGAGAGGGAGATGGAAAATGGTACTCCTCCGGTCCTTATTATAAGACCCAATTTGACTTTTTATTTGATCCTAATTATAAGACCCAATCCATTTTGTCTCTTATATTTATGCATTTTTTTCCAAACTAATCCTTCTAATAATGATAGTTTTAGCCAATATACTTAATTAGCAAGGATATTTTAGGAATGACAACACTTATTTATTATAAATAACCAACTTAACTTACTTCCTTAATCTCCTCAAATAAGTCAATTGGGTCTTATAATTAGGATCGGAGGAGTATTAAAATTTTAGGGCGGAGACAGGGAGGAGAGGAAAGCCGCGGCACTCGGGACAATGGATTAGAAAATAGGGCAAGCGAGTGATTTACTCTATTTGACAATATTTGTAATTTTTCTTTTAGAATTACATATCCCAGGATAGGACGGGACAACCCTGTCTTGTGTTCATCCCGTCCCGGAACTGTCTCGTTCTGAAAGTTTTTTTGTCTCATCCCGTCCCGTCCCAAAGTCATCGGGACTGGGACAAACCTACTGAGACAGGACAATTTGAACGCCTTTGGTATCCATTAATATAGATTATATCCAAATATAATATAATCTATATTAAAATTGAATATTAGATATGTACAAAAATTAGGCAAGAAATTGCAAAACTTTCTAAAAATAATCTTTCTAAAAATATGAGACTTGTTTCCAAAGAAATAGGAAAAATTAATTCCAAGCTGAAAATAGAAAATCACAAAATATTTATATTTTAATCCAAAATCATAATTTTTATGAAAAATCCAAAAACCAACCAATCAATCAAATAATCCATAAAAATCCATTTAAGCTCAAAATTAGCATTTAAATCCTAAATTAATTAGGATTGAAAATTGGGGTTAATGGTATTTTCCTAGCTTTGTTTATAAATAAAAGGAACCAGAAATAAAGATTTTAGTAGAGATTGTATTATCTTTTAATTTAATTTGGTTTAATGTGCGGAAATGGTTTCATGGAAAAAGGAACTAAAACAAGACCATGAGAGGAGTTCGAAAAGAAGAAAAAGCAAACTAATAAAGAAACATCACAAAACTTGATTTTGCATAATGACTTGTAACGTGGAAAAACGAAACAATGAGGTAATAAAAGGATTAGTAGAAGAAAAGCATAACTCAATAACTTTGTAGATTAGGGACATAAAAATAAAAGCCCTGCTGTAATTAAATAAGAAATCACGGGTTTATTGCAACCTTAAGCTTGCTTGCCCCTCTGATAAAAAAGAAAAAGCAAAAGGGCAATGAAACCAATAGAAAGGCATTACGAGTGTTTGTTTTTTTCTGGGGCACAAAACCATTGCCAAGTCTTTACTCTACTATGGCTCTATTTGGGTAGCACCCCAAACCATGGTTTGGGGACCCAAACCATGGTTTGGGAAAAATACTACCCAAACAGCCTCCCAGATATTTAAAACCATGGTTTGGGGGAAACCATGGTTTTGAACCCCCAAACCATGGTTTCACCAGAAGCCACCGAAATCCGCTTCTGACTCCAATTATTGAAGGCTGATGGTGGGCCCGGATCACATGACCGAATAGCCCTGGCTTCAATTATCCTCTGGCTTCAAATTTCTTCCATTCCAGTCGGTCCAAAGAATTCAGAGCATATTTTCCAGTTCGGTCGAAACTTCCTCTCGCTTTCTTCCCCATTCGGTCCACCTCCTACGCTTTCGGTTCCATTCATTCCCCGCACGGTCTTCCTTTCCCCCTTCGGTCTTTCCTCCTTGACAGAACGAGTCGCCGCCCGTGAAGAAGTCACCGTCCAGCCATGGTTTGAAGGTGCCGGTGAGAGAAATCGCAGCTCGGCGGAAGAAGATCGTAGCTATCAGTTGTGAGTTCCGGCGCTCAGGTTCACTCTGAAGCATTCGGTGGTGGTCAGTGTTCCCTGGCTCTCTCTCCGGCGCTCAGGTAAGGTGGCTCAGATCCGGCATTTATCCTCTGCTACTCGATCTCTTCTGTTAATTTCAGTGTCAATTTAGCTCAATTTTCGTTTGAGTATTTGTGGATTCTGGAAACCAGAGCAGCCTCTGTTTCTTCCTCTACGAGTTGCGACGTCGAGTTGTTAACCGGGGGGAGCTGCGACGTCGAGTTGTTAACCGGGGGGGAGCTGCGACGTCGAGTTGTTAACCGGGGGGGAGCTACGACCTCGAGTTGTTAACCGGGGGGGAACCGTAGCACGATCAAGGATATAGAAGCCAACCGGAACTAACTGTCAAATACCTTAGCAATTCAATCCATCGAATCCCAATATACCGTCTCCAAACCGAAGTACTGTGAATGGGATTTTTGTGAAATCAATTCGGATCAGATAATGAGAGATTCGAAAACAAAAAAAAAAACTATTTTTGTGGAACCGATATATTAAAGTTGTATTATGTCCGGTTGGTTTGAGCCTGATATATGGTATCTTCGGTTGGTTGATAATCTGTGAATTTGTTTTTGGTTCTGAGATCTGTTTATCTAGCTCCACATCTCCTTCGCCGGACTCTCATATGCACAAATATAGCAAATGGAAATCTGTGTTTAATATTTGTAGTTTGCGGCCCTATAATTTTTACGACCACTCATACGCACATGATGACCGGGCTGTCTAAAATTTTGTTTTATATACTTTGCATTGAACTTGTCATGGCTTGTGGTCTGACCGGGGTAATATTTTTTTTTTTTCAGTACTGGCTTGGGGTGTTTGGTGGGTGCTGGTTTTGCTTGGTTGATAGTTATTGCTGACGTTCTGCTTCAGTGGTGGGTTGATTTTCATTCGAGGATTCATTTGTGTAGCTTGGTTTATCTGATTTCAGTCAGAGGATTGGTTTTCGGTCTATTCAAGTGACTAGTTTTTCCAGAGACATATATTTGTAATCTTTATGTTTTATTTTTCGTAATCCTGTTTTGAATAAAATTATAGGATGTTGTATTTGTAGTAATTAAAATTAATTTATTTAATTTTTTTCTAGTCATGAAAGGAATGGGAACATAATTCCATTTTATGTTGGATTAAAAAAATTAATTACTTGTTATAAATACAGATTGAATTTCTTTTTGTTTTAAATAATAATGAAAGAAAGAAAAATATTAATATGGTATTCATAGTTGATTTGGGTAACAATGACACTTGTTATTTCAATTAATTTTGAGTTGATTAACCTGTGATGACTGAAGAGCTGTAATTGTGATATAACATAATGGGTAAGAATACGGTGAAAGCTTCCTGGGACCTACGAACCACGAAAGTGTTTATTGACCTCTGCATTGAACTTGTGCAACAAGGGGAAAGAAAAGGTACTAGTTTAACAAAGAAAGCTTGGGATATTCTTGCTGATAACTTTACTGCCAAAACTGGAAGAGTGTATGAAAAAGCTCAATTTAAGAATAAATATGATTCCCTACGAAAAGAGTGGCAGACATGGGATAGGCTGCTTCGTGAGACAGGATTGGGATGGGATACTGAAAGGAATACTGTCAGTGCAACTGATGATTGGTGGGAGAGAAAAATAAGGGTAATTATTGAACCTTTTGATCTTACATTTCCTCTACTTGTCAATGTTTTGTGTATATTTACTGTTTTTGGAATATTTTATGATATTATTAGTGTCTAATGTGCAGGAAGTTCCAAACTACGAAAAATTCAGAGAAAGAGGACTTCAATTTAGGGATCAATTGACTCAACTATTTGGGAGTGTGGCTGCAACTGGACCACAAGCATGGGCACCTTCTTCCATGACACTTCCAAGTGAAGGAACACCGAATGAAGATTTGGAAGAAGGGTCCGAAGATAGTGATGAAATTTTAGGCGCACCAACTGGTATAAGTGGGGAATTTAACACAGTGAACTTCAATGATAATAGTGGAGGTAGTGGAGGCAACACTGAATTGAGGCAGGATACCAGTGGTGGGGGTACAAGCAGAGGTAGGAGTCGACCTAGTAGCTCACTGGGGGTCAGAAGGAAGAGTGAAGTCAAGAAGAAACGCGCATCTCCCTCTATGAAAATAGTGGATGCAATTCGCAAGATTGCTGAAACAAATATTTCTGAGGCCGAGCGTGGAAATGAGGTCATTTCACGAGCAGAAGCTAGAAGGTTGGAAGAAGAAGTGCGTGCTTATGAAATTTCAATTAGGGGAGTCCTGTCTCACCTGAAAACAGTTCCTGAAGTTGTCAGTGATCCTGATTTCTTTAGACGGTGCACACAACTCCTTATGGAACGGCCGGATGCACGAGAAATGTATGCAGCTTTGAAGGATCAGAAGGAACAACTTCTACCCATTTTAGAGCATTTTACTAGGGATTTATGACTTGTTTATTATATTAGACAGTTCCATATGTGTATGTTTTATGTGACCAGTGGATTGTTATATGAATCAGACAACTCTGTAACTTTTATAAATGTTTCATAATTTCTACGTAGGAATTCTAAACTTTATGTGTATGTGCACAGGATAAAACGAATATGGATGATGAAATTAAACATATGGAAGAGCATGCTAAGGGACGGAAAAAAAGGGTTAACAAAGTTGCAGCATTGGTTGGTGCATACGCTACTTTGAACTTGTGTAAGGAGCCTCGGCATACAAGTGCTTATACAGGCTGCATATGGGTAAGGGATGTTTTATATGGCAACTCCAGTCGTTGTTATAACATGTTTAGGATGGAACGGGATGTGTTCTTAAGTCTAGTGGAACAATTGCAACAACATGGTCTAAAAGAAACTAAAAATATAGGGATACATGAATCAGTTGCAATGTTTTTACATACCGTTGGGCATGCACTTAGTAGCAGAATGCAGCAAGAAAGATTTCAACATTCAGGGGAGACAATTAGCAGACATTTTCATAATGTCCTAATGGCATGCTGTAGACTTGCCATGTCTAATATCAAACCAAAAGATCCAACATTCCGGCATGTTCATACAAAAATTCGGTTTGGTAAATACTGGCCTTTTTTTAAACATGCTATTGGAGCAATTGATGGCACACATGTTTCCTGCGTTGTCAGTGCAACAGATCAAACTAAATTTATCTCTAGGAAAGGAACAGTGTCACAAAATGTCATGGCGGTTTGTGATTGGGACATGTGTTTTACTTTTGTCTTGGCCGGATGGGAAGGTAGCGCACATGATGCTCGGATATTTGATCATGCCCTCACAACTCCTTCAATGAACTTTCCCCATCCACCTGAAGGTATTTTTTTATTTCCTATATTTTTTTAATATTTAGCTTAACAATAGAAACATAATTTACAATAATTTCATTTTTTATATAGAAAATATTATTTGGTGGATGCTGGATACCCAACACCGAATGGATATCTCGGCCCATACAGACGGGAGCGTTACCATTTGCCTGATTTTCGAAGGACATCTGGGTTTGAAAATGACAATGAGATCTTTAATTATTTCCATTCAAGTTTAAGGAGTACAATTGAAAGAACTTTCGGAGTTTGGAAAAAAAAGTTCGCAATCTTACAAAACATGCCATCTTATGATTTTGAAACACAAGTTAAAATCGTTTGTGCAACGATGGCTATACATAATTTTATTAGAACGACATCTATTACTGATCCTGGATTCATTCAGTTGGAAGAAGAAGGTACTTATGCAGAAGATGATGATGATGGGGTTAGATTTTCACGTATACATTCATCAATTCAATCTTCATCTTACATGGCTCAGGTTCGTGACAGCATAAGAGACGAACTTGTTAATTCAATACGAGAATAGTAGTCATGTCTTATTTATTTCCTTTTATCATAGATTGTAATATGTAGTTAAAAACAAAACCTATTACAAATGCTTTGTATCGATGCATCATCTTAATGATTATGACACTTCTTTATTTATATTTCTCTTATTAATATTATGCCTTGTATTCTCAAGCTAATTATTACTTATTTGAATAATTAATAAATTATTTTAAGACGTGTTTATTCTATTTTATCAAACAATATCATCCCATTTTATGTTTATAATCTTCATGAAAAATACATGACTTTCTGTTTGCAACAAAATAATTCATCTTCTCTAAAAATATTTTTCACTCTTATATTTTATGAATATATATGTGTGGTGACAATTAATTAATTAATTGTATTAAACATCAGAGGTTATTATACATGTAGTATGTTATTACAAAAAGTAGTTGTGAAAAAATGTTATGGGATTTCACGTTTACAATCTTTAAACAAAATTAATATTTTTCTGTTATAAAAAAAATCATTTTTCTATAAACATATTTAATATTATGTTTTATAAATATATGTACACATATTAATTATGTATTAATTATATTATCTTATATATTATTAATTATGTTAGTAAAAATTATTTCATTAACAATTTTATTTCTTCAAATCAAAATAAATCATAAAATCTATCCCTTATATAATTATCATATTAACTTATACCCTTTTTGGTCATTTCCACATGTAAAAAGCACTTCTGGTAATAACTATCCAAACACTCTCACTTCTCAGAATCACTTTTTCTCAGAATCTATTCTCCACAGAATCTATTCTCCAGAATCACTTTTCCAAACCACGGTTTGAAGTCATCCAAACACACCCTATGACTTGTAAGTCAATGTCTGTATGTGAAAGTATTTGTGATTTGAGACTTGTAAGTCAATGTTTAATTAATTAAATTATTACATAAAACAACCAAAAAATATTAATATATACATCACACAAATATTAGATGTTTGAAAATTTTGAATACAAGGATCTACAAAGACGAACAAAATCATTATCAGATATGAAATTAAACAGAAGACTTCTAAATTCTAAATTTTAATTTTAGATTATTATGAAATAAAAAATAAAAATGCTGACGTATAAGTAATATACATTAATTTTTTCGAAAAATTTTAAAAATTTTAGCTGGATATTTTTAGAATTTTTAATTTGTGAGTCCCATAAGTGATTAATCTATCTTACGTGTTACCCAGCGATAACTTTAGCCTTACATATTACTAAATAATTATTATATAATTTGATAAAAAAAATTTAGGTGAGTTAGGTTTCAAGGCATACCTGATCTTACAGATTATAAGTTAACTCCTGATTAATTAGACTAACATTTATTGGCCATATTATAAATTATTTGAATTAATTAAATTGGTTAGTTGATATTTTTTGTTCAGCTTAAATTAAGAGCGGGTGGAGACCAAAATGCATGAATTTTTTTTTTAATGACAAAATGCTACGATATTTAGTTCTAGGATCTGTCAAGCCTGAAGTATTTTGTTAATTGGGTCCATCAGTTCAACTTAAGGTCCATATTTTTTAATTAAAGCCATATATTTGCTGAAGATTCATTGCAAGTGAAGAAATTTTGAAAAAATGCTTTCTAAAATGAGAAAATAACAAAAAAGAAACTGGAAATCATTGAATTTGCAAATGATAAGAAATTTTTGTTGACATTCCTTATTTGGCAATTACAAATTTTCAGCTTTTTTTTTGTCATTTTCCCTCCTAAAATTATCTCAGAAATAAAAAAGAGACAGGTTGCCCATATCTTATTCATATGGATATTACTATTATTATGAATTCAGTGACTCTTTTCTTAGTATCTCTCTCTTATTTATTTAAACATAATGAGAGAAAATATTTTATCTTTAATTTTCTTTTTTCTCAGTTCTCTCTTATCCCATTTTCTTTTCAGTTATCTCTCCTAATAAAAGTAAAAACTAAAAAGCATACCTTTTTCATGTCCCCTCTTAGTAACATTATTAATATTAATTACTTATGTTGATATATAACCTCAATTTTCATTTCAGGTCCCGCTGTATTAATGAAGTTCACAAGCCTTCTATCTTTTCTTTGCATTACTTCTTGTCCTAATATTTGTATGTGAAAACATTGTGCTAAAAGACCAAAACCTCGCAATTGCTTAGTGGAATTAGGTTTTGACAACATTTGAGATATAATAATGTGTGTCATGCATATTTTTTAACACAATTATAAAGTAAATATAATTGTAACTATATTTGATCTAACATAACTGCAAATCTCTATGTATTTGGAAAATAAAAAGAGAGAAAATATGTTGTGTTATTGTCAAATAATTAAGGGTTGAATAATCGGATTAGGCCTCGAGGAATTTGGCAGAGCTTAGTGAGTTATTACAAAAATTCTAATTGATTGGTCATGCTGTAACTAAAAGAGCAATGAAGGAGGAATATAATCAATTATCAATGCATAAACAGCGGCAAATTTAGAGATGAATCATAAGAGACAACAATTATAAAACATTAATATACTTCCACATATAAAATGTTTGGTTAAAAAAGTAATGTAATATATCGTTTAATAATATATTTAAGATGAATAAATAATTTTCATATATGTCATCAAATTCATTGGTAATTTATTTTATGTTATGTTTGAGATTCTGTATTTTAAAATTTTGAAAATACTTACTTCAGAGTTCATTTAACCTGTTCATCATTTGTGTCACTTCTTAGTATTATTTATATTTTCCCCCTTCTTTTGGAGGTCCTACAATAATTCTTCCCCGAGATAGGTCTTACTGTTTAAAAGATATTTATAAAGAAATGCTTATAAATTATCCACCAAATGAAAAGGATAAATGAATAATATCTTAACGATGCCACCTTCCAAACATGTTTTACACTTTCAGTAAAGAATAGAATGATGTTTTATTAGGGAGATTGCATTGTCTTCTGATCAACACCTACATGAGTTTACTGAACCCAAAATAACAAACAATCCTTATAATAAATATTCTTTTAATGGGTTTTCTCAATCTCAATCACAATCCTCATATTTTATTCTTAATGTTTCATACTAAACGGGACGTTAATTCGCAAGCTCCTTAAGTGATTAATTAATCCTAATTTACATATTGCTAAATTTTTTTTTTCAATGGGAAAAATTGTTTCCCCAGCAGTACGGCGTTAATTTGGATGAAAAAATCTGTATCAATTGGCCTCTATCATTCAGTTTGCGTGTGTCACATCCATTATTTATACACTTTTATTATGTATTTGAAAGTATTACGGTTCAACCGAATTATTAATAAAAGCCTGTAAATTAAATTTTGCATTTTACTCTTGGGTTACTATTCATTTCGTACTTACAAAATAACAATTGGGGCTTTAGATTTGGAATGGGAGAAACTTTTGGGTTTGAGCAAACTCTTCACAACCTTCATTTGTCCCCTTGCGGCTTTGGCCTTGGAATAGCAATCATGGTCTTCAGATTGGAGCGAATTCTTCATGGATACGAAGCACGCAAGGAGGATGTGGCTCTAGTTTAGACGATCAGTTATCGCCAATGGTGGCCGTCGGCGGTGAGGAGAAGCATGCAGGTGAATATTGCTTCCGATGTGGTTCGAAGGATGCTGCTACACCATCAGAAGGATAAAGTGTAGAAAAGTCAAGAGTGGATTCAGGGTGGTGGTAATGAGGATATGCTATGCGACAATAGAGAATAATTATATTTTTACAATTATTTTAATAAGCAATATGTACGTGCATGCTATTAATTTTTTATATAGCTATATTAATTTGGATTATGGAGCAACATTGTTTCTAGTTGTCTTGTTTACGGGCAAAGCTCAATGGGTTAGTGAGTCTGGTGGATGATCCCCAAAGGAAGAGGAAGAAAAGGGTTAGAAATTAAAACATCCATAATAGTCTGGTGAATAAACTCCAAATTGTTTTTGAAAGTGAAGAAATTAGACATGGTCAAATATATTGATTTCTCTATTCACTTTTGGACAAGACCACCACAATATAAACAAATCTTAAATGCTTAGGAGATATATGGTTTTTAATTTCATTCACAAGATGCTTGATTAGGGTTCTTTGCCCTGCTGCTTGAAGACGCATTATTCAAAATCCACGTGTCTATTTGCGTCTTCAAGCAGCAACTAAATTTGATAAAACATTTAAGGCCAGGAAAATAAATTAGATGAAACGAACTTGAAAAATACAACCTTGAAGAGCTAATAAATTAATAGGAACTCAAATATACATAATTGAAGAGTTTCTCTTTTTGAGCTCTGAGAGTTCAAAAGCTCATAATATAATAAAGAATACACATACATATTTGTACACACACCTACACACAAACATGAGAATATGCTATGCTACAATAGAGAATAATCATATTTTTACAATTATTATAATAAACAATATGTACGTGTATGCTATTAATTTTTATATAATCATAAAGATTCAGATTATGGTTTGATAGATAGCATGAAACATTTTGCCCCGCTAAATTTATCCAGCCAAAAACTCTAAATATAAAGAGGCATGAGATTAAAACCCTCAAGTCTAAGTAAAAGAGGATCGAAATTACTCAGGCACTAAGATTGAAATCTTAGAAATGAAATAGAGAAAGGAATACCTTAAGACCGTCTTCGATGAGGTGGGATTTGCGGGAGAGAGAGAGAAAGAGATGCTTCTTGGAAGAAAATGAGGGAGAAAAAGCAAGGAAGGAGAGGCAATCGGGAGGGATGAATGAATCCCAGAGGGCGTCAGAGACAATGGTAGAGAGAAAGGAAGAAGAAACACAGGAGAGCCTGCAGGGGTCGCGGGGGGTGTGAAGGAAAGGATGTGGACGATGCAAGCTTCGGGGAGATGATCCATGAGTTGCTGAATTTTTTATGGAAGTATAATTAATGCTGTGTTCAGCGTTGGGGCGGAGAGGGCTACTTATGCCACGAAAGCTTCGTGCTTAACACTATGTTTAGTATGGGGTTTTCAGCAGGGAGGGGAGGAAAGTTGCTCCCTCCCCTTGTTTGGCTAATACAATTTTTCAGGAAAGAGAGGGGAGTTTCTCCCCTCGCCTTACTTGGTTAAGATACTTTTTAAAGAGGAAAGAGGCTCTCCTCTTCTCTCTTTCCTTCTAGTCTCCCCTCCAGAAGTGGGGTTTTTTGGAGGAGAGGTGAGAAATAAAATTTTATATTTCAAGATTAGCCTAAATAAAATACTTTAATTCCTCATATATCCTTTTGATTTGTTAACCCCTAATTAGTCGTAAACATTTCTATATAAAAGAGTTCTTTTGAACATCTACCAAGAGGTTGTCAAGATAGTTGTCTCCAAAATTAGTGAGCATTGTTTAACCCTTTTTTTTTCTCTTCTTCTAATTCCAAGAGGCTGTCGGTATTTTCTTTCACCTTCAAGTCTTTTTTCTAATTGAAATCTATCACTCACGACTTTTCATCTTAATATCCTATAGGCGTATGACTGTGTCTTGTAAGTCAAAATTAGTGAATTGCATTATATATATAGTTATATCTTAACAAAATTTTTTAAAAAATGAGAAAATTCATTTAAATTTTATGAGGTTAAAATAGTCAATTTTTTATAAGAACAAAATAAGGTATCATTAAAATTCCTCCATTCCCTCCCCTTCAATAAATCCAAATAGGAGATTATTAAAATCTCTTCCCTCCCTTCCCCCTTCCACCCCTCTTTTTTGTAACTACCCTCCCCTTTCCTCCCCTCCCCTTCTCTTTGTCGAGCCAAACACTGTAAGTCGTAAATGCACTCTTTCACCAGCCCTTAAGCCTTCTCTATTTTTTTAAAATTATTTACCACTCTTGTCTTAACCAAGAATCAAGACATGTTCTTAAGGGGTGATAGAGTACACACAATTTAGAATATGCATGAACACGCATTAGGCTCAAATAATAAGCATGTATTTGGGCTTGAGCCTAAGAATGCGCTCAACTTTTGTACGCCTAACCTTTCATGTGCCTCGCGTGATTATAGGAATTTCCACTCCCTTCTTATTTTATCTTTTTAGATTTCAATGTCCCTTTTTTATTGGTTTCCCAAAGCTGCTTGTCCTTTTGTTTTGTCAATCCTACCATGCCTTGAATAGTATGGTATTAGGGGTAAGTCACTTGCAAGGTGAATTTTTGGTCTTAAATGTGAGTTACTTGTAGCATATTTAATTTTTATTGGAAAGAGAGAAAGAAGGGAGGGCTATGAGAATGATTTATAAATTTAGAGAGAGAGAAAAACTATAAGGAGCATAAAATTGAAAACATCTCCACATTAAGCACTCTCAATTTGGGGATATTAACAATTAGATTATGGTGATATAAAAAAAGGAAGAGGAAGAGGATGAAGAAAGGAGAGGAAGTGAGGAAGAGGACGAAGGGAGGGGGAAGATGAGGAAGGGAGGAAGAAAGGAAGAGAAGGCGAGTAAGAGAGAGAAATTGGGGAGAGAAAATATCGTATTCTTAATTGAATTGAAATCCAAGTCATCTTTACAAAGGAAATCCTAGTACTATTTATATAGAAATCCAATCCAATAATGACTAAAATCATAATGTAATACTACCTCTATTACTACATGATATAAAAACAAGATAACTAATTTGTAAATATTAAAAAAGTTAGTTAAATTTATTATTTGTAATAAATAAGTGTGGTCTTCTCTAAAATGTCTTTGTTAATGTACATTGGAATGGAAATATTTTGACAAGTGTAATCACTGTGGGGACTATTTTGAGAAAAAATATAAGAGATAAATATATTGAAATTTTATATTAAGATCAAATTAAATTTCTATCTAGCTCTGATATTTATTATCAGTAATTCTAGCATCAAAATAATATAATAATAATCAAATATAATCCCCAAAAATCTTCATTACTTTCGGCCATATGTTCCCCATAATGGTCGGTGTTGAGATAAATTCCTTTGTTTATTTTTTTCAAAAATAAATTCGTGACTGCCGCCTCAACACCGCTAGATCACAATCTAGTTATCGACATAATTCACCATAATTTTTTTCGTTAAAAAAAAAGCACCATGAAATTCACAATAATTCCCCATCTCACAGTGGAAATGAATGCCTTTTGCCCTTGCCAATACTACTCAATCAATGAATTTCTTCTCGTCGTGCATCGTTTCAATTTTATAGAATGTCCGCTAAGGGACATTTTCTTCTCAATCTGCAAAATGAATATTATGATAGATTTTTCTGATAGCATAATATATATTTTTTTCATGTATAAGAAAATAGATTTCGTTTTGTTAAACACAGGTATCTTCCTACTAGAAATCATCCTATTTGAGGTATAAAAGTGTGTTTTAGGTATACCGGAAACACTCAACCAAGAGATACAATAATCTTTCTGTTTTTTCCCCCGAAGAGATAGAATGATCTCATATGTAATGGGTGGAGTGACATAGCAAAAGGAGTCTATTTTTCGAATTTTTTTAAGGTGCTCATTGCTTAAAGTTAGCTTTTTAACAAGTCAAAAAGCTTCTCAAACTTATCTCTTATAATATGGTCTGAATTGGATACCTTGTCCCATGAGTAGATGTGTCCCAGATGCTATGATAATATTAAAAAAACTATAATTTTTTAATTTAGTGTTGCTGATGATAAGCATGCCATTGCCATCAACTTTCAACAAACAAGGGCCAAAACCTCTGTCATTAAACAAAAACTGTTCATTCCAGTTACAACGGCTTCGAACCTTCAGGGCCCAGATCATATTATACCCATTGTACCCAACGGCAAAGGGTCTCTAATGCGTCTTTTAATGCTCCAAGCTTCCAAATTCTTTTTCTTGTGATATGTATGTGCGCGAAGCAGCATTTGGAGCAACATTGTTTCAAGTTGTCTTGTTTACAGGCAAAGCTCAATGGGTTAGTGAGTCTGGTGAATGATCCACCAAAGAAGAGGAAGAAAAGGGTTGGAAATTAAAACATCCATAATAGTCTGGTGAATAATCTCCAAATTGTTTTCCAAAGTGAAGAAACATGGTAGAACATATTGATTTCTCTGTCTATTTTTGGACAAGAACACCACAATATAAACAAATCTTAAATGATTAGGGGACATGGTTTTTTATTTCATTCACAAGCTGCTTAATTAAGGTTCTTTACCCGAGTTCAAGTGTCTATTTGCATCATATATGTATATATGAATATAAATTTGATAAAACATTAAGGCCGGCAAAATAGATTAGATGAAACAAACTTGAAAAATACAACCTTGAAGAGCTAATTAATTGGAGCTCAAATGTGCATAATTTAAGAGTTTCTCTTTTTTCGCTCCGAGAGCTCAAAACCTCATAACATAATAAAGAACACACACACACACACACACACACACATCTCCACACAAACTTGAGAATATGTTATGCTACAATAGAGAATAATTATATTTTTACAATTATTTTAATAAGCAATATGTACGTGTATGCTATTAATTGTTTTGTATAGCTATATAGATTCGGATTATGGTTTGATAAATAGCATCCACCACATATAATCTTTTTACGATCCTCTCGTCGCACGAGCTGGTACATGCATATGAATAAAGAATGATCTACCTTAACATTCTTTGCTGTGATTACTGATTAGTGCCGCCTTGGCCTTTGTAATTTGCACAAAACTATTTATTTTTTATTTTGAGAGAAAAAGGCCATAGTATTATCCAACTCGATTAACACACATTATGCAAAGAGATTCGGCAGAGAAGGAAATGAAACCCTTTATTCTATATAACAGCAACCACTGACCTAATATCGAGAGAAAAAAGATCACAGACTCGCAGCGTAGAGGTTCACCATTCAGTTATTGAGTTTGGGCCTAATTTCTAATCCTTCAATGACAAGGTTCCTCTTCCAGTGGCCAGCGTTGATCTCACAGACAGCCATTTCCAGCTCCCTGTCATCTATTCCTTCGTTGAAGAAGTCTCCCAATTCAATCTCCAACCACCCATCTGCTCTCTCGTTTGGATATTGTCCATTAAGCTTCTCGCCCTGTGCTTCTTGTGGATCCAAAAAGACGATTTGCCTCTGAGCATCATTATCATTCCCGGCGATCCCCACGGAGACCTCCACCGGCTTGTTTTTGAACCCTTTGGCGTTGGCAGTTAACTTAAACACGAGGTAAGCCGTGTACAGAGTTGAAGGAGACAGCATGCGCGTGTTGATGCGCCCTCGAATTTCCAGCCAACACACATCAAGAAGCTCAGCAACCTCCTGAAACCTGCAAGGTACGTAGCAGTTCCACAGGTCACGTCACGAAAACGGCAAAGTAGCGTTTCTATTATGGACTCACCTGCTCTCCGGCAGCGAAGGCCGCCCCCAGTACTCCGGAGTCTCTCCCCATGTAATCGAGAGACTTCTCGAGGATAGCATGAAACATTCCGCCTTGCTAAATTTATCCAGCCAAAAGCTCTGAATATACATAAAGAGGCATGAGATTGAAACCCTTATGTCTAAATAAAAGAGCATCGAAATTACCAAGGCATTAAGATTGGAAGAGGTAAACAAAATTGAGAAGATACGAGGAGAAAGAAGGGGAAGGAATACCTTAAGACCGTTGTCGATGAGTTGGGGCTGGTGAGAGAGAAAGAAATGCTTCTTGGAAGAAAAGGGGGGAGGAGGAGAAGGGGAGGAGAGGCAATCGGGAGGGATGACGGAAGCCCAGAGGGCGTCGGAGACGGCGGCGGAAAGAGCGAGAAACACAGGAGAGCCTACATGTGTCGCGGGGGGATGTGAAGGAAAGGATGTGGGCGATGCAAGCTTCAGGGAGATCATCCATGAGGGTCTGAATTTTGTACGGAGGCATAGTTAGCGCTATGTTCGACTTCGCAGTAGAGAGGGCAGCTTATATGTCCAGGATGCTTCGCCCTTAAGTCTTAAGTGCGATCTTTCGTCAGCCCTTAAGCCTTCTCTATTATTTTTTAATTATTATTATTTATCACTCGGGTCTCACACTCAACCAAGAACCGAGTGTTGCTAGAGTTAAGGGAGTAGACACAATTTAGAATATGCATAAACATGTGTTAGGCTCAAGTAATAAACATGCATTTGGGTCCGAGCTTGAGAATGTAGACAAATTTGTGAAATTAGTTTCGGTACTCATGACAATGATAAGCACTAGATACTCAACGACTGTGAAATTTGCACCATTCAGATACAATTTTAAGTGTCTAAATTTAAAATTTTTAACTAATAATGTTTAAATAAAAATAGTTTTTAAAAAAATTTACCATTAAAAGATTACATCTATTTTAGTTTATCTACCTATTAAATAAAAATATTTTTAAAAAATAAAATTATAAAAATTAAATCTAAGTCATTTATATTAAATTTGAACAGTTAAAATTTGCAAAACTGATCCAACTGTTGTACGCCCAACCGGACAACTACGGTTGATTTTTTATGTGCCCCGCGTGATTATAGGAATAGGAATCACCACTCCCTTCTTATTTTATCTTTTTAGATTTCAGTGTCCCTTCTTGAGTGGTTTCCCAAAACTGCGTGTCCTTTTGTTTTGCCAATCCTACTATGCCTTGATTTAAAGGGGAACTCAATTCATTGATGATGAATACTAGGGGTGCACGTGGGCAGGACTGGGCAGGGCTCGACCCCTGCCCGATGCCCAGCCCGAACTATGTGAGGGTCGCAAAATGCAACCTGGTGCCCAGCCCTGCCCGTAGAAGCCCTAACCATTTTAGGGCGGGGCAGGGCGGGCTTCATTGCCCAAAAACCGATGTCCTGCTCAAATCATTAAAAAAAAAAAAACAACTCCATCCATATCTGAAAATCACATTACATAATTCTACATTTTAACACACCAAAAATCATTCAGAAATAGTCCAAAATAAGTCTTAACAAATATCCAATTGAATAACATCAATAATCCATTCAAAACAAGATTCAATATTGTAATTGGAGCCTAGAAAATTGAACAGTTTGCACTTTGCATCAATCTCCATAATTTCCCAAAAAGGATGGAACACCTGAAAAAAATACAAATAAAAATAACAAAGTTTAATATATTACAAAGTAAACAATAAAAAAAATATACTTCTAGATTTTAAAGGAAGCACCGATTCACCTTGCCAGCTTAACTAGTCATGTTTATAAAATGACCCTTCAATTACCAATAGCCATTAAATTCTCCCCTCCAGCTCCAGGTGTAGCAGAATCTAGGACAAAAAATCAAAGAACAATGACATTACAAATTATGAAGTAAAATATGAGTTATTGAGATTTGGGGGCAAAAATGATTACTAGCAAGTTGAAGGACATGTTCTGTCTCATCAAAATTATCAAACTCCCGAAGCTTGTCAACAAATTCAGACATTGACAGCCCAGGTTGTAGCCAATTTTGGCTACAAATTAGTGCTTCTGTCATCTTAGAAATAAAGAGCTTCTATAATGATCAACCACACGTCCTCCGGTGCTAAAGGTAGACTCAGAAGCCACTGTAGAAACTAGCATAGCCAATACATCTCGTGCCATGTGTGAGAGAATTCTATATTTTTCTGAATTAGCTTTCCACCATAACAATATGTCAAACTCAGCTGCAGAAGGGATTTCATCTCTCGAGTCAGTTGTTATATATCTATCTAACTCAGTTTGAGGATCTGTTGAGGCTTTTTGTTTCATAGATTCTAACCACTTATGACCTGGATCCTCTTCACCATCATCATCATCATCATCAAAAGAAGGCAATGATGTTGCACCTGCTGTGCTTGTGGAGGTAGTCCCTGAGTCAATAGAAACCCCAGCAGAGTACTCATTAAACAACCGATACAAACAATCTTTAATCCTCTCCTTCATAATCAAGCATACTTCAGGATCAGCATAAAGAAGATCAAACATATGATTCACATATGCTAGTTTATACCGAGGGTCCAAAATGACAGCCACAAAAAGCAATGGATTCATATTGTCTGCTTGACCCCAATACTTGTCATACCTCACCTGCATGCTAGTGCTCATTTCTCTCAAGAAGCTATTAGCATTATTTGTGATATTTCTTTGCAGCATTTTCTGAACCCGAGCAATCTGGTGGAAACATTCATTTGCCAATACAGAAAGGGAGCTTGAAAATTTCAATGTTATGTCATGGAAGACCTTCAAGAATTTGATGAAAATCCAAGCATTATTCCAATCATCAGTAACAGGACCAAAAAAGCTATCTTGCTCACGCCTAGCAGAACTAGAAGCCCCACGCTCACGCCTAGAGTTTGAAGTGCTTGAGCTGAAATACGAAATATAGTCATCATCTTCATCACGCATTCGCTCAAACACTTTTTGAAACTTCATTGCAGCTTCTAACATTAAGTATGTTGAATTCCATTGAGTGGATACATCAAGGCAAACAAGACTTTTAGTGTCTATTTTTTCAGCTTTAGCCCAAGATTTGAATCTTAGGAAGCGTGAAGGAGAAGAACGAACATATCTCACAGCATTTCGAATGGCTTCAAAGCTGTCTTTCATTTCTTTAATACCTTCATTGACCACTAAATTTAAGACATGTGCACAACATCTTAATTGTAGATAATCACCATCACAAAGTAAGCCCTTCCAACTCCTCAAACGTCTCTTAAGATATCCCAAAGCTTCCATTCATCATCAACAAAATGTGCTGTCAAGCATAGGTAATTGAAATTCTGATTTGATGTCCAGCAATCTGTGGTGAGACAAACACGTTTAGTACTCTGTTTCAAAAATTTCTTCAATACTTTAACTTCTCCAAGATATAATTGCCACACATCTCTTCCAATTGTTGTTCTTGATGGGATTGAAAAGCGAGGTTCAAACTCAGTCAACAATTTCTTAAATGCAGGCTTCTCCACAATTCTAAATGGTTGCTCATCACAGATAATAAATTCAGCTAAAGCTCTTCTACATCGCTTCTCATCATATACATGTGTAACTAAAGATCTTCCTTGGCCACTAGTCTTGCCCGACAAAAGAGTTAACATAGATTGCTTTTTATCTGTAGTGGCTTTATGAGGGTTCTTTGAACATTTTGGGATATGCCTTAATAAAGAATTTGTCCCATGACGGTTTGGATAAGCTTTATAAGTAGTATGACAATACTTGCAAGCTGCTAAGTGAACTCCATTAGTTTCTTCTATTGGCAATCTAACAAAATATTCCCAAACCTCTGATGTGTGCTTAGTTTCTCTTGCCTTTCTCTTTGTACCCCTTTCATCAATACTTGTTTCTGGTGTGACAGAATTTGTTTGTGGGGGAGTAGGGGTAGGAGAAGGAGCAAGGGGAGGGAGGACAGGATGAGATGGAGGTTGAACAGGAACAATAGGGCTAGGGGCAGTCACTTCATTAGGTCTATTAGGATTTGGTGTTTGATTAGGTCCAATAGAGATTGGTGTTTGAAGAGGGGCTGAAGCAGCTTGAGACCTTCCACCAACAACCGGGGATGGTGATGTAATAGAAGTTTCATCATCCATTGCAGCTGCAATATCATATAATTGAACAAATTATTTTTTAAAAATATATCACTACACAAATAGCAAGAAATTTTAAATGAATAGGAGCAGAATCAAATAGCAGAAATTTCAAATGAATCAAAGTAGAATCAAATAGCATTATATCATACAAACACAAGTGGAGACTGAAGAAATATTGTGAGAAATGAATCATGGCAAGAAATTTGAATTGATACAATAATATTGATATAAAGTACAACTCACGATATACCATTTGATTTAATTGATTCATTTAAAATGATTCCGCTATTCCAAATACTAAAACGAATTATTAAAAAAAAAATCGAGCAATGCTTGGAAACTAAAACGAACATGGCAGTAATTACAGATGACTTTGCTATCCCAACTCTGCCACTCATTTCACGGTAGAAGCACTGAAGCAGAACCATTTCTCTATTATCTCAAATTCTTGCAAACTAAAACAAACATGGCATTACATGAATTATTTTTTTTGAATAGACACGGCAGGCATGAGCTTGTAGATACAATTACAAAACACAGCATTAGATGTTGAATTTGAATATCTCATGCACCTCCATAGAAACAGCATTATATGAATTGTGAAACAGAAAATCAGAAATAATCCAAGCAGAATCAAATGGCACAATCAGGCGACTGAATCAAACCAGAATCAAATACAATCATATGTTACAGAGACATGCGTGGAGACTGGAGAAAGGAATCCGTGCTGTCGCAACTCACCGAGTGGAGATTGGAGCCGTGGAGCAACGAGTGACCGAGAGACGTGATGGTGGTTGAGGCATTGAGCTGGAGTATTCGGCGAGCTTGAGATTGAGAGACAGCGACTGAGAGATACCGAGAGACTACTCGACGAGCTTCAGATAGGAGAGACAGCAAGGTGAGGTGGGAGACTGGGAGTGACCGAGACCGACAAGGTGAGGTTTGTAGAGCATAATATTTCTCCAGATAGTGAAAAAGGAGGAAGAAATGGTCTATAATGGTCTATACCGAGAGACTACTCAGCGAGAGGCAAGATCCAGGCGAGCAACAACTCGTTGAGCTGGAGTATTCGGCGAGCTTCAGTCTTCAAATCAGAGACAGCAGTGAGCAATCACAGCACGCGGAGGTGGGAGACTGCACTGGGAGGGAGCGACCGAGACCGAGAGGCAGGGGAGCGACCGAGACTGAGAGGCAGGGGAGAGACCGAGAGTCCGAGACCGACAGGCAGGGGAGCGTCGGAGTGACTCAGAACTGAAAGTGGGGGGGAGTAACTGTGTTGCCGCGTTGGGTAAATGGGTAGGGTTCTGAATTTCTGATGAAGTGATGAAAGACGGACTGATGGAGTGGTCAGTAGAGAGTGGAGACTGCCAGACTGGAGAGTGAAAGTGAAAAAAAAATAAAAAATAAAAACTTCTGGGCAGGGCCAAGTGGGCAGGGTAGGGTACCCTGCCCGCCGCCCTGCCCTGCCCAAAAGTGCTCTTTTTTTGTTTGGGCTACATTTTTTCGGGCTGGGCTAGGCATTTTTTTTCCGGGCTCGGGCCGGCACACCAAGCATGCGGGCACTATGAACACCCCTAATGAATACATACGATGAAGGCAAATGAATTCCAATCAGGCCCAAGACATGCAAAAGGTGGGAGCAAAACTAAAAAAGTGAAGGTTGAGAAATGCGACTATATACTTATCTGGTCCTGTTTATAAGACACTTCAAACATGTTTCACATAGACTAAGAAAAATTTTAAACTTCATTAACTTTCTTTTAAAATTTAATAACTTCCCAACTTTATCCCTATTTAATATATATTATATCCCATGTAAACAAAGTCAACACAATAATAAATAAGGGGTAAAATTGTACATCTATGTCAAAAATTTCTCTTAGTGCCTAATAAATAGAACCAAAAAAGATCTTCTCTCTCTGTCTTATAAATAGGACCAGAGGAGTAATTCTAAATGTAAGTTATTTGTAAGGAGAAGTCTTGGTTTTAAATATAAGTTATTTGTTGTATGTTTAATTCTTATTGAATAAAGGGCAAAAGGTGAGAGATATGAAAAAGATTCATAAATATATGCAGAGAAAAAATTAATAAAAATAAAATTGAAAAAAAACCCCTAACTCTCAATTTAGGGATACTAAGAATTAGATTATGGTGACATAAAATGGGAAGAAGAAGAGGAGGAAGAAAGGAGAGGAAGTGAGGAAGAGGACGAAGGGAGAGGGAAGACAGAGAAGGGAGGAAGAAAGGAAGAAAAGGTGAATAGGAGAGAGAAACTGAGGAGAGAAAATAGAGAGAATTACAATGAGGTATCAAAGAAGAAAAAAACTACAAAATAAGTCCTAGAGGTTGTCATTCTAAACTTTAAAACTTATTATTATATGCTGTTATTATAATTTTTTTAGTAATTATTTTTCTTTCTTAAAACTTGAATGTAATTCTTTAGAGAAAATATTGTATTCTCAATTGAAGTCCAAGTCTCAGTTACTTACAAAAGAAATCTTAGTACTATTGATAGAAATCCAACAATGACTAAAATCAAAAAATAATACAACTTCTTCATAAAAAAATTAATATCACAATTAAGTACTCATTTGCGAATATTAAAAAATTAGTTAAATTAGTTTTTGTAACATATAAGTTTTATCTTTACTAAAATACATTTATTAATTATGTATATTAAAGTAAAAACATCTTGACAAGCGCAATTGCTAAGGGAAGTTGGGGACTAATTTGAAAAAGAATGAATAAAAATAAGAAGATAAAGTAAATTGGGGTCTTATATTTAAAATTAAATTAAATTTTCTAATTAACTATTATATTTAAAATTCAAGGCAGTAATATTAACATTATATTGAAATAAATAATAATTGTTGAAATATTGCAGTTCTGCTAGTCAAATATAACGGCTCCTTAAAGGTCTTCCGTCTTCATTACTTTCGGCGATTCACTGCTTGTGGTCATTGACTGTGGCGTTATTAGTGTATTACTATATATTTTCCCTCATCGTCGGTGTTGAGATAAATTCCTTCGATTTTTTTTTTAAAAAAAATCTGTAACTGCCGCCTCAAGCCCTCAACACCATTAGCTCACAATCTAATTATTAACTATTAATATCCTTTAATTGCTGACCAGTTAGTAAATTTGTCCTATAGATTAGAAGGGAATCTTTTACCCGAGATCACCCTCCATCACCTACGTTTCAAGCGGCTAATGAAGGAGGGTAGGTCTGTTTCTTGTTGTACTCCCTGCTCTTTAATAATGGTATTCAGTTTTATATTGGAATAAAAGAAAATAAAATTCAATTGAGAGAGCATCAATTGAAGGGATCCAAATCCTTAACGGCTCGCCAAGATTTTATTATAAAAAAAGAAATTCATAAAATAGTGAGGTAGGGAGACAAGCCCCGGTTAGCATACAAATAATTCACCATAACTTTCCAATAAATGGAAAAAAAAAAAAAAAGTTCACATAACTCCCTATCTTACAACGGGAATGAGTGGACTTTGATTTTGCTTTTAACAATACTAGCAGAGACTCCACACGACGTCGTGTGGATGAACATGTAGTGTTTTAAATAGCACATAACGTTAGGTGCCTTTTGCTTTGCTAGATGAATTGGTAGTTCTTTTGGCAGTACAAAAAACTCAATTGGCCATATGTTCTCCGGAGAAGAATATCTCCGCTAACTTCTCTCTCCACTTTTTCTCTACTTAATTTTTTATTGTTGGATTAAATTCCACTGATTGAGATCTAAAATTAAGTAAAAAGATTATTATAATATTAAATATAATAAAAATTTGTCATATTAAACTACTTATATCAAATTTTAACACTTAACAACATAAATTATTTATATATTTTTTATTATTTAATTTTAATATTTTAATAATAATCCTTATAAAATAAATCTTAGCCATTGAAGTTTGATCTAATGATGAAAATATTAAGTGGAGAAGAAGTAGAGAGAGGGTTAAAATAAATTCATTTGTTTTTTTAAAAAAATAAATAAATTTGTAACTGCCGCCTCAACACGGTTAGATCACAATCTGGTTATCAACATAATTCACCATAATTTTTTCGTTAAAAAGAAAAAGCACCAGGAAATTCACCATAATTTCCAATCTCACCGTGGAAATGAATGGCTTTTACCCTTGCCAATACTACTCAATCAATGAATTTCTTCTCGTCGTGCATCGTTCCAATTTTATAGAATGTCCGCTAAGGGACATTTTCTTCTCAATCTGCAAAATGAATATTATTATACTCCTCTGGTTCTAAATATAAGATCCCTTTTATAGTGTAAAAATTACACTATAAAAGGAGTTTTATATTTAGGACTAAAGGAGTAGATTTTTTTTCTGATAGCATAATATATATTTTTTCATGTATAAAAAAATAGATTCTGTTTTGTTAGACACAGGTATCTTCCTACTAGAAATGATCATATTCCAGGTATACAAGTGTGTTTTAGGTAGACCCGAAACACTCAACCAAGAGACACAATAATCTTTCTGTTTTTTCCCCGAAGAGATAGAATGATGTTATATGTAATGGGTGGAGTGACATAGCAAAAAGAGTCCAATTTTTGAATTTTTTTGAGATGCTCATTAAACATAGATTATTTGAATTAAAAATTAAAAACGACGGTTATAAAGAAAACTTTTAAAGTTAGCTTCTCAACAGGTCAAAAAGCTTCTCAAACTTTATCTCTTATCAACTTATAATGCGGCCTGAATTGGGATACCTTGTCGCATAAGTAGATGTGTCGCACATGCTATGATAATGTAAAAAAACTATAATTTTTTAATTTAGTGTTGCCGATGACAAGCATGCCATTGCCATCAACTTTCGACAAACAAGGGCCAAAACCTCTGTCATTTAACAAAAACTGTTCATTCCAGTTACAACGGCTTCGAACCTTCAGTGCCTGGATCATATTATACCCATTGTACCCAACGGCAAAGGGTCTCTAATGCGTCTTTTAATGCTCCAAGCTTCCAAATGCTTTTTCTTGTGATATGTATGTGCGCGAAGCAGCATTTGTAGCAGCATTGTTTCAAGTTGTCTTGTTTACAGGCAAAGCTCAATGGGTTAGTGAGTCTGGGGAATGATCCCCAAAAGAAGAGGAAGAAAAGGGCTAGAAATTAAAATATCCATAATAGTCTTGTGAATAATCTCCAAATTGTTTTTGAAAGTGAAGAAACATGGTAAAATATATTGATTTCTCTATTTATTTTTGGATAAGACCACCATAATATAAATAAATCTTAAATGATAAGGAGATATATGGTTTTTAATTTCATTCACAAGGTGCATAATTAAGGTTCTTTACCGTACTGCTTGAAGACTCATCATTCAAAGTTCACGTGTCTATTTGCATCACACACACACACACACACACACACATATATATATATAATATAAATTTGATAAAAGATTAAGGCCAGGAAAATAAATTAGATGAAACAAACTTGAAAAATACAACCTTAAAGAGCTAATAAATTAATAGGAGCTCAAATGTGCATAATTTAAGAGTTTCTCTTTTTTTAGCTCTCAGAGTTCAAAAGCTCATAATATAATAAAGAATACATACGTATAAACACACACCTCTACACACAAACATGAGAATATGCTGTGCTACAATAGAGAATAATTATATTCTTACGATTATTTTAATAAGCAACTAGTACAGAACCCGCGCGATGCGTGGGTGTAGTTTAAAAAATTATGCTACTTGTTTTTAACTACGTAATATCGAATTGGTTAATTAATCACATTTAAGCTAATGAAGCGTTGAAGATCAGTGGAGAAAAATAGAACTAAGGATTTTTTTTAATTAATCAAATAGTCAGATTGCAAAAGACTTCTTTGTATACAATGTTACGAGATTTGTTTGTTGCATTTCCATCTTGATCTAAAATAATATCTTCAAGCCTTCCTTCCTCCGAACACGTGAGAGTGCAACAGATAGCTGACCATGGGTAAATACAGGGGGAGGAAGATACAGGCCGACATTTTGCAAGCTTTGTCCTTGGCTTTTGTTAATCGTCATTGCAAAAGATGGCATGACTAGAAACTGCCTTCTACGCAAAGTGAATGGGAGAGATGTGTTTGAAGGCGTAACGGTTGTTCTTGGGATCAATACGCTTGCACCTGCACTAGTTGATGTCATTACTTCTGCCCCAATAACATTTTGCTTCAACCTACTTACAATTAAACGGGTGCTATTACATAGACCGTTAGACTTGTCAATGTTACATATCAGCATAATGGCAGCAACCACCTTGAACCTTAGTTTGTGGTTTAGAAGACCTGACATTGATAGAAGTGTGCACCTTCTCTTTCTTGGAGAGACTATCAACACTTAAATAAACCTTTTCTTCCTCGGGAATCATATCAAAAATATAATTATTCACCTCATCAACATCCGTTAGCGTGGAAGCGAGAATAGTTCCTGGAAATATGGCTTATCATTTAAATGATGTAACAAATTAGGATATATGGCTTTCACAATACACTCCAGTGGTGTAGTGTTGGACTTCAACAGAAATTCATCTGGCATGGTTATCAAGTTCTCAGAATTATTCTCTGTAGGGACAGCTTCATCCCCTATGGATATAACCCAATTGGAAAAGTGGTGTACCTCTTTATTGTTGGCTGCTGTTTGAGAACTCATGAGCCTCATACTCTTGGTTAGCTTAAAAAGCTTGCAATCATTCCAGAATTATGAGCATTTACTGTAGGATACACAATATCTTCACAACTTCCTCTTGGATGACAGGTAATATTTGTCTGAAATCACCCCCAAACAGGACAACCTTGCCTCCAAATGGATTAGATGATGCTTTTATGTGGCTTACCCAAAATGATTACATATCACACGCTTGTGTAAGCCTCCAATCATTGAAGGTAAAATAAATGAGATTATATATCGCAAATATTGGTGGTTATGGGAGAATTTGACAGCTTACCCCATATATGGGAACACGCAATGCATCACACACACTTGACATGAATGGTCGGACAAGAGGTTAGAACAAATAATCTAAATATACATTACGTAATATTTAAAAGTTATATATACATCATATTTTATATAATATTATATTTATTATAGCCATAATGGTATACTCCTCCGGTCCTAATTATAAGACCCAATTGACTTATTTGAGGAGATTAAGGAAGTAAGTTAAGTTGGTTATTTATAATAAATAAGTGTTGTCATTCCTAAAATATCCTTGCTAATTAAGTATATTGGCTAAAACTATCATTATTAGAAGGATTATCTTGGAAAAAAATGCATAAATATAAGAGACAAAATGGATTGGGTCTTATAATTAGGACCAAATAAAAAGTCAAATTGGGTCTTATAATAAGGACCGGAGAAGTACTAAATATAAGGCATGTGATGATATATTATATTATTACATTATGTTCCATTATACTTTAAGATATTATATTATGTATTTTGATTATAATAATAAAAATAATTATTTTCATAATAATATGAAACAAAAATATTTAAAAAACCTTGATTGTTTCAAATTAAGCTGGGGACGTGGAGATTTTAACTAAATCTGGGGCTATTAAGACTTAAGTATAATATGCTATGTGTTGATCAACTGGGAGTTTATCTATTAATCTTTAATCTTCAATAATTAATAATTTCAACAACTTAACAGATTTATTAATAATTTTAACAACTTAACAGATTTATTATTATTTGCCAATATTTTGGTTTCACGTCTTCAATTGGGGTACAAGCTCAGTACAAGCCTGTATTGGAAGAAACATAAAAATACGACACCACATATGTTTTTCCTTCTTCAAAATTCTAGCATTGTCGTAGAAAGAAGACAGTCTTAACTATAACGTGAATGTTGTCAATGTGTAGAAAAATAACTGTTAGAATATAGGAAGTAACAAACCTAAATTAATCAGTAAAACACTCACATCCTTGTCCCTCAGAATCATTTCCATGGATGATATCTCCACGAGAGTAACATCCAGGCATAGTCCATAATCGAACCACGTGAACTTTGACTCTCAATTTTGTATGCATGGGTTAATAGGACGAACTGAATTGAATGTAGGAGTCATGTGAATACTTGGAGAAAACGGATGGTGCGATAACAACAATAGTAATTTACTGACGGGAATAAATCTAACGGCTCCCACTCTTTATCTTGCAAAAAATTCATCTATGGTTACAATAAGAAAATGAATGTTATTAGCGATGCATGTGTGTATAACCACTCAACATGCGATGTATATGTGATACGGTGGTAAAATGTGTAATTGAAAAATATAATATTTCAAATTTTATAGCTACAAATTTATAAGATGTTTGAGAGGCATAAATATTTAGTTAAGGCCTCAGGAAAATAATTATTCTATAAAAGTCTACTATTGAGTAAGACATATAGGAAAATAAAGAAGGAATAATTATTAAAAATATATAGTGACCTAAAATAACTAAGGAAAAATTATAGATGACTGTTTTGAGAGATAAATGTGTTTATGGATGAACAAAAAGGTAGAGAGAATTTAAAATCTATTTTCCTAAATAAAAGGCTTATTTTCTTGAGAAATTCAAGAAAAATAGTTATACGTTAATTTTCACCCTCTAAAATTTAGGAAAGTTATTTAGTGAGCTAAAGAAGCTAAAAAGAAAGAAAACTCTTACAAAATGCTGAAGATCAATTTTAAAAACTATTTAAGATTAAAGTAAAAATTTAGAAAAAAGATAAAATTGAGATAAGAGTTATCTTGTGAAGGGAAAAATAACTTTTGTCTTTTACCCTAATTATACGCGTCTTTTCCCACGATGAATCGATGATCATTCCCAAATTCTCACGTTCGTGGCATGTTCTCTGCCTGCTTTTCACTACCTTCAGCCACCTGTTTCCCTTATATCAGATCTCCTTCAACACGCTTCCCTTCTCTCTCTTAGGCAATTAAGCTTGATGGCTTATATTAGAGTGTGAGTCTGAGAGACTGTGGGGAGGCCGATTGAGAGACTGAGAACGAGAGAGAGAGTAAGAGAAAGAGAGCTGACACTGGGAGGGAGATCCAAGCAGGGAAGCTTTCGGGGAGGAGATAGATTACGTGCAAGTCGGCTTTCGAACCAAGGTGGACTCCTAAGTCTTCTCCCATCTTTTATTTCTTCGATTAGATGATTTCAGTAGGAAAGGGGTGATTGAATTCTGGTTCTAAGTGAGGGGAAAATGATGATTAAAGGTTCGAAACTATAACTAGAGATAGATTAAGTTAATATTTAGCATTGCATGTGTTGGATTGATTCTGTTTTCTGATTTCGAAACCCGATGCTTGCTGTTTTTGTGTGTGTGTGTGTGTGTGTTCGTATTGTTCGAGTTATTTCCTTCCTCTGAATCATTGTCATTAACCGATGAGATGGGTTCAGTTGGGAGAGAAATCACCGATTGGGTGAAGATTAAAGCTTGGGTAGTTGAAAAATAAAATTGATATAAAATCAGTGACTTTGTTTTGATGTCTCTTATGTGGTACATGTCATTCAAATTCTGGGTCATATTTCCGAGATTGCAGCTTTGTGTCTTTAAATCTGTTTTGGTATTTAGCCGTAGCAGGGACGCCCCTGTTTGATCTTCTGCGGTGTCCAATACTGGAACTGAAATTGCATTCTTGAGTACTTTAAATGATTGCTGATTGATGAAACTTGAAGCTTGAATAGTTAAGCATGCATGTGTGCTCTGTGATGGTGGATATAGCATTGGGTTTCATGATAAAATGGAAAGAAAAGTTGTTTGGGCTTTCGATTTGATGACATTAAACACTTGAATACTATACATTGATATGGGTGTGTGTCCGTGCTGCTTTTATTCTTTTATTTGAACTTTGGGCGAGCTAACTAAAAAGAAAAGAAAAAGAAGAAATTTCTCTGGCTGCTAAGAATATGTCTGTGGTTGTGTGATCTGAATATGTGAAGCTGGAGTATTTTTATAGAACTTTCAAATGCTGCTATTATTGATATTATAACAGTGGTATAAACTATTAAAATGCTGCTAGATTCTTGAGGGAACCCGTGAGACTGTTGGATGATAATCAAGCTAAGTGAAAATGATGATAGCTAGTAAATGAGGATGATAATTCAGATTTAAGAAGGATGCTGTCATGAGGCCAAACTGAATTATTGAAGCTTGAATAACTAAGCTATATATATATATATATATATATATATATATATGCGTGTTATATTATTGTTGCTGGATGAGATGGATGCTGAAAATAGAAGCTTTATGTGAGAAAGCCAATTATCTGTAATTTCCCTTATTTTGATCTATAAATGCAAACGTACACTTGCAGTCGGGTTCTTTCTTGTTTGAGCTAAGGGGAAGTGATTTAAATGTGATGCTGCTGTCATTGGTATTAAATAAGAGTCTCTAAAGGGATTCGAAAATGTTGGAGCAGGGAGATTGGATAGGAATTGTATACTTGCATGTTGCCATGAGTCATGGGATTAGGATTATTGAGTTTGAAAACTGATTATAAATTATTGTTTGGGGCTTCTGAATGTTAAACCAGAGATTCAAGGCGTTAGAGTATGTTTTAAGGATGCTTAAATAATGACCGAAACAGTGTTCTTGAAATTGGAATCTGTTGAGTTGTAGTTTATATGATATATTGTTAAAATTGGAACTGAATAATGTATGAGAACTTGCTGGTTTATACTTCTGAATATTAAGCCATTATAATAACTTATGAGCTGGGTCTAGAGACTCTTGAATGATGGTTTAATATCTGACATAAGAGCTAAAATCTTCAGGGGAGCCGTTCTGTGTAGACTGAATGGTTAAAGAATTAAAAGAAGCATACCTATGTTATGAAACTAGAAAATAATTTCCAGGTTATATAGTGCTACTGTTTGAAACGTCTGATGGTTAAAAGTTGATTATAAACTTGTAAGAATATGAGTAAAGCAAGTGAATGCAAGGTGGTCTATAGGGATGCGTGTAATGGACTTTCTTATTCATGTTTTCTAGTTGCTGAAATTGAATATTATTGTCATGAAATATTTTTGTACGAGTTGATGATTGACACTGTCAATTAGTGAATAATTACCTTATATGTTATGGGTTCGTGTTAGATTAAATGCTTAGGGGTCATAAGTTGAAAAACTCCTTGTTGATTAATATCAATACATGTGATAAAGCCATAAGCTGAATTATACGTTTAGATGTTAAACTGTTATTCTTAGCTATGTGAGTAAGATTGAATGTTCAAAACAGATAATAAAGGAAACCGAAATGCTTGATGAAACCATCCATGTTTGTGAAATGTGTAAGACTGAACTAAACCTGAGGAACTAATTTGAAATTCCTTTAAATATCTCTAAATGTCAAGTTAATGTTCTACATAGCTATTTATGATTTAAGTTTGTTGTTTTGTGTTCCTGTATGCTAAGCAATTATTTAAGAAGCATGAAGAGTTAATAACTAAGTTAAATCGTACTATCTTAGCTAAATCATAATAGAATAGGAAGTTAAGAGAAACACAAGAAAGGGGAAGTGTTAGAAACTTTTAGAAATACATAGATGAAGTGTAAATTTTGGGCTAAAATAACCAGCTACCTTAAGAGAAGAGAGTACACCTGAGCGGGGGTTATAAAAAGATTTAGCTAGTTATGGGTTAACCAGAATCCCAATTTTAACTCATCCTATATATGTACTTGAAATGTTAGGATTTAATTGGTGTCCTAGCTCACCAAGAAGAAACCAAGAGCAAGGTACCCGCACAGGAGAGCAGGCGGAAGGTAGCTTTAATCATCATTTTATATGTTTTGCTTTGGTTGCATGTCTGTTTATGCCATAATGCTATAGTTAAGCATGAGAACATGTAAATTGCCTTACTAGTTATTGCCATGGCAATGTGCATGCATTTCGCTGTCCAGTATATGTGCATTTAATAGTTAATCAGTTAACAGCTGCACAGTTATTCAGTTGATCAGATAGCAGCTGCATAGTTATACGGTTGATCAGATAGCAACTGCTCAGTTATTTAGTTATCAATTAGCAGCTATTCAGTATATATATGCTCAGTTAATCTCAGTTAATCAGTTAGCAGCTGCTTAGTTATTCAGTTACTCAGTTATGCGCAACAGTTATATGAGATTCAGTTAAATAACAGCGAATATGCCTCAGTTAGTTACTCAGTTCAATTATTTTGTAAGGTGTTGTTTTCCATGGCTTATTTTGCATGCTCAATTTTATACCATGCATAATATATGAAATATGATTACTGTTACAGGGGTTCTTTGAATCTCACCCCTCCTTTCTATTTAACCATAGGGCTCAGTTCATCCAAAGGAAAAGAGAAGCTGGTGGAAGCTTAGCTAAGGTGGAAGGGAAGAAGAGCTTAGTGTTTAGTTGGTTAATTAACCTGGAATATTTTTGTGTTTGTTTCCCCCTTCCTTTTGTGATGCTCATATTTCATTTTGTGAGATTATGTAATTTTCATTTATGGGATGTATGTACCTCCATAAGGAGTAATGTTTTGGGAGTAGCATAATAGCATAACTGGGTACTTAGCATACATATATGCATATATTAATGACCTATCTATAATATGAATGGTTTAGGATTTACCAAATATGATTTACCAAGTATGATTTATTAACTAGTATGAAAGGTACCCACACAGGAGAGCAGGCAGAAGGTAGCTTTAATCATCATTTTATATGTTTTGTTTTGGTTGCATGTCTGTTTATGCCATAATGCTATAGTTAAGCATGAGAACATGTAAATTGCCTTACTAGTTATTGCCATGGCAATGTGCATGCATTTCGTTGTTCAATATATGTGCATTTAATAGTTAATCAGTTAACAGCTGCACAGTTATTCAGTTGATCAGATAGCAGCTGCACAGTTATACGGTTGATCAGATAGCAACTGCTCAGTTATTTAGTTATCAATTAGCAGCTATTCAGTATATATATGCTCAGTTAATCTCAGTTAATCAGTTAGCAGCTGCTTAGTTATTCAGTTACTCAGTTATGCGCAACAGTTATATGAGATTCAGTTAAATAACAGCGAATATGCCTCAGTTAGTTACTCAGTTCAATTATTTTGTGAGGTGTTGTTTTCCATGGCTTATTTTGTATGCTTAGTTTTATACCATGCATAATATATGAAATATGATTACTGTTATTGGAATTCTTTGAATCTCACCCCTCCTTTCTATTTAACCATAGGGCTCAGTTCATCCAAAGGAAAAGAGAACCCCTCTCTTCTTCAAAGATTGTTCCTTTGGTAGATTCCTCATCCGGAAAATGTAGAATAATAGATTTCCGCTCACCTCGTGTACCTATCTATTCCTCTTCCTCAAGCCGAGTAAGGTCTTGAAGAGCCTAGGCTAATCCTCTCTGCAACTGCGGCGTCTCCGATGACGATATCGTCACTGAGAAGTGTGTATTTACTAAACTTCTTTCCGCACAATACCACACCACAAAGTGATGTGATCGAGCGAACAAAGGCCAAGACAATAGGTACACTAGAGGCTGTGTCCTGTAGAAAATCGGACAAACATAGGCGGCTCCCCTGGTGCGCAGGGGGCTAGAAAGGCATTCGTTCCAAGCCCCGAGAACACAACACCCAAGCAAAGGCTGTCTCTAAATTGAACAGCCTTTTATTTTACCCTGAACCGACAGCGGAAAACGATCCGTTGTCGCCCTAATACTTAAGGACTGAGTTTGCTTTCTTTAAGCGCGGAACGAGCTTCGCTGCGAAGTGAGATCTTAGAGCAAGGGTGGTGGGTCAGATACGGAGGGACAGAGAGAATGCTTCCTGAGCCTTCGATTATAAGACTTTAGGCATCTGAATAGACTCCATCAAAACCGATTCTCCGATCTCTCTTTCTTCTTATCTTATGTAATCTTTTCCTTCCGCTAGGTAGACATTCAATCAATGCTTTCGGGAAGCCCCTTCGACTATAGGTATAGGAAGGAATAAGAAGTAGCTGTACTGTCCTTTCGGCAATACTTTTTTGTTCTCTGGTGGAAGCTTAGCTAAGGTGGAAGGGAAGAAGAGCTTAGTGTTTAGTTGGTTAATTAATCTGGAATATTTTTGTGTTTGTTTCCCCCTTCCTTTTGTGATGCTCATATTTCATTTTGTGAGATTATGTAATTTTCACTTATGGGATGTATGTACCTCTATAATGAGTAGTGTTTTGGGGGTAACATAGCATAACTGGGTACTTAGCATACATATATGCATATATTAATGACCTATCTATAGTATGAATGGTTTAGGATTTACCAAATATGATTTATTAGAGCTGAAACAGAAAAGTAGAATTTTTTGTAAAAACATCTGTACAGCTCTGATAAATTGTTGTTGCTATTAGATCATGGTAGTACGATTTCAGGCCTTATTATATTATATAAAACTTTCAAAGTTTAAAGTTATAAGTTTTGAGTCAAAGTAGATAAAAAGTTTTAAAAATACCACATTTTTAGTATAAACTCTCAACCATAGTTTTTAAATCTGCTTTCATAAAGGTTTATAGAGTAGGAGGTTACAAAAAATGTTGATCTGTGTAAAGCTTGCCACATAAAATTCTATATTTTGTAACCCATGATATATTTTGTCCATAATAAAATTCTAGAGGTCAAACTTAATAATTAATAAATAGTTGCACTGTCAAAATCTTTCTTATACATGATGTTGTTTTGCTATTTATAATACTCTGGATTTTAAATAGTGTCTTAAATGTAAATTATTACCCGGTTTAATAGTATGCCATGTAGAATACTCCTCTAGTCATTAATATAAGACCTATTTAACTAGTTTGATTAGATTAAGGAAGTTAGGTAAGCTAGTTAATTATAAAAAATATTATATATTTTTCTAAAATGCCATAGTCATCTTTCCTAATATCCTCTCTCCTTCTTCTACTTGATTATAGTTGAGGAAGTATTCATATGGGATAATTTAGAAGAAATTGATAAATATAATAAATAGGTCCTATATTTAAGACAAAAATCAACTTAATAATTAAGTTCTATATTAAGGATCGGAAGAGTACAATCCTAGATTAACCCAAAAATATATTATAAAATTAAAACAGATAACTTGATGGCAAGTAAATGCATATCATATGTTTAATTATAGCAATTCTTTTTTAAATGTCTTTAGTTCCCGTCTACATTAAGGTGCAATGGTTTAGTGAAAATTTCATACTTTTATATTATTAATTAATTAATTAATTAATCAATCTAAACTAAAATCTTATGAAAATAGCCACTACCTTGAACATCTCATCTCATCTTTTTTCCCCCTCCAAGTTTCTTCTGTCAAAACTGCTACATATCCTTATTTTTTTGGCAAAGGTCAATCTTTTTATGGAATATTATGTAAATAATATAACTAAGTATTGTAAGAGAATTCAACATGTGACATTATTTACAGGAATAAAAAAAATCAACAAAATATTCAATCATTTGCATTCCCTCAAACGAACGGTGCGGAAGTATCCACCGGATTAAACTCACAAGTAATGGTATTTATAACCAACGTTTTATTTTTTGTATGTATATCCATTGTTATTCCCCAAAACAAAGCTGTCAGTTAGATATTTATTTCAATAAGCACAAATAATAAATTTAATAATTAATTAGTTCAACATTAACATAATTATCCCCAGTAAAAAATAACAGCAGTGACATATTTTCGGGGGGAAAAATAAAACACGCTAAATTAAATTTTTTAAGTTACAAACAGCCACAATTTTCAGAAAAACCTAACTAATTCAAAATATTTAGAAATAAAACGTGGGGTAACTGAAATGTGCAGTATACAAACAAATATTAACTGGTTTATTAAATTGCAAAAAGGAGGACTCAATCTCATTATTTAAAAATAATTAAAAAAATCGTTATGTCACTTATCACACTTCTAGATAGACTTGCGGAGACCCTCCTTGTAATAGTAATACATATGTACGTGTATGCTATTGATTTTTACATAGCCACATAGATTCGGATTTTGGTTTGATAAGTAGCATCGGCCACATATAATCTTTCTATGATCCTCTCGTCGCACGAGCTGGCACATGCATATGAATAAAGAATGATCAACCGTAACATTCTTAATTAAATCCATCAATCTGTGCTGTGATTACTGATTAGTGCCGCCTTGGCTTTTGTAATTTGACGAAAATATTTATTTTTTATTTTGGAAGAAAAGTGCCATAGTATTATCCAGCTCGATTAACACTAGAGGTTCACAATTCACTTACTGTGTTTTGGGCCTAATTTCTAATCCTTCAATGACAAGGCCCCCCTTCCACCATGGACTGAGCTCACAAATAGCGATTTCCAGCTTCCTGTCATCTTTTCGTTCGTTGAAGAAGTCTCCCAATTCAGTATCGAACCATCCATCTGCTCTCTTATTTGTATATTGTCGAATTTTTTTATTTTTTTTGGCCTGACGTCGATTAAGATTCTCGCTCTGTGCTTTTCTTGGATCCAAATAGATGAATCGCTTGTGAGCATCATTATCATTCCCAGCAATCCCAACGGAGACCTCCGCTGGTTTGTTTTTGAGCCCCTTGGCGTGAGGAGTTAATTTAAACACGAGGTAAGCGGCATACAGAGTTGAAGGAGACAGCATGCACGTGTTGATCTGCCCTCGAATTTCCAGCCAACAAACATCACGAAGTTCAGCAACCTCCTTAAACCTGCAAGGTACGCAGCAGTTCTGCAGGTCACGTCATGAAAACGGCAAAGTAACGTTTCTATTATTGGCTCACCTGCTCTCGGGCACCGAAGGCCACCACCAATATTCCGGAGTGCTTCCCCAAACAATAGAGAGATTTTTCGAGGATAGCATGAAACATTCCGCCCCACTAAATTTGTCCAGCCAAAAACTCTGAATATACATAAAGAGGCATGAGATTGAAACCCTTAAATCTAAGTAAAAGAGGAATTACCAGGGCACTAAGATTGGAATAGTTAAAAATGAAATAGAGAAAGGAATACCTTGAGACCGTCGTTCATGATGACGTGGGATTGGTGGGAAAGAGAGAGAAAGAGATGCTTCTTGGAAGGAAAGGAGGGAGGAGGAGAAAGGAGGGAGAGGCAATCGGAAGGGATGAAGGAATTCCAGAGGGCGTCGGAGACGGCGGCGGAAAGGAAGGAGGAAGAGACACAGGAAAGCCTACAGACCTCAGGGGGGGATGTGAAGGAAAGGATGTGGGCGATGCAAGCTTCGGGGAGATTATCCATGAGGGCCGGAGTTTTGTATGGAGGTATGGCTAGTGTAGTGTTCAGCTTCAGGTCGGAGTGGGCACTTAATATCCAAAAGGAAGTATGATTAATGCTTCGCGCTTAAGTCTTAAGTGGGCTCTTTCTTCAGGAGAAATTCTTGCGTCAACCCGACGCGGTGACGCACCACTTTCCTTAGCGCTTAAGTCTTCTCTTTTGTTTTTACCACTCCGGTTAAGTGACTAATCGAGAAAGTTTTTGTCCCAAATCATTTGTAGTATATTTAATGTTTATTTTTTAATTTTATCTTTAATTAATTCTTATTGGAAAGAGAAAAAAGAGAGGAGGGATATAAGAATCAGTTGCAAATGTAGAGAGAGAGAGGGAGAAAAAAAAACTCTAATGAGAGTGAATTAAACAATTTTATCAATTTAATATGATTCCAAGTACACCAGAAAATGTTATAAGTGAGTTATATTAGTGGTATTATTTATTTCTTTTGTTTATTTTGGGACTGATTGGAATTCATTTGCCTTCATCGTATGTATTCTTCATCAATGAACTGACTTCCGCTTTAAAACAAGACATGGAAGGATTAACAAGGATAGTCACGATTCTTCATTGCTATAAAAAGATTTAGAAATTTTAATTTATCCTGGGATTCATCCAAAAAAAAACCCCTTCATTAAGCACTCTCAATTGAAATAAAAATATTGTATCCTTAATTGAAATCCAAGTCTAAATTCCTTACAAAAGAAAGAAATCTAAGTACTATATTTATAGAAATCCAATAATGACTAAAATCATAAAATAATATTAAAAATTTAGTTAAGTTACTTATTTGTAATAAATAAGTTTTGCCTTCCTTAAAATATCTTTCTTAATCATGTATATTAGAAGGAAAATATTTTAACGACCGCAATTACTATAAGAAGTATTTTTGTAACATCCCAAGTTTTAATTCCTAGGATTTAAGTTATATTTGTTATTAATTAATAGTAATTGAAATTATAATGTTATTATTTGAATAAAGAGAATTTACTCAAATTGGAAATAACTTTTCGAAAAAAGATTTATAAATTAAAGTGAGGAAAAAAATTAAATATAAGTGTTTTGAAGTATTATTTTAAAATGATATACTACCTCCGGTCCTTAATATAAGACCTTATTTGACTTTTATTTTGGTCCTAAATATAACACCCCAATCCACTTTATCTCTCATATTTATATATTTTTTTAAGATAGTTCTTCTAATAATAATAGCTCCGCCCAATACAATTGATTAGTAAGGATATTTTAGAAAAGACAATACCTATTTATTACAAATGACTAACTTAACTTCTTTTTTTAATCTTCTCAAATTAGTCAATTAGTTCTTATAAATAGGATCTGAACTAGTAGTAATTAGTTTAGCATTTTGAATTTTAATAGTAGGTGGCAAACATGCCAGCCACTATCTAACAAGGAGGGGGAACTTGATACCTCACATGTTCCCCCCCACAAATAATTAAAAAAATTTATGTACTAAGGAATCATTTGTTGGGGTCACATGACCCCACCCCTATTTTATTTTTTCCCTTGTTCATTTGCACACGCTCGCAGTAGGCAGCCTTTATTTTCTTTTCCTTTCTTCCTCCCGTCGCGTCAGAAGCTTTTTGTTCCTCTCCTCACACATTCGTCGAGTGCCGTGAGGGGGCCGGGGGGGGGGGGAGTTTGAGAGGAGAAAAGGGGATTGCTTGGTCTCATTTGAGATATCTTGATAAGTTATTTACATCCTATTTTATCTTGCTTTTTTCTCTTTAATTTATTTTTCTGGGTTGTCGATGTGACATCTTAAATTTTATTTGAAGGATTTAAATATTTAAAAATTAAAAAAAAGGTTCTAAACTGTTATTCTCTTCGTTTTAGCTAGGGTTTTTAACTTCAGTTTACCCCAAACATTTTTTTTTTACCACTGCCCCTCGTCATTTGCTCTCCTCCTTCCTCTCTCTCCCAGTCACAGCGTTGCTCTCTCTCATGTTTCTTTCTCCAAAGTTACAGATCATTTTGGTAAGTAAAACTACTTATAATTATAAAACTTCTTTTATAAAAGTTGTTCTACTCAGTCAGATCTATCTAATGATAGTAATTTTGTGTTGTTTAGAGAAAATTTTTTATATAGAGTTTGGAGCAAGTATTTAGTTTTGATGAGTGTTAACCACAGTATTATAGATCTGTTATAGTAGATCATTTTTACCAATTTAGATTTGTCTATTTGTTGATTTTAGTATTTAAAAATTAATTTTTAATTAAAAATATGTTATTTATGAGATATATCTTATTTATACCGATTAAAATTAAGTTAAATAATTTATTTGGGCTGTTTAACATGTTATTGAGATTTTAATCGGTTTAGTTTTATTTATTAGGTGACTAAAGATTTTAAAATAATTATTTTAGCTAAATTTTATTATTTATGAAAAATATATATATATGCCATTAAAATTTTGATTAGATTATTTATATATAAATATTTGAGGTACTATTGAATTTTTTATGATTTAGTTTTGAAGTTTAAACTTCAAATGGGATGTTTAAAATTTAAAATATAATAATTTCATATTTAGAAATATTGAATAAATATTTTTATTGAAGTAAATAATCTAGAGGATGTAAATAAATAATTTGGCTTATTAGAAGATTACAAGTTAGTTCCAAAGTACTTAATTTTGGGTTATGAGAATTGTGAGAATTTAGAATGAAAATTAAATTAAATTAGGAATTTAACTAATATATAAGCTTAATTATTAATTAATTAGCTCATATTAATATGTGCTTATATTAATTGTGTAGATTAATTATTAGTTGAGCAAAAGATTGACCTTGTAGTAATCCTTACTATTGCTTTGGCACGAGGTAACCACTTTCCACTTGTTATATGTGCTAATATATTGTTTGTGAGTATTTTACTATTTTATAATAGTGATTTGTTATTTGGAACTCGAGTAGATATGTTATACTTTTTGAGCTATAAAAATTGTCTTGTGGGATTTTTGGAATTGTGATTGAGAAGTTTGGAAAGATATACGATTTATATCTTATGGATTATACTGAGAAAAGATTGAGATATTTTTTTTGTTATATTGTGAATGATTGGTTGTTATTTGGATTTTGGATTGAGCCCTATTCTACCACGTGGTAAGGCCGCTATTAGTACACATTGATTGGCTTCTTCCTTCGTCCCCCAAAGTGAGGGATAAGCCTTTGTGGCTTCTTATTCGTCTCTCAAAGTGAGGGATAGACCTATATGTCTGATTTATCCCCTATAGTGAGGGATACACTTTTGTGGCTTGTGTGTTGGCCCCCATAGTGAAGGTTTGAATGATTGAAATTATATTTTTATGGATATATCTATATTTCTTGAGAATTAATGATTGTCCTACTTGACACCTCACATGCACATGTTAATATGTATGATGAGTTGAAAAGTTGGTTACTGAGACGTTTGTCTCACTCTCGTGGTTTAACATTTTCAAGTAATAGCTCTAGGGGAAGATGGCGGAGGCTTAGCTATAAAGTTTATTTTGTATAGCCTCCTTTTTGTCATGTGATGAGTATTTATATATTGCCACATAGTACTCATCTATTCTGATGTTGTAAATTAATACTTTTGATTACTGCTATTTGATGAGAGAGCCGTTAGAAGGCCAGAGGTCTCTAAGACTTTGCACATGACATTCTTTTGAAAGTATGAGTTTTATTTGGGCTAAGGGTTGAATGATATTCCTGGACTTTGGAAGTCCAAGGCCCAAGTTACTTATCGACGTTGCTCGTGATATATGTTTATTTCTTTTAACCATGATAATGATTTTAAAATTTTAAGATTTCTTCTTTTCTATCATGGTTAATCTTTCGAATAAATTGTTGGATTTAATCTAAATGGGTTTTGGAAGAACGGTCGTCACAGTTGACATGGAAAAAAATAGTGCTTGTTAGATTTTGAATATTTAAGGCTTCTAATTTATTATTGTGATATTACTGGAGCCTAGGGGGTTAGAATAGGAGTCCTATGATCTAGATTTTTAATTCAATAGTTAATTTGAGGAAATTTAAGTTAGGGTTAGGTAGGAAAATTGTAATTTGTGGTAATGATGCTATTAATTCCGAACTTAAACTCTTAATTTAGTTCATTGAAGGTTATATTAAAGATTTAATGGTTGGATTTTTAGGATTTTGTTGGAATATGAATGTTGATTATTTTTGGAGGAATTTTAACTAGTAAAATTTAGGTGTTTTGAATTAAACTAGGGAGAATGTTGTAATTTGATGATTCTAATGAGTGAGGGATGATTGATGGAAGAAAGAAATATGATTGTAATGATGATTTGGAAAATAGTTGATACATCGTTATTTTCCTATGAACTAAAGCAAGCACTTTTTTGGACATTTTTGAAAGTTTTGAAAGAATTATTCTTGTTAATAATTTTAATGAGTGAAATAGAGTTGAGAAGTTCTAGGAATTTTGATTTGGAAGGATGATTAGAGGAAAAAAGGAATTATTGTCATTTTTTCTAAACAATTTTTAAGTGAGCTAATTATGGAAATTTAGCCACTGGCTGTTTATTATTATATTAGTTAGCATTCTTATTAATATATGTTTATAACTTTATTATTGTAGAGTGAACATGGTATGGGCTACTAGGTCTTAAATCCTCTCAAATTAGTTTTTATGTTAAGAACTTGAGGTAATTACTTTCTAATTTAACTTGTATGCTTATTGATGTGATATTATAAGTATATGTTGATGTTATAAATGTTATCATTATATGTTATGATATTTTATATATCAAAAGTATGAAATAAAATTATGAACTTTGTGTTTTGATAAATTTGTTAGCTAAGTGGGCATGAATTATTTATCTTGAGATTTTATTGTTGATGCTGAATGAGTATTAAATGTGAGAATGGTTTTATGGATACTGGATTGTATGAGATTGAACTATTAAAATGCATATGGAACCGGACTGGGTTGTGCTGAGATGTGATTGTAGGAGGGTAGATTGTTTTATACCACGAGCTATAGCCGTCACTTGGTGCATAATGACTGGCTTCAACATTTTTAGAGCTCTCAGTATCACCCTTTCTTTAGCCGAGTCAAGGGTCAGCCTAAGGGACATTCTTAGGATTTATTCTTTCTATTATAATACTGCTCTGGTTCTAAATATAAGACCTATTTTACAATATAATTTATACTGTAAAATGGGTTTTATATTTAGGACTAAAGAAGTATTACTTACATGTTTTGACTAACTCTTATCTATTGTATTAGTCTTTAGAGAATTATTTTTTGTTTTCAAAATGAGTAATTATACACGTGTTACGACAGCTGTTACAACTTTGAGAAAAAATGAATAAAGATAGGAGATAAAATAGATTAAAGTTTTATATTTAAAACTAAATTAAATTTTTAATTGGTTTTTATATTTAAGACTGAGGGTAGCAATTCTAACATCCAAACACAACAATAATTGATCGGATATTGCGGCTGTTCTAGTCAAATATAACGGCTTCCCAAAAGTCTTCATTGCGTTTGGCGATTCACTGCTTCCGGCTCCAAATTTGTAACTGCCGCCTCAACACAGTTAGAGCACGATCTAATTATCAATTATTAATTTCCTTTAATTGCTGACCAGTCAGTAAAATTCTCCCATAGCTTAGAAGGGAATCTTTTACTCTAAATCACCCTCCACCTATGTTTCTTGGGGCTAAGGGGGTAGGTCTTTTTCTTCTTGTACCCTCTGCTTTTTATTCTAATGGCATGCAGTTTTGTATCCAAAGGAAAAAAAAATCAATTTAGAGAACATCAATTGAAGGGATCCGAGTCCTTAACAACTCGCCAAGATTTTATTTTAAAAAAATCAATATAATTGTTGGTCCTTATAATTTGTATTTAAAATTAAAACAGGTGTTTTTGTCCTTCAAGTTTATTCCATTTGAAATGTTGGTCCTTGTAGTTTTAGAAAGACTTGGATCTAAAGTTAACATAGTTATGCTTATGTGGTATTACCACTTTTTATTTTGCTTATGTGGATGCTGACTGGGCATGTGTGATGAGCATAAGCTCAAGAGGAGAGCCCAATTCCAAAAAACTAGCCTATTAGGAGGGAGAGCCCATTGAACTTATAAACCCCACAATACTTATGAAATTCCCTAATGTGGGACTCATAACAAAGCACCCCTCTTGAGAGCCGACGTCCCTGGCGGTTCCATTCTACGACACTTCACTCGGTCTTCTTACCAGTCAGAATCCTCCGCATGTAGCCCTTTCTGGTTGGGCGACTCTTAATGAAAGCACCAATGTGATGAGCATAAACCCAAAGGGAAAGCCCAATTCTAAAAGACTAATCTATTAGGACGGAGAGCCCATTAAACTTATAAACCCCATAACACTTGTGAAATTTCTCAATATGAGACTCAGCAGCATGCTGGGCCGTCAAAATATCCTCTACCTTCTCTCACTCCTTTCCCTGGGAAAAAAAAAAAAACCAAACTCAAATTCTTTTATGGATTATGACTTTGTCGGTCAATTCATGTTGGTTCGCATGCTGCTTTCTAACGCTGGGGGACTGGTCCTTCAAACAAGAGTTTATTTTGATGTTATTTCTTTTTTAAATACAAAGATCAAATTATAATTTCAAAAAGAACCAAGAATAGTTCTTAAAAATTTCCAGCAATAACTTTGGCTATTTCAGGATGTTTAATTATTAAGTTCCTTAAGCGATCAATCAATCTTACTTTACACTAAATAAATGTCACTTTTCCTTGGAAAAATATTGTTTCGTCTCCAGTACTGTATTAATGTGAATGAGATGAACTAGTAATAATGGGAACTTCTTGGAAATCAGAGGTCAGAAGGATATGGGAAAATTCGTGTTCATTGGCCCTTATGGTTTAGTAATTTATTTAAGTCGAGTATATCATAAAATTCAATGATAATTCAGTTTTAATTTTAGTTTTTTTTTTGTTTTTAATATAAGTAGTTGTACAATTTCGATCTTTTGTGTGCGCGCGCGTGTGACTTTCTTTTAGCGTTGATAGCAAAAAATGACATTTAACTTATTACAGTTGAAATTCAAGTTATAAGCTTTTCTTTTGGCAACATTTTTTAGAGTTCTTTCCGACATTACCTGACATATGTGGGTGTTTGTATGCTAAATTTTTCTTCAAGAAAATTATTTACGAGCCTCTAGTACTTGTCAATTTGTCATGAATTTGAGCATAAATCACATACTTACTATATATGGACAATGTATTAAAAATATGGAATAAAATTTGAGAATTAAAATCAATGTCACAAACCGGATACACACGTCACCATGTGAAGCCTCTTTAATGCTTTTTTCCAGTTGGCGTGCACAGATATAAATGGACTCATTCTTCCTTTAGCTGTATTTTGTAGATATTTATTACAATTTTTTGATCTGGATTGGAAAATCGAAACAGCAAGACACTGAAAGTACTAGGAGAAGAATATGATCAATCAAGCCAATAAAAGGCATTTTAGATACACTGCTTGCAGAGATACAGATTTAAGATTTTCCTTTAGTTTTTTCTTCTCGCCCAGCTTTTCCATTCACTTATAATTATTAATACAGCAGCTATTTCTCTTCACTTGTTGCAGCAATCAAACCAGAATTCGCATTCACATACAAATGAGGAATTTATCGTAGTGTTATATTCTTTAACTTGTCTCCAAGTCTCTCTCTTCTTATTATTCCTTTGCGTTCCCATCATGTTTTTTCTGAACAAAGCTCAGCTTTGCTAGACTTCAAAAACTCATTGTCCATTCAAAAACCCCATCCTTCTTCTTTCACTTCTGAGATTTATGATTTGTATGAAATCATATCATACCCCAAGAGATCAACTTGGAAAAATGGTACGAATAGCTGCTTATGGGATGGGGTCACCTGCAATCCATAGGGTTACGTCATTGACCTTGATCTTTATTGTAAGCGACTTCATGGTAAAGTCTTTATTAGAATACAGTTTAGATTTTGTTATGGTTTAGTTGTCAGTCTGGTTAAATAGTCAAAATAGCTTACTTACGAGTCATCTTGAGTCTTTAAGTTTCAGCTCTATATAAGAGCTCCGTCTGTAACTCTTGACTATTGTCACTGAACAAGAACCAGATTACATTTTCTACCCATTTCATATTCTACATTTTGGCTCTCCTTCCAACAGTTCTCTCTTCCAGCTTAGCCTTCTTCAAAGGCTTGACCTTCGTTTCAATGACTTTTAGGGGTCTCAAATACCATCTAATTTTTCTCAACGTGTAAGTTTAACACACCTATATATCCTTGGGTTTTTTTGTAATTTTAGTGGTGAAGTTCCATCTCAGATTTCTCATCTTCACAAATTGGTTTCATTTCACCTCTATGAGGATTTGAATTATCTCATTCTTAAGGAAAAGACTTGGGAGAGACTCACAAGAATTGCCACTCATATAAAGGTTATTTCGCTAAGTGGCGTGGATAATACCCTTGAGTCACCTATTAAAGAATCTTTCCTCGTAAAAAACATCAAATTAGTAACAGAATTTTTGTCACTAATCAAAATTACCAACAGATTAGTGACGAAATTAGTGACAGAATTTTTTCCGTCACTAATTCCGTCGTCACTAAATAATTAGTGACGTCACTAATTAACGATGGATTAGTGACAAAAAATTTCTGTCACTAATTTCCGTTGTTAAATTTTTTTATTTTGTAAATTTAAAATACCACTTCGTCGCCATGTGTTCATCACTATGAGTTGCCACGTCATCAATGGCTGACGCCTCACCAACTCCTCTGTCTCGCCCATATTGCCACATGATCTCTTCGTCCATGTGCCGCCACGTCACAAATTGAGTCAATTTGTGAAGAAGTATTAGTTCGAACCTAAGACCTCCTACGCCCGTGCGGAAGCCTTTGTCAGTTGAGCTGAGAAGCACCTGCGAAATTCTTTTACAAAAATAAATATTATATAAATATTATATAAATAATTTAATATATATTATTATTTATTTGAATTTAATTTTTATATTTTAGTAAAAAATCTAATAATTTATATTTTTATTCAAATATTTAATAAATAATAAGTAAATTATATATTTTATTTTATTTTATAATATTTTAATTTTTAATTTTTATATAATATATTATTTAAAAATTATGATATATTATATCTTTATTTTAATAATAAGTTTAAAAAATAATTATTATATATTTATATTATATTTTTTTGCGATGGGTTAGTAACGGAATTGCGACGGAAATTAGTGATGGAAAAATTTCTTCACTAATTTCCGTCACAAAATGAGAGTTAGTGATGGATTGGTGACGAAAATTAGTAAAAGAATTTTTCTATCACTAATCATTTAAAACAAAATTAGTAACAGACTTGTGACAGCATGTAGTGATGGAATAAAATTCCATCACTAATCCGTCTCTAACCTAGTGACGAAATAAAATTTCGTCACTAATCATTCACTAATTTAGCGAATAAAATTTTCTGTCGCTAATTTTAGTAACGGAATTTGTGTGTGATTAGCGATGGATTAGTGACGAAATAAAATTTCGTCACTAAATTCTATCACTAATACCCTGTTTTTTTATAGTGCATCTCTGGTCTTTCTTCGTATTAGTAAAGCTGAATTGCAAAGCAATTTGGATGAACATATGTTTTCATTTCCCCAACTACAAAGATATTTGTATTTTAACCCAAATGTCATAGGAAAGTTGCCCCATTCCTTTAGCCATATGAAATCATTAAATTTATTGGATCTCTCATCATGCCAATTCATTGGAGAAATTCCACCATCCTTAAGGAACCTTACACAACTTGATTTGCAAGACCTCTCAAACAACAATTTTTCTAGTCAAAACTCATCATCACTTTCCAATCTTGAAAATCTCACTATTCTTAATTTTTTTCAAATAATTCACTACAAAAAAAAAAGACTTTTGACAATGACTTTTGACAACAATTCTAAAAAGTAGCGCCTGAAACTTGACTTTCTCCAGCGACATTAAAAGTTGCTACTAAAATTCTAACTTTCAAGTCTCCGTTAAAAGTGGCAACTTTTAGCGGCGACTATGTAGCGAGACTATCAGCGACGACAATAATAGTCATCACTGACTGTGATACTTTTAGCGATGACTATAACCGTTGCTATTGAAAGTTTGATGTTCAGTAGCCATATCAGTCATTTCTTTATCACCAATTATAATAATTTTTTTGGTTTTTGAAATATGACATTTAACATATCAAATTATTAAATGTGTTATTGTATCATGAAGAAAAAAAATAAGATAATTAAAAGGTTTTGTGCTTAAATTAATAATTTAATTTAAAATGAATGATCATTAATATATATATTTTATTAAACTAGTATATATAGCCAAGGTGAAAATGGTCCAACTTTAATTTCTTCTGGTGTGTATACTTAAAAATAATTGTTTAATAATTTGATATATAAAATAAACTAATTCAATAGGTATAAATATTCATAAATTTAATCAAATATATCTTTAAATCTACACCTATTTAATTATAAAATATGCAGCGATAGAGTGTATATGTTTCCATCCAATTTTTCATAATCACATGTCAGGGAAAAAGGGAACAAAAAGCTCTGATTCAAGAGAAAAGAAGACAATTAGTTAGAGAATAGTACCCCTGATCTTAAGTACAGGAGTTAGTATAATAATTTGTTTTTTGTTTTAAACATAAGACTCAATCTACTTTGTTTCTTGAATTTATTATTCTTTTTACAAACTCTCCTTGCACATATTCAGAATTATTAACCAAAAGATGGTTTCTAATGCAAAATAACCATAGGCGTACTTTAAAGAAATTAACACATGTTTTCATACAAAAAACTACATTAACTAATTTTCTTAATTTTTTTATACCTATATAGAACTTCTTGAAATATAAATATGAATCATATAATTAAACCTATAAGATTTTAATAAATTTATCCTTAGATGATATGATATTTTTTCCTTACACCTTAATCAAAATATCCTTATAGATAAATTAGATATAGCCATATTTTTGTCTGAAAAATATATTTAATATATTTATATGATATTATATTTAGTATTATCTTGAAATATCAATATAAATCATGCATTTATTCTACAATTTTTAATAAATTAATAGTTAAGAAATAAAAAATAATACAAACTGAAAATAAACGGTAAAAACTTACCAATAAATTCTTGAAAATTATATAATTAATTTAGATGGAAAATAAATTTTAAAGCAATAAAAAATACATATGACGTAATAAGGATTTTTTTAATTTTAAATAATATTTTTATTTTAAATTAATATATTAAATAATATTACCCACTGAATATAAATAAAACAGTCTTGGTGGGAAAAAATAAATAAATAATTTATTGAATTTATATATTTAATTTATTTAAAAATAATGTCATAAATATCATGTCATTATATATTAATATTATATTTTATATTTATATATATTCATTTTAATATTAATACTAACATATACATCAATATGGGTAAATTCAACATATTTGTACATTAATATTTATATATTTATATCATATATGTGTTAATAAACATTTGTGTTACATATATTTCATTTTGCAACAAAAAGATGGGATTTGATCATAGCTCATATGGCAAGAGGCTTGACACTGCAACATGTGGTCATGGGTTTGGCGAAGGTGCATTTGGGAGGTGAAAATATTATGCTGTAATGGGGCGCGGCATGGCAGGCGATGATGGCGTGGTGATACATGGTAGTGAAGAGGTGATGTGGTGGGTGGCAAGTTGACGGATGATGTGGCGTTACACATGGTAGGTGTGGGTGGGCGATGTGGTTGGATGACATGGCACGATGTGTCAAGTGTTTGATAACATGTCATTATTTTTTTTTGGCCACTTTTGCCAAAAGTCACATTTAGCAGCAATATATGTGGTTATCATTGAAGGCACCCTTTAGCATTAGTCGCAATAGTAACGACTTGACGGTGGCAAAGAGTTGCCATTGAAAACTTTCAGTCACAACTTTTTGACTCTCGGCAGCGTTGAAAATCAAATTTTTTGTGGTGGTTTTAGTTGCTAATTTCCTTAGTCAATTTCAGATCTTAAAGATCTCCAAATTCTAGAAAACAATGGCTTCCATGGCAAAATTCCCTCTTCGCCTTTTACTCTACCATGTTTAAATCATTTGATTTTATCATCTAACCAATTCACTGGTCATATAGTTGAAATATCCGCTTATTCACTGGGACGGCTTGATGTGTCTAACAATAAGTTGCATGGCCCAATTCCAAGGTCAATTTTCCAGCTTCTCTCACAACTGCCACGCCAGAAATGTTTTGTGGCACCACTTGTCATGGAACTACATGCAGTTTCTTGACTTCAGTTGCGACAATCTTCAAGGAGGGCTCCTTTCTTATATTTGCAATGCTAGCACACTTGATATTCTTAACTTGTCCCATAATTATTTCGCAGGCACCATTCCACACTGCATTGTCAGCTCTAACCTCACTCTTTCTGTGTTGGATCTGGCACTATACCCGAATCATTTGAAGTGGGAAACAATTTAAGAACCCTAAATCTTAATGGCAACTTTTTGAAAGGGTCATTACCTCGATCTTTGGTCAATTGCACAGGGCTGAGATGTTGATCTGGGCAACAAGGGCATAGAGGGTGTACTTTCCCACTGGCTGGAAGCGCTTGAAGAATTGCAAGTACTTGTTCTTAGAGGGAATAAATTGCACAGTTTTATCCCCAGTTTTAAGGACAATAGAAGCCATGACTTCCGTATGTTAAGAGTACTTGACCTGCCAAGCAACAATTTGAAAGGTCGTTTACCTGCATCATTCTTCAAATCTTTCGAAGCTATGAGAAGATTAGATGGAAAAACTGGCTTTGCAGTACTTGAATTATGCAAACTCTAGATATTGATTGTTTTCACAAGCATTGATTTGTCGAATACCATGTTTGAAGGAGAGATTCCTCTAGTTATTGGAAAGTTCCGTGCATTGAAGGGGCTCAATTTCTCACATAATGGGCTCACCCATGCAATTCCTATCTCAATAAGAAATTTGAGGAATTTGGAAGGATTTCTTATCAAACAACTTTATTGGGAGAATTCCTACTAAGTTGACTAATCTCAATTTTCTTGAAGTCTTGAACCTCTCAAAGAATCAACTTGAAGGTTGCATTCCTAGGGGCCAACAATTTGAGACTTTCTCAAGGAATTCCTTTAGAGGAAACAAAGAGCTGCGTGGCTTTCAACTTAAGATTCCATGCACTACCCATGAGGAAAGACAAGAACCACTTCCAAGTTCTGAAGTTGGATTCGAATTTGGATGGAAACCTGTGGTGTTGGGATATATGTGAACGCATTTGGAGCAATGTTGTTTCAGGTTGTCATGTTCAGAGGCAAACCTCAATGGGTTGTAAGTCTGGTGAATGATCCGCTAAAGTAGAGGAAGAGAAGCGTTAGAAACCGGCCCTGGTTTTTTTTTTTAATTAAAGGTTTCCTCTTTTTTTATTGAGTTATTGTGCTCTTTGCTTAATATTTTAGCGTATTTAATCTTGGGAGATCACATTAATCATTTTCCTATTCGTTTTTCTTATATCATAAGTTTAAAATAAATAATTATTTTTCATAGTAAAAAACGATAAAATATATCTATTTATACTTTTTGGGCAAGATCAGATCATAAACAGATCTTAAAAATTTCGAAATATACCAAATTTACTTCATTCACGAAAAAAATAATTGCAACAAGACCGTAAGAGGGAGAGGAGAATAAGAAAAATCAAACTAATAAAGACGCATCGAAGAACTTGTTTTTTTTTTTTTGGGTATAATGACTCTTCGCTGGAGGTCGAACTAATTAAATGTGGAAAAACAAAACAACAAGAAAATAAAAGGATTAGCAAAAGGAAAAATCAAACCCGTGAAAATGCATTATCATGTCTCTTGTGTTAAAAAAGACTTTGAAGTCAATGTTTATTCGCGAATATCATTTTGAGTTGGAAATGACGTTGTGAGAGGTTTAGAAAATTTGATGGGATTGGCCTGTGCTTTTTCTATGAGCGGACTAAAAAAAATATTTACATAGTAATTAATTATTTTTTTAAAAAAAACTATGATGTGTGTGCGTGTGCGAAGAAAATACAAAGTTATTTTTTGTAAGCCTCTGGACAATGGACTGTGATCCTTTAATGGAGTCTCAATTAAGAAATTTAATTATTAGATCGTAATGCAATAACGTTGAGATAAATACCTTTATTTACTTTTTTTAAAAAATAAATATGATAGTGAGGTGTGGAGACTAAACTAGTGAGCATCGAGATAATTCAGCATAATCTTTTTTTCCCAAAAGGGAACACACAAACGAAGTTCACATAACTTCCTATCTCACAGTGGAAACGAGTTAATTATGCTTTTGCCAATAGTACTGAATTTCTTATTAATCTGCAAAATGAATACTGGTATAGCTTTTTTATTTTTTTTGCTAGTCACATGCATCTTTCTACCAGAAGTAATTCTATTTAAAATACTGTCAGGTATCAAATGTGAACAAGACACTACATCTAGTTCTAAATGTCATAAATATAATATCTAGTTTGTAATGCAAATTACACTACAAAGTACAAACTAGATCTTATATTTAAGATCGAAAGTAATATGTTAAAAGCGATGCATCTTCTATACACATTTCTAGTAGATGTGAAAAAAACAAAAAGGAAATGAATTTTGAAAGGTGACAAAGAATTTTAAAAAAAAAATTAAAATTGAAGGCGATGTTTTTAAATAAATCAATAATATTAAAAAAGAATGCTTCTAATTTCCCTTTCTATTGTCTTGTGCTTCCATTATTTTATTACTTTATGTTCAACACTTCCTTTTCATTGCACTTTATTTTCTCTATTTAATTTTAACGGCGTTTTCGCTACGTCTTCTTGTTAGGTTCGTACATGGTTCATCTCCAAAACTCAAGTTTTGTCCACCAACAGGGGGGGAAAAAAAGAACCATATATAAAGTTATCAGAGATGATTACTTTTACAATACCGAAACATAAACCGCCAATCATAAGTAAACTATTCAATGGGCGAAAATGGAAGGAGAAGAAGAAGAAAAACAAGAAACGAATAATTGATCAACAACAACAGTAATTAATATTTAAAGAAGCATAGGTTGTTCTCCTAATTTCTTTTTCTCTATCTTTCTAACTTTCTCCAATTCTAAATATCTGAGTTAGCTATAAACTATTTTTTTTAAAACAATAGTTATATTAATTATTTATATAGATGTGTGTAATTAGTTTTCCTAAAATATTATTTTTAGTTAGTTACATGATGTAAAATGATATATGAAATAATTAGGATTTAATTAGATATCTAGAGCATCCTTTAAGATCTGAATAAGAATATGAGTAAAATACATCAATCTCCTTCCTATTTAACCTAAATTACAAAGACCTCCCTTTAATTTTGGAAATTTATATGGACTTCCCTTAAAATCAAAATATATATTGCACAAACCTCCTTTCTAGTTTTGAAATTCAACTCCCACCCACCCATCCGTTAGTTGACCGTTAAATCAAAGGATTGACCCATTATTTTGACCAAATTGTCCCTTCCTTATACAAATATTACTTAATAATTATCATTTAATAACATATCATACATCTTTATTTGAAATCAAAAAATAATTTTAATAAATATTTTAATATTTTTTGTTATACTATTCAATTATTACCATAGCATAAATTTTATTAATTTTATAAATATAAATTTTTATTTTACAATAAATCTTGTTTATTTATTTAAACTTACTTGTGATGTAATTTTTTAAATACATATTAGTAAAAAATGTTTTGTAATTGTATATACGTATTTTCAATAAAATTATAAAGTTATGTCTTAATTTATTAAATATTAAATAGATTATTAATAAATATTAATATTAAAAGATAAACTACATATTTAAAAGAACAAGCGATAAAGTAGGAAACAAGGTTTATTCTAATTATTTTTTAATTAAAAAATGTATGGAAAGAATCTTTTCAGAATATTCCTTAACGATGTTAATGGTTTGAATTAAAATGTATGTTATCAAAATAGAGGGGAGGTCCATGTAATTAAGATAAAATAGAAGGGAGGTCAGAGTATTTTACTCTAGGAATATTTATCCATTAGAATTAAAATTTATGACACTATTTATTTTTTAATATCTTGCTATTATCTTTATTATCTTTGAGTATGATTAGGATTTGATTTAGAAATTTATTATTATTTTATATTTCTAGAAGTTTTATAAAAAGAACTAGGGTTTTCGTTTGTACTCAATTTTAATGATTGAATAAGAATTCATATCTGTGATTAGTTTCTTATCGATCAGTTTCTTTCCTGGAACGGGGTGATTATTATTATTATTATTATTATTATTATTATTATTATTATTATTATTATTATTATTATTATTATTATTATTATTATTACACACACACACACGTGTCTCACCAATAATTCCTAATATTCATACGCACAATTATTTAATTAATATATCTTGTGCTCTCCGTCAATATTGTAGTTTATATTGTCCTTGATCTCTCAGAAGCAAGAAACAGCCATTAAACATGAAGAATAAGGAGGAGGAGGAGGAAGAATCCATCATGTGCGTCTCTGATGAAGACGGTAAATGCAGGCCTCTGGGGTTTCTGCTAGGGCTTCTTTTGCCTTCTTCTCTCTGCCCCTCTCTCTCATAGGTGCTATTATCTGGATTGTTGGGTAAGTCTCAGTTATTCGAAGAATCCTAAGTAAGAATCGTAGGAATTAATATTTCAGGAATGATATCATTAGTGAGAAGGATTGTGTGTGTTTTGCAGGTTGGTATTAACATGCATGTGCCCATGTTGCCTTTTTGTGTTCATCATGGTTGAGTTTGTTTTAGCTCTGATCAAAGCTCCAATATTGGTGATGGAGTGGTTCGTCTCTTAGGATATGTTTGGCTCAATGAGAGGAAGGAGAGGGGAGGGATTTTAATGGAGGGAAGGGGAAAGGAGGAGAGTGGAAAGATGTTAATATTGTCTTGTTTGGATTTATAAAAAAAGAGGGGAGGGGAGGGAAAAATATTTTAATATGAACAATTTTGCTTTTATTTTATTTAAGATATGAACATAATGATCACAACATGACAAAATATGAACATAATAGTCACAACATGACAAAATATGGACATAATAGTCACAACATGATAAAATATTGTCATTTCCCTCCAAATCCTCCCAATTTTGGAGGGGAGGTTGAGGAGGAGAGGGGAAGGAAAATTTTTTTAAAATTTCCTCCCCTCCTAAAATTTGTATATCTCCAAACAAAGAGAAATAATTAAAATCCCTCCTCTTCCCTCTCCTCCCTCCCAAATCCCTCATACCAAACACACCCTAAGATTCCATGTTAGACTTACATATGTGGTTCTTTTACTGATTCGATTCAGAATATTCAAAGGGCATTGTACGTGCAGTTTAATTTTCACGATTATTTTTTCTGATTCAGAATTTATCATACTTTTGATCTTGCTTATTGCATCTTATGGCTTTTTCTTTCCGTAAATGTAATATAGTAATAGCTTTTCCCTTGCTCTCTGTTTTTTGTTTAACTAACTTCCATTTATCAGGGTCTCCTTCGGTTGCCCCTTTTAATTGTCCAGTTCAGCCTTATATATTTTTCGTTGGCCATTACCATGAGGAAGCATACACAGAGTGTTTTGAAAAATTGGAAAAAAATTTTTTTGCCTAATTAATCAAAACAAAAGTTTTAAAGATTTTGCGCACAAGAGGCATAACTTTAGGCAGGGGATTCACTTTCGATGGTCACCACCTAAGTCATTAGCACTAAATCTACACTGTCCAGATCAAAATTAGACGGTTCAAGTTTAATATAATTTTATTTTTATTTTACATATATGGGTTCAGCGTGTTTGGTTTAAAAAATGAAAGGGAATGGAGGGAAAAAAAATTGTTTTTAGTGCTCATGTCACCTCTCTCTGCTCCCCTTCAAATTTAAGATATTTTCCGAAGGGAGAGAAATTTTATGTGTTATTCTAACTAAATTATCTTTACTAATTATTTAATATTTGATTGTTGTCGGGCTAATATTTCTGTCATGGCTATAATATTTTTTCATGACGGGACAAGTGTATATATTTTTATGATATGTATATATTTTATTTTTTATACACGCATATATTACGTTATAATTATAAAGTTAATGAAATTATATGTTATAATTAACAAAATCATTATTTAAAATGGATATAATTTTTTGTGTCGTGTGTAGGTGCTATGACTAGTTGCTTGAGACTCATAAATTAGAAAATGATAATTTTAATATAAATATTGTAATAAAATAATAATAAATCTAAATAAAGGAATAAGAGTTTATTTGTCACTTGATAATTAGCTCTCTTTCCCCATCCCTCTCCTTCTGAACCGAATAAGAAAAATTCCTTCCCATCGCTTCGCTTTGAACCAAACAAAATCATAACTCCTCTTTCCCAATTAACATCCCGTTCTCTCCCTTCCATTGAACCAAACAGAGCCTTAATAGTTTAATACATTGATCTGTGCAGAATCTGAAATAAATGTCATCTTTTAAATGCTAATTTTCCAAAAAAAATAATTTTTATTTAAAAATTAGTTTTTAAAAATTTTAAATTTCAACGTTTAAAATTGTATCGAGAGAGAAATCTCATGATCATAGTGACGTGATTGGCACCAACAGAAGTTCAATAGGTAGGTGCCATTTGGATGCTGTTCTCCGAGCCTGGGGGGGTGCATGAAAAACAAAAGAATTTTTATATTTTATTTTCTCAATTCAATAATTAAGGGTGTTAGATGTAGTGTTGGGTGAAGTCGTTGGCCGTCTCAATGGTTTCTTGTTCTTTCCCTTTTTTCTTTTGCCAACTTTGTTCTTTCCCTTTGAATAATTAATTTCATATTTGAATAATATCTTAGTTGGGATTTGAATTTATTGAATTAAATAAAGAGCATCATTATTAAATAGGATTTTAATTAGAGGCTCAAACAAAAAATTAGTAATTAATTTTGAATATGAATAATATGTTAATTGGGATTAAATATATTGAATTAAATAGGAAGCATTATAATTAAATAGTATTTCGGTTGGAGGCTTAAAGGGAGAAATAAATAATTAAGTAAATCTTGAGCTATCTAAGATAATATAATCTATTAGAATTCCAAATCAAATCAAATATAATACTCCATGCATGGCACAGGAGAAAAATTTCTAGTTGACACCAAATAAGTACTTAAAGAGTATGCACAAAAGATGCGATGAGATGGCAAGAAAAAGGGTCTAATTAAATATTACACCAATACCTTATCTAACATTAGTTGTTTTTTCTTTTTTTGGGTCCAAATGTAAGATCAGTTGCTAAGTATAGCATTAACCAAGTTTGCAAAAAAATTTTAGTACATTATTATTCCTTGTGACGAGCATATAAGATTGGGACTCTCTTTTCCTCTGTACGGGGAGGGGGGAGCGGGACTCAACATTCTTGATGAATGGGCTGGACTTATTTTTTGGGTGATGTATGGGCTGGACTTTTAGCCCAACCCAAGTTAGCCTTTTTGAAAAACAACTTTGATGCAAGGGTATTTTAGTCATTTTACTATATTTGAAAAATATCAGATCAGACACCACTTCCTTTCCTGAAATTTTGACATCTTAGATGCTTAAATTGGAATAATACAATTTTCAACTTCTTTTTATGTCATTTTTCCTACAAGTAACATAAATTAATTTTTTTGAATAATTTTAAAAATTTTATCTGGATACTTTAGTATTTTTAATTTGCAAGTCCCGTAAGTGATTGATCTATCTTACATGTTTTTTTTTTTGCTAGGCATAGTGATCCTTCTATTGGTGGCAATCCTATTTGAAGTATAGTTGGGTACTAATTATAGGTATCTCTCATAGCGGGAATTCAAATCTTAATTCACTATATTATGGAAGACTAATCTCTTCTGTTAGTCCTAACATGCTAATATCTATCTTCCATATTATACTTAGCGATCACTTTAGCCTTATTTATTACTAAATTATTTGAATAAATTAAATTGGTTGGTTGAAATGTCTTGTTCGGCCTCTCTTTGCAGCGGTCAGAGTCAAAAATGCTATGAATTCTTCTTCTATGACAAAATGCTGCGATATTTAATTCTAGGATTTTTTTTCAAGCCCAAATATTTTGTTAGTTGGGTCCAACAGTTCAACTTAAGGCCCATATTTTTTAATTAAAGCCCAAATAAAAAAATCGCAAGGACCTGTTAAAACATTAGTATGAGTTTTAATAACAATTTTTATGAACGGGTCGTTGTGTGTAAATTTTTAATTTCAGCGGTTTTTTTTTATGATTTTCCCAAAGATTTATTGTCAGGTAAAGAAATTCGAAAATTAAAAAGAGACAGGTTGCCCATATCCTATTCATATGGATATTACTATCATCGTGAATTTAGTCACTTTTTTCTTCGTATCTTTCTCTTATTTATTTAAACATAGCGAAAGAAAATAGGAAAAATTAGGGAGAAGGACCTAAAAAAATTAGTATTTATTAAGAGGGATCTTAAAAATTGTAATTAATTTGAAAGACCAAAAATTAAAATAAAATTTTACAATTACCAAATTATCTCTTATCAAATTCCTACATTATCTCCAACACTCTCCTATCTCAATTTAACAGTTAATTATCAATTGAACATGATTTATCTATCTCTCTCTCTGTATCTCTTTTTGATGCACCTAAAGTTTTAACTAATAGCAATTATCTTCTTGTAAATCCAAAACAAAGAAGACAAATTAAAAGGAATCAACTAGCAGACTATTTATTGGACGGTCTGTATATTCTGAACATTATTTTCTCTCCTTTAGTTTATTTGTACCGAATGTTTTCTAATTTTCTCATGGCCTCTATATAAAGACTTTTTGGATGAATATAAAAGTATATATTTGTACCTTCATTCAATCCCAACTATACATACATATGAACACAATCACACTACCTATACAAAGCTTCTTAGATGAATATAAATATAGTTCTTTGTGTTAACCAAAATATGAAAATCAAGTAAATAGTACCCCTTTGTAACCTAAGCTTCACTAATAATTTTTCCAACCACATCAGAATGAGAGGCAAAATCGCAGTTGCGCAAGCTGGAAATTTTTCCAGCCATATTGGAATGAAAGGCTAGTAGATGCAGATATGAATGACTGAAAAATAAGACTCTATTTTTCGTTAATTGCTGTATTTAGTTTTTAATTTTAATGGGGGGCAATTTAGTAATTATAAATTTATATTTCAATTGATAACTGATAGTCAAATATTGATATGGGTCTTGAAGATAGTGTAGGGATTTGGCCAGGGATAATTTCATAATTGTAAATTCATATTTTAATTTTTGGTCCTTCAAATTAATTACAATTTTTAAGATCCCTCTCCATAAATACTACTCCCTCCGTTCCTTATTATAAGAGACATTTGATACTTATGGCATGTTCTTATATATAAGAGACACTTAAAAGTTGTCTCTACTTTTTTGTGTTGATTTCCTATTTTACCCATATTTATTATCTCCAACTCACACTCTCTCTCCCTCCCACTTCTCTTTCTTTTAATAATTTAATTGTTCTCTCTCATGCTCTCTCTCCTTATTAATGAGGGTATTTTTGAAAAAAAAAATTATACTGTTTACACATTAATTGTTCTTAATTAATTTTAACTATTTTTTTATCAATGTAATTCAATTATTTGTCTCTTATAATAAGGAACAGAGGGAGTAATTTTTTTAGGTCCTTCTCCTCAATTTTCCCAAGAAAATATTCTATCTTTAATTTTCTACTACCTCCGGTCCTTAATATAAGACCCCGATTGACTTTTTGTTTGATCCTAATTATAAGACCCCAATCTATTTTTTCCCTCATATTTATGTATTTTTTTCCAAGATAGTCCTTCTTATAATGATAGTTCTAGCCAATACACTTAATTAGTAAGGATATTTTAGGAATGACAACACTTATTTATTACAAATAACTAACTCAACTTACTTCCTTAATCTTCTCAAATAAGTCAACTGGGTCTTATAATTAGGACCGGAGGTAGTATTTTCAATCCTCTCTCATCCCATTTTCTTTTCAATTATCTCTCCTAATAGAAGTAAAAAAGACGTTATTAATTACTTATGTTGATATCTAATCTCAATTTTCATGTCAAGTCCCGTTGTATTAATGAAGTTCACAAGCCTTCTAATTTACATATTACTAAATTTCATTTTTTTTATGGGAAAAATCGATTCGCCAACAGTACTGCGTTAATTTGGATGAAAAAAATCCATGTCAATTGGCCCCTGTCATTCAGTTCAAACCAACCTTGTTCAGTTTGCATGCATAGATACAAACCTACTCATTAATTCTCCCTTTAGTTACAAATATATTTATTTCTCAATCAAAAACCAGAATAAATTATCAGTCACAAATGAGGAGTCTATAATTGTGTTCTTCCTTTCCTTTCTTTTTCCGTTGCTTTCCCATCACGTCGTCCTGACCAAAGGTCAGCTTTGCTTGAGTTCCAAAAACTCATTTTCCATTCAAAAACCCCATCCTTCTTCTTTGATTCGATAACTCCATCTTGTGATTCCATCACTTCTCCCTCTAGCCAAAAAAAAAAAAAACTTCTCCCACTATCCTCTCCTGGCCGTGCGTTCATCAGCGGCTCGTGTGCTATGGGTGTGCTCTGCACTTCTTCCTTCAAGCTTTGCCATTCTATCTTCTTCTTTGCTCTGATTGGTGCCTTGATAGCTTGGAAAAGATTGAGCTCTATTCCTTTTTTCCCCCCTTTTCTTCCTTCATAGCCGCTGCTAGCAGGGACTCATGTAAGCTAAAATCTTCTACTCATTTATTTATTTATTTTGCTTGAGTAACGGTGTATTTAAGAGGAGTTTCACTATTCTTCTCCCCCGCTTTTGTTGCTGTTGTAGTGGGGAGTAGATTGGACTTAATTTGCCTATTTTCTATTTAATCTTCTGCACTGATGGACATGGGTGTGTGGGTTTATATTGGTTTTGTTAGTTCATTTTTTTGGCGTTGCTATGGTGTTGCACTGAATTTTGATAAATTTTGGGTTCGATGGACTATATGATGTTTATTTGAATGTGAATGCTGAAACATATATACTTGTGTTTATATATTAGAAATGACTCATGGCTTCCGACTTGTGGATTATGTTGGGTTGTTGAGTCAAGTTGAATGCCTATAAGGTGTTTGACGAATTGTGTGAATGATGAACCAGGGAGATTTTGTTTGGTCTGGACATGAGGGAATGAATTTTATTTGGATATGTTTGTATTAATATTTTGATGATTGCAAAATAAGAACTATGGAACCTAATCACTTGTAATGTATATGTAAATAGTGTTGAGAAATTAACTTATGCAGCTTTGTGTTGTGTTGAGGGTGTTTGTAGTTGCTTGGCCAGTAATAGAACATGATAATGAAGGTGTTGTAACTAGCTATTTGGATGCTTTAGAGCTATATGGTTGTTGATTTTTATAGCATGCTATTTACTGTGTGGGTTGAGCTAGGATGTGCTTGGAATAGCTGTGCAATCTTGTAGAAGAATTTAATTAAACTAAGATTAGTGGACACTTATAAATTGATTTATGGAATAGTGTTTAAAAAAAAAAGGAGTTGGATTATTGTGCAGTATCCACAAATCAATTTAAATAAAACCCCTTGAATGTTGGCATTGAGTGAAATATTTATACACTTTTTTTTCAATTTATTGAGACTTACTGATGAAGAAGAATTTACTAAAATTTCATTAAATAAATTGTTATGAAAGATTCTTTTGGTTGGAGTATTAATACTTTGTTTATGTGACACTACGAGATTGAGGAGTTGCAGAACTGTACAAGTGAAAGCAAATAGTATGATTAAGATAAATAGCTGGTTAGTGAACAGCGCTCCATGATAATTTTTATAAATGATATGTTTTTCAATGTTATATTTGTTCATATTATCAATGTTTTTGTTTTAAATATTGTTTGATTGAAAATAGGCTTGTTGGAACTATAATATTTGTTTATTGATATTTGAATGCCCAGACGAAGTAATGATTTATATGTTTTTGAAAATGTCCTTGTGCGAACTTATATTCCTTGAGAAGAATCCTTCTTCACTCACTAATGGAATTTGAAAGAAAGTTTTGAAAATGTTATTTGAAAAATTTCATGCTGGGATCATTGTTACAAAATATTCTTTCTTTATGAGGTTTCATTATAGGATGAAGATATCTTTCGTTTAATGGTATATTGACCCTGTGCATGCTTGAAAATTTCTTTCTTTCTTTTTTTTTCTAAGTACTGAATACAGAACTTTAGTTGCTAACAACAATACTGTTAGCCCTTGGTGTAACATGGTTAATATTGAGCTTGCTTGTTATTCGTGGCTTCAGCCGTGCTTGTTATTCATGGGAATTGTTCTTACACTTGTATCAGTGGCTTTAGCTGCACTTGTAATTCGTGGCTTTGGCCGTGCTTGTCATTCGTGGCTCCGGTCGTGTTTGTATTCGTGGTTTTGGCTGCGCTTGTGATGGTACATCATGGTTAACATCTTGTTTGATATTCATCGGTATCGTTCTTGCGTTTGAATTCATTGCTTCTACCGTGCACGTTAGTTACTCATCTCATGGACTGTGTGTCCGCACTTATTATTCGTTCTGTTGAAATCCTCAACTAAAAAGAGTTTTCACACTATTTCGTGATTTAAATTTATAAATAAGTTTTTTTTTTATGTTGGGTTTAATTTGCATATCAAAAGCTTTCCATATATTTTATTTTATGTTTTCATGGCTTATTAAGAATTTAAAAGCAATGGTAAATTATTTATTTTACATGATTATGTTGCATAATTTATTCTTTTAGCACTTCTTTTACCTTATTTTTATTAATGGGAACTATTTTGTCTTCAGACAGCATCATTGCTTCTATACCTCCAATTGAACGGCAAAGACACTCATTGATAGTCAAAACTTGTAAATGCGTTTCAAAACATCTTTTAGTAATGTAAATCTAAGTTTACATTTAAGTATTTATTTTTGTAGTTTAGGTGCTCCATGTAGCCTATAGGCAAGACCCCTGTTCCTTTTTGATACATTGGGATATATGTATATGTATATTGTGGTTATGGAACGAAGCTCTCTTTTGCTACTCAACTATTGGACTGTTGTAGAATTTTCCCAAAAAAAAAAAGACTTGCAAGGAAAGCTCTTCCAAAATCTCTAAAAAAAAAAAACTTACTGTTGGGATAATAAGAAATAAATTTATATATGAACTAGAAATAATGGATGAACCCTTAAGATTTTTGTAATTATTAAGCATTTGTTTGTATATCTTAAAGGCTTTAGAAATATGAGTTCTTATATTCTATGCCGGTCACTCTTCAATTTTCAAGGCGTGACAACAAAACAATATTACCTCCGGTCCTTAATATAAGACTTCATTTGACTTTTTGTTTGGTCCTAATTATAAGACTCCAATCCATTTTGTCTCACATATTTATGCATTTTTTTTCAAGATAGTCCTTCTAATAATGATAGTTCTAGCCAATACACTTAATTAGCAAGGATATTTTAGGAATGACAACACTTATTTATTACAAATAACTAACTTAACTTACTTCTTTAATCTCCTCAAATAAGTTAATTGGGTCTTATAATTAGGACAAGAGGTAATATATAATACCCCAAAAAATGGTAGTACTTGCAATCCATAATTGGCCTCAACGTCAATTGCAGTTGGCTTCAAAGGCTTGACCTTAATGCCATTGCCTTTCAAAACCTCAAAATATAATAAAGAATACACACATATACAAATCAGTGATTACTGACTACTGATTAGTGCTTTTTTCTTTCTTTGCTGTGATTACTGATTAGTGCCTTGGCCTTTGTACTTTTTTTTTTTTGTTTCATTTTGCAATAAGAAGGCCATAGTATTGTCCAACTCGATTAACACACACTATTACAAAGATTCGATAGAGAAGGAAGTGAAGCTCTTAATTTTACATAACTTCACTGACCTGATATGGAGATAAATAAGATCTATCAGAAACTCGCAGCGTAGGTTCACCATTCACTAAGTGCGTTTGGGCCTAATTTCTAATCCTTCAATGACAAGGCCCCTCTTCCACTTTCCAGTGAGTTTAAAAACGGTCATTTCTAGCTCCTGGTCATCTATTCCTTCGTTGAAGAAGTCCCCCAATTCGATCTCCAACCATCCATCTGCTCTCTTGTTTGGATACTGTTGATTAAGATTCTCTAGTGGAATGGCACGGCTTTGTGCTTCTCTCGGAACCAAATAGACGAATCGCTTGCTTTTATTCCCGGCAATCCCAATGGAGACCTCCGCCGGCTTGTTTTTGAGCCCCTTGGTGTGAGCCGTTAATTTAAACACAAGGTAAGCGGCATACAGAGTTGAAGGAGACAGCAAGCGCGTGTTGATGTACCCTCCAAGTTCCAGCCAACACACGTCACGAAGTTCAGCAACCTCCGTAAACCTGCTTTCCGGCACCGAAAGCCACGTCCAATACACGGGAGTGTCACCCCAGACAATATAGAGACTTCTCGAGGACAGCATGAAACATTTTGCCCCACTAAATTTATCCAGCCAAAAGCTCTGTGCATATATATAAAGAGGCATGAGATTAAGGCAGTAAGACTGGAAGAGTTAAAAATGAAATAAGATTGAGATACCGAGGAGATAGAAGGGGAAGAAATACCTTAAGACCGTTGTCGATGAGGCGGGGTTGCTGGGAGAGAGAGAGAAAGAGATCCTTCTTGGAAGGAAAGGAGGGGGGAGGAGAAAGGAAGGAGAGGCAATCGGGAGGGATGAAGGAATTCCAGAGGGCGTCGGAGACGGCGGCGGAAAGGAAGGAGGAAGAAATACAGGAAAGCCTACAGGCCTCAGGGGGGGATGTGAAGGAAAGGATGTGGGCGATGCAAGCTTCGGGGAGATTATCCATAAGGGCCTGAGTTTTGTATGGAGGTATGGCTAGTGTAGTGTTCAGCTTCGGGGTGCGGAGGGCTACTTATAGACGCCAGGAATTCCACGCGTTTAAGCTTTTATTTATTCCACAGCCCTCACTTTCCCCCGGTTTTCCCCTCCTTTTGACTTTTGAACTATCGCAGCTCCCCGAAAGTCTTGATCACTTTCTGGCATTCTGCGATCCACTGTTCTCGGTCCTTGATTGTGACAGGTGCTGAGATAAATTCCTTTGTTTATTTTTTGAACAAATTTGTAGCTGCCACCTCAACACATCGCATCTAATTATTTGATAAGATCCCTTAATTGCTAAGAATGGAATCTTCTATCCTAAATCACCTCGCGCCTCTGTTTCAACAGGTTAACGAAGGAGGGTAGGTCATTTCTTGTTGTACTCTGCTTTTTATTTTAATGTTACTCAGTTTTATATTCAAAGGAGAAAAAAAAAATCAATTGAGACCATATCAATTGAAGGGATCCAAGTCCTTAACAACTCGCCCAGATTTTATTACAAAAAAAAAATAATGAAATTCATAACATAGTGAGCTATGGAGACTAACCCTGATGAGCATCAAAATAATTCACCATGACTTTTCCGAGAAAAAGCGCACACAACAATGTTCACATAACTCCCCTCTCACAACGCGTCCGATTGGATTTTGCTTTTAACAATACTAATACAGACCCCATGCGATGCGTGGGGATGAGCATGTAATCTTTTAAATAGCACAAGGTTAGGCGCTTTTATATGTTGATTTGTTAAATGAATTGGTAGTTCTCTTGGCAATACAAAAAACTGAATAATATTACGGAATAATTAGTTGAAACTCAGCCATATGCTTTAATTTTTTAAGGATAATATTGAATGTCGTAAGTTTATAAAAAATAAATCATATTTATATCTATGCTGCGGTAGGAGGAAAAAAAAAGGCTCGTCCATACATGCTCACGTTAGAATTGTCAAAATACAGTGAATTAACATTCAAATATTCTTGGGGCTCTTATGAGATACGAAGATTATTAGACCATTAGAAACAAAGAAAATATATTTTTTTGGAGTTGGATCAGTTTGCCTTGTGTAACCTTTCCCTTTCTTCCCATGAAAACTTTTTCTCCTCTGCAAACTCCTTTTGGATAATAGCTATTTTGCTTTCCATTTTCTCCACATATTCCATATTCTTCTCTTTTCAAATTGTTCCTATTCGCATACATATTACTATACTAAAAGCACAAGGATAAAACTCAGTAGCATAGAAAAAGGTTAGAAAAAAATAGCACACAAAGAATTAGACACTTAACTAGAAAGGATCTTAACTGTTTTCATAAGTGTTGGTTTATGCAATAAAATGTTTGAGAATTAGACACTTAACTAGAAAGGATCTTAACTGTTTCATAAGTGTTGGTTTATGCAATAAAAATGTTTGAGTGAGAGATTGCTCAAGTTATTAGAGAGTTTCATGCGTTGTGAAATGGCTCAATCTTTCACACAACGGGCTCACCGGTTACAATTCCTAGCTCAATCAAAAATTTGATGAATTTGGAATAGTTGGATTCATCATCAAAACAACTCTACTATGAAAATTCCTGAACAGTTGACTAATATCAATTTTCTCGGGTCTTGAATCTTTCCAAGAATCAACTTCCCGACTAAACTACTAATTACTTTCCAACTAAAAAACCAAATTTCTTTAATTAATGACTTGTATTGATGATAATTTTTATATTTTATAATAAATAATTAATTCTAATTAATTTTATTTATTTATGTAAAGTTATTAATTATTAAGTGTTCATAATAATGAGCGAAGGAATAATAACTTTAGATATAATTCTTGTACAAAATATCTTTAGATATAAAAAAAAAAAGAGAGAAAAGGAGCACGACAGTCAAAGTCTTTGTTGAGTATTTTACAAACATACTTGCCCCATAAAAGGGGCATTCTGACTCGGATGGACAGAAACAGGTCTTTCTTTGGACCCCATCCAGTAACGCGATTGATGTCGTGGTGCCACAAGCTTTCTGTCTTCAATTTGTTCCCCAAAAAAACCAAACAGAAGGGGAAAATATGAGAGCCAAATTTGAAAGATAGTACTTCATAATCCCCAAATAGAAGGGAGATATAAGTTGTCATTTGATATTAAGATAAAATTACAAAAAAGTTCTTTATTAAAAAATTAAAAAAAAAAAAAAACTAACCTCTTGTCGGAAACCCGCTGGTGCGGGAGCCATCGGTGAGGTGACTTCCGATGGGATTTTTTCTCATTGAGAGGGATTTTTTTTTTTAAGAAAAAAAAGGTGGTGCAATTTGATCCCACCCCGTTGATGGTTTCAGCCAAAAATTATGACCATTATGCTAGGAATATTTTATTAACAAATTTGGAATAAAAATTAACAGATCACAATTTTAGCTTAAATAATAATTATTATGTCTTTTATTATGTATTTTTTTTAGTTCAACCTCAGTCTTTGTTTACATTATACTTTACTTTTATAAATTTCAGTTAACTTCAAACAACACATTAAAATGATTTATATGCAAGGCAATGATCATAAGTGTTTGATCCCACGGAAAGATCATTATGCGCCATTCCAATTAGTTTTAATCTATGTGTGATATTTATTAAGCACTTTAATTGGCATATGCGGGTAAAAAAATTACTTAAGGGCAGGATTTTTAGCACAAAAAAAATCATATTTTGATAATAAAATCGTATCATCTGGTGTTAGTATAAAGATGACACAAAAGAATTTAGAGCCCGTACATATATTTCGACTAAGAAACGCATAATAATTATTATCTAGGTTGAAATTGCAACTTGTTAATTTCCATTTCAAAGTTGTTAATACATATTAAAATGTAATCAATGCTTGTACATTGATATGATTTGAAATACTCAAATTTGTAATATTAGGTTACAGAGAAAAAAAAATATTTCGCATGTACATGGCATGCTTAATAATTGTTGGCAAACTACGCGTATGGGAATATTGGAAACTTTGAAAACAACTACTTGACAGTGAAAGGATAAGGAAAAGAGAAAGCAAGTCTTTTTTTTTCTTTTGGTATAATGACTTTGCAAGTCTAAGTATGTGAATAGACTCGTGAACCGTACATTAATGTTTGGTTCACATTCTGCTTTCTAACGCTGTGGTCCTGGTGCGTGGAAAAATATTATTTCGTAATAATGGGAACTTCTTGGAAATTAGAGGTTAGAAGGATAGGGGAAAATTCGTGTTGATTGGCCCCTATGGTTTAGTAATTTATTTAGGTCGAGTATATAATTTTTATGCCATAAAATTTAATGATAATTAAGTTTCAGTTTTAGCATTCTCCTCTTCAGTTGGCTTGCACCGATACAAATGTACTCATTCTCCCTTGAGTTGTATCTTGTAGATAATTATTCCCAATTTTTAATCTGTATTAGAAAATCAAAACAACAAGACACCGAAAGAAATTAGAAGAAGAAACAATCAAACCAATAAGAGGTATTTTTTATACATTGTTTGCACAAACAGGCACAGATGTAAGATTTTCCTTTTAGTTTTTTCTTGTCGCCCAGATTTTCCATTCATTTATAAATAGAGTTATTTCTCTTCACTTGTTGCAGCAAGCAAAGAGGATTTAGAAGTCACAAATGACGAGTCTATCGTTGTGTTCCCTTCTCTACCTCCAACTATTTCTCTTTCTCTCTCTTTCTTATTCCTTTGCTTTCCCAACATATCGTCCTGACCAATGCTTAGGCTTGCTAGACTTCCAAAACTCATTTTCCATTCAAAAACCCATCCTTCTTCTTTAGCTTCTGTGCTTTGTGATTCTTATGAAATCATTTCATACTTTAAGAGATCAACTTGGAAAAATGGTACGAATTGCTGCTTATGGGATGGGGTCACATGCAATCCATTGGGTCACGTCATTGGCCTTGATCTTTATTGTAAGGGACTTCATGGTAAATTCCTTCCCAACAGTTCTCTCTTCCAGCTTACCCATCATCAAAGACTTGACCTTGGTTTCCATGACTTTCAGGGGTCTCAAATACCATCTAATTTTTCCCAACCTGTAAGTTTAACACACCTCTCCTTGCATTACTGTAATTTTAGTGGTGAAGTTCCATCTCAGATTTCTCATCTTCAGAAATTGGTTTCACTTTATCTCGCTGAGTATTCGAATCATCTCATTCTTAAAGAAAAGACTTGGGAAAGACTCAAAAGAAATGTCACTCATATAAAGGATCTTTGGCTGGGAGGTGTGGATATGTCATCGATACCCTTAAGTCATCTACTAAAGAATCTTTCCTCTTCATTGGTCTCTCTTAAGCTTAGTAAAGCTGGATTACAAGGAAATTTAGATGAAAATATATTTTCATTTCCTTACCTTCAAGAGATACATTTGTATCTATTCTGATCTCAAAACAAATAACAATCAACACAGTAAATTTGCACTAAAATCTGAATATTATTTTTATATATATGATGAAAGCAACAGGAAATATCCAGAAATATATAAACGTCCAATCACAGAAATACAGAAAGTGCATAAAGGAAGGAAATCTCTAGGAGGATAGCAGAGAATCAGAGGGAAGGGGAAATACAAGGGGAGAGTGTCAGAAGAGAATCACCACAAAATCCACACTGAAAATGTTGGTTTGCATGACCCTTTATTTTGTACCACTCACATTCCACACATGTGCTCCAATGTGATTCATTTTGTCGGTGTCTACTGAAAAATTCAAGCCCAATAGTATTTGCCATATTTGATAGAGCAGGGTCATTTCCAATGATAATTAAGTTTCAGTTTTAGCATTTTCCTCTTTAGTTGGTTTGCACATATACAAATTAAATGTACTCATTCTCCCTTGAGCTATATTTTATAGATAATTATTACCAATTTTTTAACCTGTATTAGAAAATCGAAACAACAAGACACTGAAAGTAACTGGGAGAAGAAACAATGAAACCAATAAAAGGCATTTTTATCCATTGCTTGCACATATACAGATGTAAGATTTTCCCTTTAGTTTTTTCTTATCACCCAGATTTTCCATTTATTTATAAATAGAGCTATTTCTCTTCACTTGTTGCAGCAAGCAAAGGGGAATTTGCAGTCACAAATGAGGAGTCTATCATTGTGTTCCCTTCTTTGTCTCCAACTTTTTCTCTTTCTCTCTCTTTCTTATTTCTTTGCTTTCCCAACATGTCATCTTGACCAAAGCTTAGCCTTGCTAGACCTCCAAAACTCATTTTCCATTCAAAAACCCCATCCTCCTTCTTTAGCTTCTGTGATTTGTGATGCTTATGAAAGCATATCATACTCCAACATATCGACTTGGAAAAATGATACCAATTGTTGCTTATAGGATGGGGTCACTTGCAATCCATTAGGTCATATGATTGACCTCAATCTTAATTGTAGTTGGCTTCACAGTAAACTCCTTCCCAGCAATTCTCTCTTCCAGCTTTCCCATCTTCAAACGCCTGATCTTAGTTTCAATGACTTCCAAGGGTCTCAAATACCACCTAATATTTTCCAACTTCTAAGTTTAACGCACCTATCCTTGCGTAGTTGTAATTTTAGTGGTGAAGTTCCATCTCATATTTCTCATCTTCACAAATTGGTTTCACTTCATCTCGTTGAGGATTTGAATTATCTTGTTCTTAAGGAAAAGACTTGGGAGATACTCACAAGAAATGCCACTCATATAAAGGATCTTTCGCTATGTGGCGTGGATAGGTCATCGATTCCCTTGAGTCATCTATTTAAGAATCGTTCCTCATCTTTGGTCTCTCTTGGGCTTGGTAGAGCTGGATTACAAGGAAATTTGGATGAAAATATATTTTCATTTCCCTACCTTCACAAGATATATTTGTATGATAACCCAGATCTCACAGTCTATCTTCCGAAGTCTAATTGGATCAGTTCTATTAGATTTTTGGATCTTGCAATCATGAGGGTCACAAGAAAGTTGCCGCATTCCATTAGCCATATGAAATCATTAAATTTCTTGGATCTCTCATCATGCCAATTCTTTGGAGAAATTCCACCATCCTTATAGAATCTTACACAACTTCATTTTTTGGACCTCTTAAACAATAATTTTTCTGGTCAAATCTCATCATCACTTTCCAATCTTCAAGATCTCGCATTTCTTATTTTGTCTTCAAATAATTTTAGTGGCCAATTTCCATATTCAGTTTCAAATCTTAAAGATCTCTAGACTTTAGATTTGTCAAACAATGGCTTTTACGGAAAAATTCCTTCTTCAATTTTTACTCTACCATCTTTGTGTAATTTGATTTTATCTTCTAACCAGTTCACTGGTCATATTAGTGAAATATCTGCTTATTCACTGGAAGTGCTTGATGTGTCTAACAATAAGTTGCACGGCCCAATTCCAAGGTCAATTTTTAAGCTTCAAAACCTTACACTCCTGAACTTTTCGCACATTTGTGCTGCAGAAAATGTGTTGTGGCACAACTTGTCATGGAAAAACATGCGTGTTCTTGACTTAAGTTCCAACTCCATTCAAGGAGAGCTCCTTCCTTCTATTTGCAATGCTAGCACACTTAATATTCTTAACTTGTCCCACAATAACTTCACCGGCACCATTCCACACTGTATTGTCAGCTCTAACCTTACTCTTTTTGTGCTGGATATACAAAGTAATAGTTTCTCTGGCATTGTACTTGAATCATTTGAAGTGGGGAACAATTTAAGAACCCTAAATCTGAATGGCAACTTTCTAGAAGGGTCATTGCCTCGATCTTTGGTCAATTGCATAAGGCTAAGAGTCTTGGATCTTGGCAACAACAACATAGAAGACGTATATCCCCATTGGCTAGATGCTCTTGAAGAATTACAGGTACTTGTTCTTAGAGGGAATAAATTGCACCGTTTTATCCCATGTAGAAGCCATGCCTTTCATATGTTAAGAGTACTTGACCTGTCCGGCAACAATTTGAAAGGTTCTTTACATGCATCATTCTTCAAATCTTTCGAAGCTATGAGAAGATTGGATGGAAAAACTCACTTGCAGTACTTAAAATCTAGCTATGGTGGTGGCTTTTATGAGGACTCCATTGGGGTGACCTTGAAAGGATCTGAAATTCATCTACAAAAGATATTGACTGTTTTTACAAGCATTGGTTTATCTGATAACATGTTTGAGGGAGAGATTCCTCAAGTTATTGGAGAGTTCCACATGTTGAAGGGGCTCAGTTTCTCACATAATGGGCTCAATGGTGCAATTCCTATCTCAATAGGAAATTTGAGGAAGTTGGAATGGTTGGATTTGTCATCAAATAACTTTACTGGGAGAATTCCAACTGAGTTGACTAATCTCAATTTTCTTGAAGTTTTGAACCTTTCAAAGAATCAACTTGAAGGTTGCATTGCTAGGGGCCAACAATTTGAGACTTTCTCAAGTGACTCTTTTAAAAGAAACAAAGACTTGCATGGTTTTCAACTCATGATTCCATGCTATGCCCATAAGGAAAGACAAGAACCACTTCCAAGTTCTGGAGATGGATTTGAATTTGGATGGAAACCTGTGGTGTTGGGATATGTATGTGGAGCAGCATTTGGAGCAATGTTGTTTTAGGTTATGATGTTCACAGGCAAACCTCAATGGGTTGTAAGTCTAGTGAATGATCCGCCAAAGAGGAGGAAGAGAAGGGTTTGAAACCGTATGTAGTAGTTATGTCAGATTCCCTCTTTCTTTCTTGCTTTTGTTTTTTTTTTTTTACTGAAATATTTCCTTCTTGAGTTATTTTGCTTTTTTCTTAATATTTTAGCATATTTAATTTTGGGAGATCACATTAATCTTTTTTCTATTTGTTTATCTTATCATAAGTTTAAATTCAATAATTGTTTTTCTTAGTAAAAAAATGATAAAATATACCTATTTCTTTATTCATTTTGGGCGAGAACACATCATAAACAAATCCTAAAAAATTTCGAAATATATTAATTTTAGTTTCATCCGTGAAAAAAAAAAGGCAAATTAAAACAAGATCATGAGAGGGAGAGGAGAAGAAAAACCAAACTAATAAAGACGCATCAAAAAGCTTGTCAACAAAACAACAAGACAATAAAAGGATTAGCAGAAGAAGAAAAAAATTCAAACCAGTGAAAATGCATTACCATGTCTTTTATGTTAAAAAGACTTTGAAGTGAATGTTTATTTGCGAATAACTTTTTGAGTTCGAAATGACGTTATGAGAGGGTTAGAAAATTTGATGGGATTGGCCTGTGCTTAAACTATGATGTGTGGGCGTATGCGAAGAAAATACATCATTAATTTTTTTAAGCCTTAGAACAATAGACTGTGATCCCTCAATAAAGCCTCAACTAAGAAATACTCTTCCGGTCTTAAATATAACACTCTTATACTAATATATATAAGGGTTTTATATTTAGAACTGGAGGAATATTGATTATTAGATCGTAATCTCATAATGTTGAGATAAATACCTTTATTTTTTTTAAGAAAATAAATATGATAGTGAGGTGGGGAGACTAACCTAAGGTCTGTTTGGTGTGAGGAAAGATGAGCGGAGGAGAGGAAAAGAAAAATTTTAATGAGCTTAATTTAAAAAATTGGAAAAATAGGGTTACAAACTTTTAATTAATTTTTATTATTCTTTTATATTACTTCTTCTCTTTATTAAAATTTTAAAACCCCACTTTTTTAATTTTTTATATAGAGCTCATTAAAATTTTCCTTCCTCTCCCCTCATTGATCATCAAGATAATTCAGAATATATTTTTTTTCATAAAAGAAAACAAAAACGAAGTTCACATGACTTCCTATCTCACAATGGAAACGAGTTTATTTTGCTTTTGCCAATAATACTGAATTTCTCATTAATCTGCAAAATTAATACTAGCATAGTGTTTTTTTTTTTGCACACGTATTTTTTTACTAGAAACAATCATATTCGAAACACTTTTAGATACTAAATATACACACCTCTTCTAGTAAAAATTTAAATATTGATTTATCTCATTATAGGGAACTAATTTCTTATGATATACCAACTCTGATAGCACAAGCAGAACAGTTTTTTTCTGGTACGAGGTAGTATACATTTTGTCTAGTTTCATGCCCAATATAAATGCATCTTAGATAAGACCCAAAACAAGTATCGGCCTGACCCAATATTATAGTTCATGTGTTTCAGCCCAGTAGAATAATCTTTTATGTGTGGAGTGACCCAACAAAAAAGGGTTTTTCTGCAAAATTTTTGAAGTACTCATTAAAAATAGATTATTTTAATTAAAATTAAATTAAAAAGACAACTATTTAAAATTTTCAGCTTCCTAATAAGTCAAAGTTTCTCAAATGTAATCTATTATCAACTTATATATAGTGTCAATCTGGATCCTTTACACCGCACGTAGATATGTTTATATGCTATAATGATATTAAAAAAAAGATCAAATTCTTATAATAACAACCTTCAACATATTTCATCATATGACATATGCTTTAATTTCTCTAAAATATTACTCCTTCCGTTCCTTATTATAAGAGACAAATAACTAAATTACATTGATAAAAAAAAACAGTTAAAATTAGTTGAGGACAATTAATGTGTAAAAAGTGTAACGTTTTTTCCAAAAATGCCCCTATTAATAAGGAGAGAGAGTATGAGAGAGAACAATTAAATTATTAAAAGAAAGAGAAGTGGGAGGGAGAGAGAATATGAGTTGGAGACAAAATAAATACGGGTAAAATAGGAAATCAATACAAAAAACTAGAAACAACTTTTAAGTGTCTCTTATATATGGGAACATGCTATAAGCATCAAATGTCTCTTATAATAAGGAACGGAGGGAGTAATTTTTTGTACATAATATTCCTAACTAATTACAAAAATTTTAACTAAATTACCAAACTTCTTTAGCTAATGAATTCTATTGAGAATAATTTTAATATTTTGCAAGAAATAACTGATTTTAATTAATTTTATTACTCTATGTAAAATTGTTATTAAGCGTTTTTAATATTCACTAAAGGGAATAATAACTTAGGAAGTGTTTAGATAAAAACCAAACAATGATTTTAAAAATAATTTTATGATATATAAAATAAATATATAAAAAAATTTATCTTGATTTACAAAAAAAAGTACTTTTTAAAAGTATTTTAAAGAGTATCTAAACATCTTCTTAATAGATATTTTTAGTACCAGACGGTTCTTCCATGGCCCAAGCCTTTGCCTGCATTTGACTCCACCAAAATCCAGAGGCCCAATATAAGATTACAACTTCAAAAACCTTTGAAACAATAATAAGAAACTAAAATCATAAGTTTAAGGGTGTGTTTGGATTGGCGTTGGGTAAAACTGACTTCTAGTCTAACTGACTTTTCTAACTGAAGTTAGAGTAAAAGTCAGTTAGTGTAATGCGATTTCTGTTTGGATAGATGCTCATAAAAAGTCAGTTGAAAAAATTAAAAGTTGTTTGGATGATTAATAAAAAAGTAAGTTTAGATGTAAAATGACTGAAAAGGATATGAACTTTATTGAATGTTAATGTTTTATATTATATGATATTAGTATGATAATTGTTAAAAAAATAATTAAAATTATAATTGTAAAATAAAAATATTTGTTGGTGAGAAAATTTTGAACATGCATAGAATATAATTAAATACATATAATTAATTTGAGAAAATTAGGAAATTTAAATAAATTATTTTGAAATATTTATATTTATTTTTCTTCAAATTAATTTGCTTGAGTTATAAACTAATATGTAGTCTAATAATACATATAAGTATTTTTAAGAAATCATGTAATATAAAATATAATTAAATAACTTATTTAGCTTTTTAAATTTCTTAAATTAATCTATTGAATCTTATATGAAAGCATTCTCTCTCTAGGGCAAAAAAGTAAAAACATTTTGTTGTTCACTCATGTGGACCCCATCAATTGCGTTGCAGAAGGCAAAAGTCACTTTCTGGGACGATTGGAAAAAAAGTCAATTCATAGCATAAGTTCATTTGCACTCAACAGCAATCCAAACAACATGTTTACCTCAACAAAGCTTCAAACCGCCGTTTCACATGTTCCCAGGTACTTTTTCTCCTCCAAACGGTGATCCAAACGTACCCTAAAACTGCAAGAAAGTGGCGTGAGCTGAGAGAAATGTTCCTCAAGTTGGATCGATGAGTACAACGTGGGATTCTGTGATTGGTTTCTTATCGACCAGTTTTGTTCTTGGAACAGGATTAAGCTGCTAGCTTAATATTTTATTGTACACGTGTCTCACCAATAATTCCTAACACACATGCGCATAATTATTTAATCAATATATCTTGTGCTCCCCGTCAATATCGTAGTTTATATTCTCCTTGATCTCTCAGAAGCAAGAAACCGCCATTAAACACAGGGAAGAAGGTGGCGGCAGAAGAAGCCCATCACGTGCTGCTCTGAAGACTGTAAATGCAGGCCTCTAGGGTTTCTGCTAGGGCTTCCCTTTGCCTTCTTGTCTTTGCTCCTCTCTCTCATAGGTGTTATCATCTGGATTGTTGGGTTAGTCTGTTTCGATTTTCGAAGAATCCTAATTAAGAATAGTTGGGATTAATATTTTAGGAAAAAATCAATAGTAAGATGGAATTTTTTTTTTCTTTTTTGTGTTTTGCAGGTTGATATTAACATGTATATGCCCATGTTGTCTTTGTGTGACCATTAATTATTGTTGAATTTGCGTTGCTCTGATCAAGGCTCCGATATTGGTGATGGAGTGGTTCATCTCTAAGATTCCATGTTAGACATGTATGGTTCTATTACTGGTTCGATTCAGAGTATCCAAAGAGTTTTGTGCAGTTTAATTTTCATTGATCATTTCTTCTGGTTTTATTTGATCATTTTTATGTTATGAATTTTCATTGATACATCTTACGAGATTCTCTTTCCGTAAATGTAACACTGTAATAGTTTTTCCTTGCTCTTTTTCTTTTCCCCCCTAATTCCTTTTATTAATTATATGGTCTTTTTGGGTTGCCCTTTTAATTGTACAGCTCAACTACCATTGAAAGAAGACATTTTTATATTAGTTACAATAGGTTTTTAACGAAGATTTTTAGAGGAACATGTATGCCATCAATGTAGTAATTATGGGTCTCAATATCGTGATATAAGACTTTTCACAACAGTTATTAAGTAACTGATGTGGAAAGTTATCATATATTTGTCTTATTTGGGATCACGATTAAAATAATTTATATACACATTTTATGTAAATCGAGATAAAATTCTTTTAACATATTTATCTCGTATTCTATAAATTATGATTAAAAAATTATTTATAAACCATTCTAAATGAATACGTAGTTAGCCATCGCCATAAGAAAGCAAACACAAACACAGGGAGTGTCATGGATAACTGGAGACAATTTTTTCTTCTTTGATCAAGAAACCAAAACAAAAATTTTAAAGATTATGCGTACGACAGGCATAACTTTAGGACTTTAGGTGGGGGATTCGATTTGGGAGCACCAAATCTAAACCGTGTAGATTAAAATTAGATACTTCAGGTTCATATAATCTTATTTAAGCATGACAGGCGGCATTTCCGTTTAAAAATTTTCGTGGAATTGTCACTTCTTTTTTAAAAAATTTTAAATTTAAATTCAATACTACAAATCTCACCACAGTAGCATGACTAGGGCCAAAAGAAATTCAATAGCTAGGTATGAAAAACAAAAGAATTTTATTTTTTTTATTTTTTCGGTTCAATAATGTTGGGTGTTAGATGTAATGATAGGTGGAGTCATTGGCCGTTTTCCTCTAATTCATTACATTATTCAGTCGCCGTCGCCGTCCTAATTGAGGAGGCTTAACACATTAATGCTTTACTTTATTAACTTTCGATCCAATTCTCAATGGTTTCTTGTTCTTTCCCTTGAATTATATATCCTTTGACAAATTCGGATGGTTCTAAATATAATACTCCCTCCGTTCCTTATTATAAGAGACAAATAACCGAAGTACGTTGATCAAAAAAACAGTTAAAGTTAGTTAAGAACAATTAATGTATAAAAAGTATAATTTTTTTCCAAAAATACCCTCATTAATAAGGAGAGAGAGCATGGGAGAGAACAATTAAATTATTAAAAGAAAGAGAAGTGGGAGGGAGAGAGAGTGTGAGTTGAAGATAATAAATATGGGTAAAATAGTAAATCAACACAAAAAAATAGAGATAACTTGTAAGTGTCTCTTATATATAGGAACATGGCATAAGCATCAAGTGTCTCTTATAATAAGGAACGGAGGGAGTATTTATTTTGTAGTATAATTTACAGTAAAATGTGAATTTTATATTTAAGACTAGAGGTAGTATATTTATAGGACAATTTTTTTTTATTGCCTCCTGGTGTGAGGAGAATAAATATATATATATATCTTTTTTTTTTTGGGCAACTGAGGCTAAATATTATTTAAAGTATGAATAGAAGATGCGATAATGGAAAAAAAAAAAGGACTAAATAGTACATTGATAAATATTAAAAATATATGTTTTGAAATCTATTACCTTATTTTCTAAATTAAAATGCTTTAACCATAACATTATTTGGTTAATTATAGATTTAACCAAGTTTGTACAATTTGTTTATGGTTTATTATTATTTTATTATTACGAGAATATATTATTGAAAACGGTCACTGCGGTCAAGATCGGGGTTTAAAGCTGGCCCAACCCAAACTTGACCTCGTCTGAAATGTTTATATGCATGCTTGGAAGGAAACCGTTCTTGAGTATCTACTTGTGTGCTGTTCTCTCATTATTAAATTATTTGATTTTACTCTGTTAGTACCCTTAACCCTTGCAGTTTTGTCCTATTATAGCATTGTTAGTCCATATACAAAAGTTAATTATACTTACATGGTAAAATTAAATGATTTAATAAGGAGAGAAAAACGCACAAGTATCAAATTGAAAATTAAAAAGAAAAAACTGTATAAGAATGATTTCCTTTTATTTTATTTTATTTTATTTTATTTTATTTTTTGTGTATACATCCAATGACGTTATGAGAGGGTTAGAAAATTTGATGGGATTGGCCTGTGCTTAAACTATGATGTGTGTGCATAAGCGAAGAAAATACATAATTAATTTTTTTGAGCCTCAGAACAATAGACTGTGATCCTTCGATGGAGTATCAATTAAGAAATATTAATTACTAGATCATTATCTAATAACGTTTCGATAAATGTCTTTATTTTTTTTAAGAAAATAAATACGATAGCGAGGTGTGGAGACTAACCTAGTGATCATCAAGATAATTCAGCATAACTTTTTTTTTCCATAGAAGAAAACAAAAACGAACTTCACATGACTTCCTATCCCCCAGTGGAAACGAGTTTATTTTGCTTTTGCTAATAATACTGAATTTCTTATTAATCTACAAAATGAATACTAGTATAGTTTTTCTTTTGCAGGTATGGGTATCTTTTTACTGAAAGTAATCCTGTTCGAAACACTGTCAGTTGTTAAATATGAACACCTCTTCTGGTAAAAGGTTTAAAATCATAATTGTTTTTCTTAGTAAAAGATGATAAAATATATCTATTTCTTTATTCATTTTGGGTGAGACCACCTGATAAACAAATGTTAAAAAATTTCTAAATATATGAATTTTAGTTTCATTCACGGAAAAAAAAAAAACAAACTAAAACATGACCATGAGAGGGAGAGGAGAAGAAAAATCAAACTAATAAAGACGCATCAAAAAGCTTGTTTTTTGTATAATGACTCGCTGGAGGTCCAACTTAATGTTGAAAAACAAAACAATAAGACAATAAAAATGCATTATCATGCCTTTTATGTTAAAAAGACTTTGAAGTGAATGTTTATTTGCAAATAACTTTTTGAATTGGAAATGATGTTATGAGAGGGTTAGAAAATTTGGTGGGATTGGCCTGTGTTTTTTCTATGAGCAGACTTAACAAAATATTTACATACTAATTAATTAATTTTTTTATAACTATGATGTGTGTGCATGTGCGAAGAAAATATATAATTTTTTAAGCCTCTGGACAATAGACGGTGACCGCTCAATGGATCGAGTCTCAATTAAGAAAGACTCCTCCAGTGTTAAATATAATATCCATTTTGTAATACAAAAATTATACTACAAAATGGGTTTTATATTTAGGACCAGAGGAGTATTAATTATTAGATTCTGATCTAATAATGTTGAGATAAATACATCTATTTATTTTTTTAAATAAATAAATAAAATAGTGAGGTGAGGAGACTAACCCCTTGTTTGGATGGAGAGAAAATAAGAGAAGAAAGAAAACTAAAAAAAAAAAGGGGAGAAGTGAGTTTTTCTATGAATGAAAAAAACTGGAACCAAAAAAAAAAAGTTGGAGTAAAAATTGAGTGTGAGATCCATCTCATTTTCTCTTCAATTTTTCTCTCCGCATACTGGAAGAAAATGAGGAGAAAATTTATTTTCCCTTCACGCCCTCCGTCTTTCATTCTTCATACTATAGTCTTGGCATTTATTAATAATATTGAATAATATATAATTCATTTATTTTTTTTATTATATATAATTTCAAAAAATTATCCAGTTTTTTAATCTTTTTTACCTTGAAAAATAATATTTTTCTTCTAAAATATAGTAAGATATTTTTATTAAATTATTTGATAATTCCAACATTTATATGATTTGTTTCACTGCAGTATTTAATTTGATTTTAAACATAATATATGTTTAGAGAGAAGGGTATTTTAGTTATATTTGCTTTTTTTTTCCTTTTTTTTCCTCAAGTTTTCTCTCCTCTCTATTTTTTCTCTTCCTACTTGTCTTTCTCCTGACTTTTTCCCCCATCCAAGCAGAGTAGAACCTAGTGAGCATCAAGATAATTCAATATATTTTTTTTTCAAAATAGAAAACACAAACAAAGTTCACATAACTTCCTATCTCACAATGGAAATGAGTAGTTTTTTATTTTGCCAATAATACTAAATTTCTTATTAATATGCAAAATGAATAATGGTATAGATATCTTTTTTCACTAAACATAGGTATCCTTCATATTCAAGATAGTGCCGGACACTAAATATAAATACATCTCTCAATAGAAATTTAAATATTAATTTATCAAATTGTGAGAGATTAATTTCTTCTGCTAGCTCCAATCTCAGTGTTGTAGATTTTTTCTTTGGTACAAGGTAGTAGAAATTTTGTATTGTTTCATGCCCATTAAGTGTATCTTAGATAAGACCCAAAACAAGTATTGGCCTGACCCAATATTAGCGTTCATCTATTTCAGCCCAGGAGACTACTAACAGTCAAGGAAGAAAAATCTTCTTTTTTCTTTCCCCGGGGGATAGAATAATCTTATATGTGTGGAGTGACATAACAAAAATCAAATTCTTATCATAAGAAGCTTCAACTGTTTCATAATATGATTCCTAACTAATTACAAAAAATTTTAACTAAATAACCAAGCTTCTTTAGCTAATGAATTTTATTGAGAATGATTTTGATATTCTGTAAGAAATAAATAATTTTAATTAATTTTATTAACCTATATAAAGTTGTTATTAAGCGTTTATAATATTAACTAAGGGGAATAGTAACTTAATAGATATTTCTTGCACCAAACGGTTCTTCCATGGCCCAAGCCTTTGCCTTAATACGGCTTCAATAGAATCCAGAGGCCCAATATATCATTGCAACTTCAAAAATAAGAAACAAAAATGAAAGTTTATAACCGCAAGAAAGTGGCGTGCGCATAGGGAAATGTTCCTTAATCATGCAGGATCGATGAGTAGAACGTGGGGATTCTGTGATTGGTTTCTTATCGGCCAGTTTCGTTCTTAGAACAGGATTAGGCTGCTAGCTTATTATTTTATATGTACACTTGCCTCACCAGTAATTCCTAATATACATACACATAATTATTTGATTAATATATCTTGTGCTCTCCGTCAGTATCATAGTTTATATTGTCCTTGACCTCTCATAAGCAAGAAACCGCCATTAAACACAGAAGAAGGAGGAGAAGGAGGAGGAGGAAGAAGAAGAATCCTTTAGGTCGTAGTTTATTCAATTTCGCCACGTCTTCTTGTTAGGTTCGTGCATGGTTCATTAGTAAACCACTAATCATAAGTAAACTACTCAGTGGGCGAAAATGGAAGAAGAAGATGAAGAAAACAAGAAACAAATAATTGATCAACAACAAAAGTACCTAATATTTAAAGAAGGATACGCTGTTCTCCTAATCTCTTTTTTTTCCCCCTATCTTTTTACGTTTCTCCATTCTAAATATCTGAGTTGTATTAATTATTTATAAAGATGTGTATAATTAGTTTTCCTAAAATATTATTTTTAGTTCATTACATGATGGAGAATGACATATGAAATAATTAGGATTTAATTAGATATCTAGAGTATCCGTTAAGATCTGAATAAGAATATGCATCCATTAGAATTAAAATTTATGACAGTAATTATTTTTAACATCTTGCTATTATCTTTGATTATGATTAGGATTTGATTTAGAAATTTATTATTATTTTATATTTCTAGAAGCTTTATAAAAAGTACCAGGGTTTTCATTTGTATTCAGTTTTAATGATTGAATAAGAATTGATATCTGTGATTAGTTTCTTATCGATCAGTTTCGTTCTTGGAACAGGATTAGGCTGCTAGCTTATTATTTTATATATATATATACACGTGTCTCACCAATAATTCCTATTATTCACACACATGGTTGAGTTTGCTTTAGCTTTGATCAAAGCTCCAATATTGGTGATGGAGTGGTTCATCTCTAAGATTCCATGTTAGACTTACATATGTGGTTCTATTACTGATTCAATTCAGAATATTCAAAGGGCATTGTACGTGCAGTTTAATTTTCACGATTCATTTCTTCTGATTCAGAATTTATCATACTTTTGATATCTTGCTTATTACATCTTATGACTTTTCCTTCCCGTAAATGTAATATAGTAATAGTTTGTCCCTTGCTCTCTGTTTTTTGTTTAACTAACTTCCATTTATCAGGGTCTCCTTCGGTTGCCCCTTTTAATCGTCCAGTTCAGCCTTATATATGTTTCGTTGGCCATTACCATAAGGAAGCATACACGGAGTGTTTTGAAAAATTGGAAAAAAAAATTTTTGCCTAATTAATCAAAACAAAAGTTTTAAAGATTTTGCGCACAAGAGGCATAACTTTAGGTGGGGGATTCACTTTCAATGGTCACCACCTAAGTCATTAGCACTAAATCGTCCAGATCAAAATTAGACGGTTCAAGTTTAATATAATTTTATTTTTATATTTTATGCGTTGTTTGGTTAGAGGTTTTTTAAGGGGAGGGGAGATGATGGTTCAACGTGTCTGGTCTAATTAAAAAGTGAAGGGGAGGGGGAAAAAATTTTGTTTTTAGTGCTCCTATCCTCTCCCTCTGCTCCTCCCTCTAAATTTAGGGTTTTTTTGGAGGATGAGAAATTTTATGTGTCATCCTAACTAAATTTTCCTTACTAATTATTTAATATTTCAAGTTTTTCCTTTCTTACTAAAACCCTTTTTTCCACTTCCTCTTTCTCATCGCCGCTATCTTTCATCGTTCTCGGGCTAATATTTCTATCATGGCTATGATATTTTTTCATGATGAGACAAGTATATATATTTTTATGATATGTATATATTTTATTTTTTATACATACATATGCTCCACCGGTCCTTAATATAGGATTTAATTGTTGAGGTGATTTTGATCCTAACTATAAGACATATTTCTCATATTTATTAATATTTTCTAAATTATCCCTATAGATGCTCCCTCAACTATAATCATGTAAAAGAGAAAAAGAGGATATTAATTAAGGAAGATGATTATGGTTTTTTTTTAGAAAAAACATGTCATATTTCTTATAATTAACTAACTTACCTAACTTCTTTAATCCAATCAAATTAGTTAAATAGGTCTTATATTAAGGATCGGAAGAGTATTACATTATAATTGCAAAATTAATGAAATTATATAATTAACAAAATCATTATTTAAAATGGATATAATTTTTTGTCTCACGTACAGGTGCCTTGACTAGTTTTTTGAGATTCATAAATTAAAAAATAATAATTTTAATATAAATATTGTAATAAAATAATAAAAAATCTAAATAAAGAGATAAGGGTTTATATTTCACTTTATAATTAGCTCTCCTTTCCCTCCCCTTCTGAGCTAAACAAAAAAAATTCCTTCCCATTCCTTCCCTTTGAACCAAACAAAATGATAACTCCTCTACCCCTCTCTTTCCCTCCCCTCCATTGAACAAACCGAGCGTTAATAGTTTAATATATTAATCTGTGTAGAATCTGAAATAAATGTTAATTGTTAATTTTTCCAAAAAAAAAAAGATTTTTATTTAAAAATTATTTGTTAAAAATTTTAAATTTCAACCGTTAAAATTTTATTCAGAGAGAAATCTCATGATCATAGTGGGAGCATGAAAAACAAAAGAATTTTTATATTTTATTTTTTCGGTTCAATAATTAAGGGTGCTAGATCAACCGTTGGGTGGAGTCATTGGCCGTCTCAGGGGTTTCTTGTTCTTTACCTTTTTTCTTTTGCCAACTTTGTTCTTTCCCTTTGAATTTTGCATCGTTTCATATATCCACGGGACATTCTTTTATTTATTGGTTGGTAAAATTTTTTTTTTTTTATTGCCGCCTAATTTGAGGAGAATAAATATTATATGGCTGTAAGATTCAAGTATGTGAAAGTAGTTTTGTTTTAATTGTACGAATAAGTATTTTTGAGGTATGGAAAATCATTAACTATCAACTAACGAATCAACCAAATATTAACTATATACTTGAAATCTTATAATACCCGATTCGTTCAAAAATGGGTCGGGTATGACATTATGAGATTTGAATAATATCTCAATTGGAATTTAAATATATTCAATTAAACGAGGAGCATTATAATTAAATGAGATTTTAATTAAAGGCTTAAATAAAAAAATTAATAATTAATTTTGGGTTTGAATAATATCTTAGTTGAGATTTGAATATATTGAATTAAATGAAGGGCATCATTATTAAATGGGATTTTAATTAGAGGCTCAAATAAAAAAAATTAGTAATTAATTTTGAATTTGAATAATCTTAATTAGGATTTAAATATATTAAATTAAATGGGAAGCATCATAATTAAATGGTATTTCGGTTGGAGGCTTAAATGGAGAAATAAATAGTTAAGTAAATATTGAGCTACCTAAGATAATGTAATCTATTAGAATTTCAAATCTAATCAAATATATTACTCTATACATGACACAGGAGAAAAATTTCCAGTTGATACCAAACAAGCATTAAAGAGTTAAAGAATGGATAGAAGATGCCATGAGATGGCAGGAAAAAAGGACTAATTAAATATTAAACCAATATCTTATTTCCTAAATTCAAATGCTTTATCGTGACATTAGTTGTTTTTTTTTTTTTTTTGGGTCCAAACCTAAGATCAGTTGCTGATTATAACATTTAACCAAGTTTGCAAAAAAATTTTAGAATATTATTATTCCTCATAGCGAGCACATAAGATTGGGACTTGCTTTTCCTCTGTACCGAGGGAAAAAAAAAACTTCGGACTCAACATTCTTGATGAATGGGCTTCGGACTTTTTTTTTGGGGTGATGTATGGGCTGGACTTTTAGCCCAACCCAAGTTTGACAGCTTTTTTTAAAAGAATTTGATACAAGGGCATTTTAGTCATTTAATTACATCTGCAAAATACCATATTAGACATCACTTTCTCTCTTGGGATTTCGACCTCTTAGGTGCCTAAATTGAAATATTACAATTTTAACTTCTTTTTATATCATTTTTCCTATAAGTAATATGCATTAATTTTTTTTGAATAATTTTAAAAATTTTATCTAGGTACTTTAGTATTTTTAATTTGTGAGTCCCATAGGTGATTAATCTATCTTACATGTTTTCTTTTTTCTTTTTTCTTTTTTTTTGCTAGGTATAGTTATCTTTCTATTGGCGATAATCTTGTTTGAAGTACTGTCGTGCACTAATTATGAGTACTTCTCATAGTGGAAATTCAAATCTTAGTTTATCACATTATGAACGACTAATCCCTTCTACTAGTCCTAACATGTTGATATCTGTTTTACATGTTATACTTAGCGATAACTTTTGCCATACATATTACCAAATTATTTGAATAAATTAAATTGGGTAGCTGAAATGTGTTGTTCGGCCTCTATTTACAGTGGGCAGAGACAAAAAACCTGCAAATTGTTTTTTTATGACAAAATGCTGCGATATTTAATTCTAGGATATTTCAAGCCCATGATTTTGTTAATTGGGTCCAACAGTTCAACTTAAGGCCCATATTTTTTTAATTAAAGCCCATATGTCTGCTGAAGCCTTATTGTCAAGTGAAGAAATTTTGAAAAGATGCTTTCTAAAATTATCTCTGAAATAAAATAAAAAAAGAGACGGGCTGCCCATATCTTATTCCTATGGATATTACTATCATCATGAATTTAGTCACTTTTTTCGTTATATCTTTCTCTTATTTATTTAAACATAGTGAAAGAAAATATTTTATCTTTAATTTTCTATTTTCAATCCTCTTTTATCCCATTTTCTTTTCAATTATCTCTCCTAATGAAAGTAAAAAAGCATAGCTTTGTTCATGCCCCTTCTTAGTAACATTATTAATTACTTATGTTGATATATAACCTCGATTTTCATTTCAAGTCCCGTTGTATTAATGAAGTTCACAAGCCTTCTATCTTTTCTTTGCATTACTTCTCGTCCTAATATTTGTATTTGAAAACATTGTGCTAAAAGACCAAACACTCGCAATTGCTTAGTGGAATTAGGTTTTGACAACATTTGAGATATAATAATGTGTGTCATGCATATTTTTTAACACAATTATAAAGTAAATATAATTGTAACTATATTTGATCTAACATAACTACAAATCTCTATGTATTTGGAAAATAAAAAGAGAGAAAATATGTTGTGTTATTGATTTATCAATTTATCCAATAACATGTTTGAGGGAGAGATTCTGCAAGGTGTTAGAGAGCCTAGAGCATTGAATGGGCTCAATTTCTCACACAATCGACTCACGTGAAATTCCTAGCTCAACAGGAAATTTGAGGAATTTGGAATGGCTAAACTTGTCATCAAATAGTTTCACTGGGAAAATTCCTACAAAGTTGACTAATCTCAAATTTCTCGGTGTATTGAACCTTTCAAAGAATCAACTTGAAGGTTGCATTCCTAGGGGCCAACAATTTGAGACTTTCTAAAGTGATTCCTTCAAAGGAAACAAAGACTTGCATGGTTTTCAACTCATGATTCCATGCAACACCCTCGAGGATAGAGAATAACCACTTCCAAGTTCTGAATTTGGATTTGAATTTGGATGGATACCTGTGGTATTGGGATATTTATGTGAAGCAGCATTTGGAGCACCATTGTTTCAAGTTGTGATGTTTACAGGCAAACCTCGATGTGTTGCCAGGCTGGTGAATGATCCACCAAAGAAGAAGAAGAAGAGAAGGGTTAGAATCCATCCATTATAGTTCTGTCAAATTATCTCTTTTTTCTTTTGGGAATTAAATGTTCAATTATATTCATGGGAAAGAAAAATAAAAGTTGATGTGCTTTCTTCTTAATATTATAGCATGTTTAATCTGGGGAGACGACAATTTTTTATATATGTTTTTCTTATCATAATCTCCAAAAATAATTGCTTTTCATAGTGAAAAAAATGATGAAATATATCGATTTTTATTTGTTATTTTGGACAGGACTATAATATAAACAAATTTTAAGTAATTATGAAATATATCGATTTTAATTTTCTTTTATGACATGCCTAAGTAAAGTTTCTTACCTCGTTTGAAGACACATTATTTAAAGTTCATGCGCCTATTCGCATCATGTCAATTTAATAAATTAGAAAAACATTACAGCTAAGAAAGTAAATTAGATGAAACAAACTTGAATAATGATAAGAGTAGTAATCAAGAGGAGTTCAAATGTGCATATGATGATTTGGCCGAAAAATGTGAATAATGATAAGAGTTTTTCTATTTTGCTCTGAGAGTTTAAAATTCAAATCCTCATAATATAATAAAGAATACACAAATAGATAGATACACACTTGAGAACATGCTATATGCTACATTAGAGAATAATTTTGAAAATTATTTTAATAAGCAATATATACATATGCATATATGCCATTAATTTTTATAAACTATATAGATTCGGATTGTGGTTTGACAAATAGCATCACATATAATCTTTTTATGCGCAAAGTGAGCATTCAAAAACACTGATGATGCCTCTGTCGTTTTTTTTTTATCTGAGTTTCTGTCGTTAAAGCACTCAATTAAACTATGTTCCAATTAATTTGTAGTTTATGATCAACCTAGGTCATTACTTCTAAGGAGCAAATTATGGGTTTCTTTAGGTAAAAATTTAGGTGATGAAAAATACAATAAATTGGACCTAAACTAAAATGTAAAATTCTAATTTTAAATGCAAGATACAAATGTCATAAAATCTATAAAAAAAATAAATTAAACTAAATGAATGCAAATGCAATTTATTGGGGGATTTTTTTAGAAAAAAATTAAAATGAAAATAAAGAAAATTAACCAGAGAGCAAAGGGAAATAACAAATAAAAGCAAGAGGTTTCTTTTCAGGTACGGTAGAGGGAACAACCTAGGATTCGCATAGATTTAACTTTGATAACCTAAATCAATTAATTAGACCAAAGGAAAGTGATAAGATAATAGAATTAATAAATTTAATCGCTTACTTGAAACAAAGGGAACTCTCAATTTCAAAAACTATTAAACTATCAGAAAACTCATAACGGTATAAGGCTCGTTAATTAAGCTTATTAAAACTAATAAAAAATAATTGAAATTAATTTTGAAAATTATGCTTGGGATTATCCAATTAAACAATTATATAATTTACCAACTCAATTAAATAATCAAGAGATAAAAGAACCCAAATTTCCAATTCAAACCACATTAATAATTAAATTCGTAACGAAAACTCAATTATAAATTTAATTAACAATGTAAAGGTTCATAAACATAAAATCCAGTAAATATCTCAGCACAAATAAAATCCAAATATCAATTCAATTCAAGCATAAAGATGATACTCTAGAATTAAATTGTCTTGTAAAAATACAACTTAAAATTATTTAAAACTAAATAATATTAAGTTCTTGAATTAAAAAGATAAATAGAATATTACTCCCTTGTGGTCTTCAAGTGCTAACCCAAGACTCCAGCCTCCTCCATGCTCCTCTCAAATTGTCTTCCTAGCAAGCTTAAACCCCCATCAAAACAATCCTCCCTCCAAGCTCTATGAAGCTGATAGCATACAAGGAGGCATTGAATATGAAGGTCATGAAGCCCAAATAACACTCCCTCAATTAGAAACCCAGCAAGCCCTCCAGAATGTTCAAGGGATTTATAGCTCTAGAATGCTTACATGGAGGAGGACATGGATCATTCCTTGGATGATGACACGGATACATGCAGAGCTTAACGTGACATATGGAAGGCCACCCCGAAACCACCATGGCATATAAGTCATTGGAGTATGAACACTTGGACCTTGAGAAAGATAAGAGCACGTTCTAAGAGCCCAAAAGGAGCATTTAAAGCTAGTTTTCATGTTGTTGAAGGCCCAACACAATTATATATGCATGGAGGAGTCCATTGGAGCTATAATCTTTTAAATTGGAGCCCAAATGCATTATGCTATGGACCATGGGAATTCCATAACGTGATTCAACCACATTCAAGCCCAAATGGATGTCTAAAAGGCCCATTTATGGTTCTGGACGTGAATAGTAATGAAGGTCCGTTTGGAAGGTCCAAGAAGATTCAAAAAGCATCAAGAGTGATATTATTGACATTAATGAGGATTCTGTTTGTTTTAATTAATTTCCTATTTTACAGTTTCCTATTTTCAAATAGCATAATTGTTCTTGAAGTTTAAGTTATTTCCTTTTATTTCTATGTAAGAAATGATGCCTCCCATAGTCAAATAATCATTAATGAGGCATCATCCCTAGCATTTATGTCTTAAGATGCTGATTCTAGAGTGTTCTATGGTTGCCTATATATAGGCTACGTTTTTGTACTTAAGATGAGATTTGAATGAATGAATTTTAGAAAATTTTATTTCTCTTGAGTGAGCTTTGCTTGCCGCCTCGTATTCTCGTGAGAATACTCGACTGTATCAAGGACTGATCATCCTTGTGGTGTCTCCATGGTTAGGGTTGTAAGAGACAGGTTCTCTTAAGGTCCTACCTTCGATCGTTCGTCTAGTTTCCTAACTTGTTTCTAGCCGATCCGTATCCGTTCCTTATATCATTTGGTATCAGAGCTAAGGTTTGCTAGAATTCAAGTTCTATCCTTTTATCTATTATTTCTGTTTTCTTGTTTCATCTTCTTAATTCTATCATTCGTTCTTCGTCCCTTGCTTCCATCAATTTGTTTCTTCGCCTTTCCACCTCCTATTTGTGTTTTTTTTTGGTGACTTTCTGTGTTCCTTTGAGCAGCAAAAAAAAAAAAAAAAAGAGAAAAATTCGTGCACCAAAAAAAAAAAGCAAAAAAAAAGTGTTGTGTTGTGAAAAAAAAAAAGGAGTGCTAGAAAAAAAAAAGGAAAAAAAATCCGAAAATTCAAAAAAAAAAAAAAAGAGGAGAAGCTGTAGATTTGAGAATTGCAATGTTAAAGATGAGTTTCCTAAAATTGAGAAGAGCTTCCATTACAAGTCACAATTAATTTCCTAAATCTTTATACTTGGGTGGTAAGACTCCTACTTTCCTTTATTTTATCTAGTTTCCTATTTTGAATTACTTTCCTTTTCATATTAATTTCCTATTTTCTTTCTTCAAGTTTCCTTCTTTCTTTTGTTTCCTATTCCTTTTCCTTCCTTTTCATATTACTTTCCTAATTTCAGTTCTTTTTTTGCAAGGTGCCCAATTTCCTAAATTATTTTCAAGGTAGCACCTTTCCTAAATATTTTCTTCCTTTTTTTTCCTTTCTTTTCTAATTCATAGCTTTCCATATTCTCCTTTCTTTTTTTTCCTTTTACGTTTTTTTTCCTCCTCTTTTCCTTCCTTTTGATTTTTTTTTTGGTACCTATCCTTCTTCTTTCATATCTTATATTTTCCCCTCTTTCACATAGTTGCTGGCTCTTACAATTTCTGGTTGTGAAGATTACCGCTTTCTAATATTGTCTCTTGATTTTATTGAGTTTCAATCAAGAATATTATAGGAGGCAAGCTTTGAGTGGTAAAAGGCAAGAGTGTTATACATCAATTTAAAAGTCAAACTTGAGTGAAACACGAGTGGCACAAATTTTTTTTGAGTGATACATTTGAGTAAAGAGTGGTAAGGTCTATTTTCTCTCTATTTCTAATCTTTCAGGCACAAAAAAAAAATGTGTGGCCACAAAGAGCTTGGGGAAGATCTGAAATCTTTCCTAAAAGAAGTTCAACGACTAAATGCTGAAATAGACCAGTTGAGGTCTAAGCGTAACTCCAAGATTAAAAGAGATTTATATAAAAGGTTGCGAGAGTTGAAACAAGGCTCCCTAAATGTTGAGAATTATTACAATGAGATGGAGTTAGCTATGATTAGAGATGGTGTGAAAGAGACTCCAGGAGCCATTATGGATCGTTTTATACGCGGGCTTAATCCTAGATTAGCCCATGTTGCAGAAATGTGCAGTTTCATGGAGATTGAAGATTTGGTTCCTCTACTTAGCAAGCATGAAAAAGAACTCAAGAAAAGACAATGCTCTTCTTCAAAGAAGAATGATCAAGAGAAAGATGTCATCTCCACATACAATTCAAATGACATTGACTCCAATGTTGTAGATAATTGTAAAAAAGAAGAGAGCTTGAGTAAAGAAACAAGTGAAGTATCTCACTGTTGTCAAAATAATGAGAGGAAAAAAGAGAGTGTTGAGTTGAGTGAAAAGAAAGATGAAAAGAATTTTGAGAAAAAAGAGGTTAAGAGTGATTGCAAGGATAATTCTTTGATTACTAACCATCTTGATCATTCTTTGCCTTATGATTCTAGTGTGTTGCAGGTAGTCGATCTGACTCCTAAAGAGCCATCCGATGGATTCTCATTTCATTCAAGCGATATTGAAAAACATTCTGATGGCCTAAATTTTGTTATTCCTAATGACTTGTTGTCTTTAAGATGCTGTGAACTTCATACATTGGATTTTAATTGTTACATGAATTTTGTTGTTCATTGGTGTTCTTATCGTATGCATATTGTGGTTAAGAGGCTTTCCTATTATTTGGATTTTGTTATTGCTTTAGTTTATGTTGTCGGTGCACGAGGAATTGAAATGATCATTTATATTTGGGTGCATGTGAGAAAGAAAAGCTTTCTAACCCAAAGCAATTTTCACCAACTTTCAATATTAGAGTATCCTCATGTGACTTCAAGGAATCAAGATCCTTTTCAAGATCTTGCCAGGACCCATAACATAACTTACATGATTTTTCTACTCAGTAAGTATTGTTTTCAAATTATTTTTGCAAATTCTAACTTCTTTCCTTTTGATCCAGGTCAAGATTCGAGGACGAATCTTTTCGAAGAGGAAGGGAATAATAGCATACAAGGAGGCATTGAATATGAAGGTCATGAAGCCCAAATAACACTCCCTCAATTAGAAACCCAGCAAGCCCTCCAGAATGTTCAAGGGATTTATAGCTCTAGAATGCTTACATGGAGGAGGACATGGATCATTCCTTGGATGATGACACGGATACATGCAGAGCTTAACGTGACATATGGAAGGCCACCCCGAAAACCACCATGGCATATAAGTCATTGGAGTATGAACACTTGGACCTTGAGAAAGATAAGAGCACGTTCTAAGAGCCCAAAAGGAGCATTTAAAGCTAGTTTTCATGTTGTTGAAGGCCCAACACAATTATATATGCATGGAAGAGTCCATTGGAGCTATAATCTTTTAAATTGGAGCCCAAATGCATTATGCTATGGACCATGGGAATTCCATAACGTGATTCAACCACATTCAAGCCCAAATGGATGTCTAAAAGGCCCATTTATGGTTCTGGACGTGAATAGTAATGAAGGTCCGTTTGGAAGGTCCAAGAAGATTCAAGAAGCATCAAGAGTGATATTATTGACATTAATGAGGATTCTGTTTGTTTTAATTAATTTCCTATTTTACAGTTTCCTATTTTCAAATAGCATAATTGTTCTTGAAGTTTAAGTTATTTCCTTTTATTTCTATGTAAGAAATGATGCCTCCCATAGTCAAATAATCATTAATGAGGCATCATCCCTAGCATTTATGTCTTAAGATGCTGATTCTAGAGTGTTCTATGGTTGCCTATATATAGGCTACGTTTTTGTACTTAAGATGAGATTTGAATGAATGAATTTTAGAGAATTTTATTTCTCTTGAGTGAGCTTTGCTTGCCGCCTCGTATTCTCATGAGAATACTCGACTGTATCAAGGGCTGATCATCCTTGTGGTGTCTCCATGGCTAGGGTTGTAAGAGACAGGTTCTCTTAAGGTCCTACCTTCGATCGTTCGTCTAGTTTCCTAACTTGTTTCTAGCCGATCCGTATCCGTTCCTTATATCAGAAGCTCACGACCATGATGACTTGTGAATGATAAGGGTGGTGTAGGTGAATGTGCGTCTAAGGAAAGGAATTAGTTGAATGGAGGCCGATGATTAATGGGCTTTTTTGTACGGGGAGTAAGAAAGGAGAGGATGTGAATTGATGATGGTGAGAGAGGATGGTGTTTTGTGAATATGGGACAAAGAAAGTGATATTTAGGCGTGAATCCTGGCTCTCAAATAAGAGAAATATTTTAATGGAAGAAAAAAAAAATTTTGTGGATCCAAAACTCAAGCCTATTAGTAATTAATTAACCCATTTGATATTAGCTATTGGATTGTGTTTACATTCTAAGAAATAATCTTGCATCATGTTATAAATATTAGAATATGTGGATGTCCATAAATTCTCTCGGCTCTTGACCTTTCATATTCTACACTCTATAACCTCTCCATTGAATAGTTTTTAGAAGTTTTTATTCCATAACTTAAAGGTTGCATGTACCACACTTATGTGAATTAATATTGTTATTTATTTTATGTAACCCTTGGTTGAGTTTTGGAGTCTATAAATAGAAGGTTATGAATTGCACATTTTGATCATCCAAATGAATAAGAATACACTCCTCTTTCTCTCAATTTCTCTTTTATCTTACTCATCTCTTTCATTCCAAATCTTACTTATATTTCTCATTTTCATAACACATTATCAGTACGAGTTTGCTCTGAAGATTTGAGGTATGAGCCTTTTGTAAATTAATATATTCTTATAGTATATGATAATACTTTCTACTAACTTTTCCTTACCCAATTATTTTTTTATCTTATTATCACGTCTAATTTTAATTTTCTATATATTTGCTATATATTATGTTGTTCTTTTATGTTATTTATTAATTTATTCTTTTTATACATTTTAATTCTATTATCTCCCTATTGTGATATTGCGTTATTTATTTTATTTATTTTTCCATACTTCTTGTTCTATTGTTTGTTTACATATATCTGTTTGGTTTATATTATGTCATTTTATATCTATCACAGTATTATATATATATATGATTATATAATTTTATTTATATTTGATTATGAATTTTAATTTATTTAATTTATTTCATTACGATATTATTTAATTTCATTTTATTGAATGGCTAGAAGTGATTAGATGATTAGAAGTCATATCACTTTTGCAATTGTTCTTTTGTGAAAGAACACTATGGATCCCTTTAAACTGAATGACAAGAAAAATCTATAGTACTTTGATGATCTAATAGTGACAAATATCAAAGCCTTGAAGGCTAATAGTTCAAACATCAAATGGTACAAAAGAGTTTTATTTAAAATATTTTTGCTATAGCCCTGAAGACCAATTTTTGGAAAAATTGATTGTATACTATTAAAAGTAAGAAACATGTTTATAAGAGTGATAAAGAACATGACCACATTGTATCGGTAGAATTAATAATTTAAGGGCAATGATCTTTGGTCTTGGCTATTGAACTATAATTGAGAAGATGGTGATACTTCTATAGTTAAAAACAATTATGGGCAAATATTACAATATGACCAGAAGTCATATGGACAAGTATATCCATTGAAGGTAAATGTTAAAATTGGTTATGAAACCAAAAAGATCAAGAGATATTATGAAAAGTATGAAATGTGGTTATGATGCCTAAGGTAATACTTTGTGAAGAAAGTTGAAAAATATAATCATAAGCCCAGAAGGCTATATGACATTACTTTAAATTTCTTTTGTGATTGATTGGTAGAAACATATTATTATAAGTATTTGATATTAAGATATTGATAAATATTCCAAGAGTAGTATGAAACAAAATATACCAAAAGGTAATTATTGGTCACTTTGAAATATTTATTTATTGTGCCAAGTTATTTGCATATTTTAGAATATGAAATATGAATATAATTTATTTTCATATTAATATAGTAGTGTAAAAGATGGTCGTCATATCATGATATTGATATTTATTGTGCTATTGGTGCACAAATTAATATTTTGTTCGTTTATATGCTATTTGTATAATTTTAGTTTGAATGATTTATTGTGGTTTATTGATAATACATTTTATTATAAGCATTTGAATTTATTTTGAGTTTGACTAAATAAAAACAATTAGTTGAGAAAGAAAAGTTAAGCATTCATACAATGTGTAAGTAATTTTTCAAAAGATATATCTTGAGTATTACAAATTAAATAAATAATATATATTAATGTTAAGAAGTTTTGATAATAAGTTCAATTTTACACTTTATTCTTAGAAAGTTTATTCTGAAAGATATTCTATATTTGTGTTCTTTTTAATTATACGAGTTTGTTTATGATAATAAATTAAGCATGTGCAAATGATAATTGTAGTTTAAAAATTATGATTATTGGATTAATTCAAATATTATTTAATTCTTTAAGTTCATATATTTTGAAAAAGTATAAAAGAAAATTGTATATCTACAATTAAATTAGTTTTTGCTGTGACATTTGAGAGAAAAAAAATCATATATTTATGTCACATTTGAATTGAGAGAATGGAAAGTTATTTAAATTTATGAGAAAATTTATTATAAATAGTTGATATTGATCTTGAGTAGTTGGACAAAATCATTTTTATAGCATGTGTGAACTTTATGTACATCGTAAGTTAAATCTATAATATTTATAACTATTAATTGTTATGTTTTACGATGTTATTAAGATGAATTCTTCTCATTCTTCTTAAATCATATAGTTTCTGAAAAATTATGTGTAAAAATATCAACATAGTTCCTAAAGAACTAATACAAATTTTTTTTTTTGGGTGGACAAAGAATTGATAGTGAAAAATATGACCCATTGATCTACATCAAAACTTTGATTCTCCAAAGGGTCTAAAATTCAATAGCCCAATTGAATTAATACAAGTATGAGTTGACGTTAGATGGAGTTTTACTTATATAAGAAACTTATTACAGTAAACCAGAAGTTTATTTGTCCAATTAGATTTATAGTTGCTATGCCTTGTTTGATCATCATGAATCATATGTATGATGCAAAAAATCACTGATGATTATTATTGATATCCATTGAAGAACCAGAAGATTCTTCATGAATAGACAATATATTATATGATTCAAGAGTTCATATAGTTCTTTTTCTCAAAGAAAAATTGATTATGTTGATATCACTAGTTATGATGTGGAATAGATCTCTACATTTCTGGAAATATATCAAATTCAGATATATGGGTCCATACCAATAGCATGTAAACCATACAAGTATTTAATAAATTTGATAGATACATCTATAAGATGGTTACATATGCTATTATTAGGTTGCAATCTGAAGTTTACAAGACTAATTGAGTAGATCATTATATATGTTGAGTGCACATTTCCAGAAAAGTGTGATCTAGAAAATTTCTATAGCAAACACCAATGAGATTATATCTTAGCTTTTGAATGATTATCCTATATTTATTAGAAAATTGCTGAAAAGCCTACTTCATAGAATGATCTAGTAGAATAATTTATTAAAACCTTCAGAAGTAGCTAGATCAATGCTTTTAAGAATAAGATCTTCATTTCAGTGTTGGCATATTTGATTTGACATTTTATAGCACTTATACATATCAAGCCAACAAATTCTCCCAATAAAAATTGGCTTTTGGTCAAGAGCCAAATATTTCCATTTTAGCAGTTTAAATGTGCAATATTTATTACTATCAGCCCACCACAATGCATATAGATGGATATTTTAAAAAAAATTGGGATATTTGTTGAGAAAGAATCTCCTTCTTGTCTCTAAATGAAATGAAAGGATGTTTCTAAATGAAACAAATAAATTTAAGAGATTTATATGGTATGATTAATGAATTGTTATTTGACAAAGTTTTTTCAACATGAACAAAGTTTTCTCAACATGAGGGGGAGAGATTGAGTAGCTGGAAAAGATAAACTATAGAATGCATTATTATTATCAAGTATAGATCCTCATATATATGATGGTATGAACCAGAAGTTCATCAAAGAATGCATTCATGAGATATTACAAAATATCTGCCAAATGATATTACTGACCTAATTAAGTGAGTATTACTAAATCTCATATTCCAGCTGAAAACGCTCCAATTAGTATAAATAAAAGTGAGACATGCCTGAAGCATGAGAGGTTAATCCGTTCTAATATAATTATATCGGATCAAAAGGAGCATAAAATTTAGAAGTCATATTAAGAAAGCATGCGTTCTAAAAGAGTGCCAAGATATAACTTATTGGGGGAAAAAAACCTCCCAGAAGAGGTTCAGGTACCTGAAAACTAATGAAAAAATATCAATAAGTTATGTCACATGAGGAAAAACAAAATAAAAAAAATAAAGTTGTCGACAATGTTTTTAATAACAATATCATGTGATTTTAAAGAGGATCTTATATGAAAATAGAAATTTGACCAAAAGCAAAAGGGAAAGAGAAAAGACGCAATAGAAATATAATGATATTATTATGGACCTGCAGTCTAAACACATTAAATACAAAGTTATTATGTGACATGTGAATATTTTTGTGAAAATAAAGAATTTCACAAAGGTCTAGTGATTATGATTAGGCATAGTATTTTGTGGTGGATGTAATAATTTTTGCATATATTACTAGTCTAGCAGTATATCAGAAACAAAATATGCATCTGTTAAATATCGTTATAACCTATGCATGTGGCTCACTAAATAATAAAGTTTACATGAGAATTCTTGAGGGATTTAAAGTGCTAGAAGCATTTATATAGAAGAAAATCATCCAATATTTAAAATATTATGTTGAATAAGATAATTTGAGTATACATATCTGGCTTAAAAAATTTATTAGAAAATAAATAATTTCGTATCTTACTTGACCCGTAGATCAAGTTATTGAGTGCATCAATGATTGTAAAATGATTGATTTTGTTATGATAATTTTGTCTGCAAAATATATTCAACTAAATAGACTAGAAGTCCCATATATTTATTCTATAATAATATTTACATATATTATCAATATTACGTGTTATAATTTTATTGGTAAAAATAAGTTTCTGCAGGTATGCATGTAAATAACAAAATTAAGATTGGATATATAGTTCCATAAAACTATTATATGATATCATTTTGTTCAAATTAAATTAATCATGCTGATACAAGATATATTATGGTGTTTTTTAGAATAACCTTTTTTTACAATTTTCTTAGTGCAAGTAAAGAAAATATTGATAATTTCACATATCTAGAAGATATGTTAGAGAAATACATTTTATTATAAGCTGATGATGATGTACTATGCATAGTTTGACTAAAAAGAAAATATACTTGAAAAAGCATTGAACGACTTGAGAAACCAGTATACTGTATTATGATAAAATGATATAGAGTTATGCTGATAATAGGGGGAGCAAAGATCATGCTGTACTCTTTTCCTTAACTAAGGTTTTGTCCCACAGGGTTTTCCTGATTGAGGTTTTTAATGAAGCAGCCTTAATATATATTGTGTACTCTTTTTCCTTCATTAGGTTTTTGTCTCACTAGGCTTTTCCTAATAAGGTTTTAATGAGGCACAATATTTGTTTATGGACATCCAAGGGGGAGTGTTATAAATATTAGAATATGTGGATGTCCATAAATTCTCTCAACTCTTGACCTTTCATATTCTACACTCTATAACCTCTCCATTGAATAGTTTTTAGAAGTTTTTATTCCATAACTTAAAGGTTACATGTATCACACTTATGTGAATTACTATTGTTATTTATTTTATGTAACCCTTGGTTGAGTTTTGGAGTTTATAAATAGAAGGCTATGTAATGCACATTTTGATCATCCAAATGAATAAGAATACACTCCTCTTTCTCTCAATTTTTCTTTTATCTTACTCATCTCTTTCATTCCAAATCTTGCTTATATTTCTCATTTTCATAACACATCATTGGATTTTCTACAAGAATTTAAATGTATCCATTAATGTAGATTATATCCAAATATAATATAAGCTATATCAAAATTAAATATTAGATATGCACAAAAATTAGGCAAAAAATTGCAAAACTTTCTAAAAATAATCTTTTTAAAAATATGAGACTTTTTCCAAAGAAATAGGAAAAATGAATTCCAAGCTGAAAATAGAAAATCACAAAATATTTATATTTTAATTGAAAATCTTAATTTTTATGAAAAATCCAAAAATCAACCAATTAATCTAATAATGCATAAAAATCTATTTAAGCTCAAAATTATCATTTAAATCCTAAATTAATGTAGGATAAAATATATGAAAATTGTGCTTAATGGTATTTTCCTAGCTTTGTTTATAAATAAAAGGAACCAGAAATGAAGATTTTAGTAGAGATTGTATTATCTTTTAATTTAATTTGGTTTAATGTGCGGAATTGGTTTCATGGAAAAACGAACTAAAACAAGACCATGAGAGTAGTTCGAAAAGAAGAAAAATCAAACTAATAAAGAAACATCACAAAACTTGATTTTGTACAATGACTTGTAACTGGACGTTCACGTCAACGTGGAAAAACAAAACAATGAGATGATAAAAGGATTGGTAGAAGAAAAGCAAATCTCAATAACTTTGTAGCTTAAAAAGTCCTGCTGTAATTAAATAACGAGTCATGGGTTTATTGCAACCTTAAGCTTGCTTGCCCCTCTAATAAAAAAGAAAAAGCAGAAGGGAAATGAAACCAATAAAAAGGCATTATGAGGCTTTTTGTTTTTTTTGGGGGCCCAAAACCATTGCCAAGTATTTAGTTATTTACTCTACAATGACTTGCAAGTCAACGTCCGTAAGGGAAAGTATTTGTGATTTGAGACTTGTAAGTCAATGTTTAATTAATTAAATTATTACATAAAACAACTAAAAAATATTAATATATACATCACACAAATATTAGATGTTTGAAAATTTTGAATACAAGGATCTACAAAGACGAACAAAATAATTATCAGATATGAAATTAAACAGAAGACTTCTAAATTCTAAATTTTGAATTTTAGATTATTATGAAATAAAAAATAAAAATGCTGACGTATAAGTAATATACATTAATTTTTTTGAACAAATTTAAACATTTTAGCTGGGTATATTTAGAATTTTTAATTTGTGAGTCCCATAAGTGATTAGTCTATCTTACATGTTACTCAGCGATAATTTAGCCTTACATATTACTAAATAATTATTATATAATTTGATTTTAAAAAATTTAGGTAAGTTAGGTTTCAAGGCATACCTGATCTTACAGATTATAAGTTAACTCCTTATTAATTAGACTAACATTTATTGGCCATGTCACTAAATTATTTGAATAAATTAAATTGGTTAGTTGATATTAAGAGCGGGTGGAGACCAAAATGCATGAATTAGTTTTTTTTTTAATGACAAAATGCTACGATATTTAGTAATAGGATCTGTCAAGCCCAAAGTATTTTGTTAATTGGGTCCAACAGTTCAACTTAAGGTCCATATTTTTTAATGAAAGCCATATACTCCTTCGGTCCTTATTATAAGACCCAATTTGACTTTTTATTTGGTCCTAATTATAAGACCCCAATCCATTTTGTCTCTTATATTTATACATTTTTTCCAAGATAATCCTTCTAATAATGATAGTTTTAGCCAATATACTTAATTAGCAAAGATATTTTAGGAATGACAACACTTATTTATTATAAATAACCAACTTAACTTACTTCCTTAATCTCCTCAAATAAGTCAATTGGGTCTTATAATTAGGATCGGAGGAGTATTTGCTGAAGATTCATTGTAAGTGAAGAAATTTTGAAAAAAATGCTTTCTAAAATGAGAAAATAACAAAAAAGAAACGGGAAATAATTGAATTTGCAAATGATAAGAAATTTTTGTTGACATTCCTTATTTGGCATTTACAAATTTTCAGCTTCTTTTTTTTTTTTTTATCATTTTCCCTCCTAAAATTACCTCAGAAATAAAAAAGAGACAGGTTGCCCATATCTTGTTCATATGGATATTACTATTATTATGAATTTAGTGACTCTTTTCTTAGTATCTTTCTCTTATTTATTTAAACATAATGAGAGAAAATATTTTATCTTTAATTTTCTTTTTTCTCAGTTCTCTCTTATCCCATTTTCTTTTCAGTTATCTCTCCTAATAAAAGTAAAAACTAAAAGCATACCTTGTTCATGTCCCTTTTTAGTAACATTATTAATATTAATTACTTGTGCTGATATATAACCTCAATTTTCATTTCAAGTCCCGTTGTATTAATGAAGTTCACAAGCCTTCTAATTTACATATTACTAAATTTCATTTTTTTTTCCATGGGAAAAATCCATACGCCAACAGTACTGCGTTAATTTGGATGAAAAAAAATCCATGTCGATTGGCCCCTGTCGTTCAGTTCAGACCAACCTTGTCCAGTTTGCATGCATAGATACAAATCTACTCATTAATTCTCCCTTTAGCTGTAAATATATTTATTTCTCAATCAAAAACCAGAATAAATTATCAGTTACAAATGAGGAGTCTATAATTGTGTTCCATTCTTTGTCTCCAACTATTTCTCTTCCGCTTCCTTTCTTATTCCGTTATTTTCCCATCATGTCGTTCTGAGCAAAGCTCATCTTTGCTTGACTTCAGAAAACTCATTTTCCATTTAAAAAACCCCATCCTTTTTCTTTGACTTTTGAGCTTTGTGATGATTACGAAACAATATAATACCCCAGGACATCAACTTGGAAAATTGGTAGTGCTTGCAATCCATAATTGGCCTCAACCTCAATTGTAGTTGGCTTCATGGTAAGCTCCTTCCTAACAGTTCTTTCTTTCAGCTTACCCATCTCCAAAGGCTTGACCTTAACGCCATTGACTTTAAAAACCTCATAACATAATAATGAATACACACCTATTCAGATTAGTGATTAGTGATTACTGATTAGTGCCTTTTTCTTTCTTTGCCGTGATTATTGAATAGTGCCTTGGCCTTTATAATTTGCAAGGTACTGGATCATTGAACCAGCCAATTTAGTGGGTTAGACCAGAGTTGGCTTGGAGTCAAAATATATAATTTGTATTAAATGTACGCAAAGTATATATTTATATTTAATTATAAAAAATATTTTCAAATTATCATATGGTATATAATTTAGTAAAAATAAAAGAATCGTATGAATTTCCATTTGCCCCTTCTTATATAATTAATAATAATTTGCCCCTTCTTATATAATTAATAATAATTTGTATGGGCTGATGCATTGACTGATATGGGAGGACGGGCGAGCTTTGAAAAATAAAGCGGGAAAAATCAGTGCAACACGAAAGACCTTTTCCTTTTTTTAAAAAAATTAGTTTGATATTTGATTTAGTCTTAAATATAAGACTCTAATCCACTTTATCTCTCATATATATTTATTTTTTTAATATAGTCCTTATAATAATTGCACATGTTAAAGATTTAATCAATTGGTGGTTCTAGTTAATACACATAATTAGTGAAAGGTATTTTAGAGAAAACAACACTTATTTATTACAAATGACTAATTTAACTAATTTTTTTTAATATACTCGAATTAGTTAAACTAACTCTTATATTAAGGATCAGATGAAGTATATATTAAAATTATTTTTGGTTAACATTTATCTAGTACTCAAAAATATTTTTTTAGATGGTGTCAATATCTTAAAGTATTTTATGATTCATTTAGTATCTTAAAATATTTTTTCACGTGCATTTAATGTTTTAAAAATTTTTCTATTTCTTGATATTGTCTAGATAAATCATAAAAGACTTTAGAATACTAGATTCTGAAATATGTTTTTAGGTAAGCCCAGTCACAAAGTATTTTAGAATAATGAACACATGTAAAAATATTTTAGGTACCAAATAGATCACAAAATACTTTAAAATACTGGATTCTTAAATATTTTTTCAAATGCATTGTCAGAAAATATTTTAGAACACTAAATACATATGAGAAAATATTTTAGGATATGATAAAATATTTTAAAATATTGAATATATCTAAAAAAATATTTCAGAACATTAGATAAACTTTAACTAAAAATAATTTTAATACATATATTTTTTTGTAATGAAAAAAAATAGAGGTCCCTCATGCTCAGCACTCAAAACGTGGGCACTCCGCGCTCATCATCTAACATGCGGATCCGTGCTCTCCTGCTCTTTTTGTTTTCTTCTCTCTTACTCTCTGCCTCTCACTCTTTGAGCAATATGTCTTCTTCGATAGTCTAGAAGTGCTTCTTTTGTTTTTTTGGTTGCGCTCTTCCTCACACACACGATGTTCTTCTCACTACACAGTACTCTCAAATAGCAAGAGCTCTTACTCCTCAAGAATCATTCTCTTCTCTTTTCTATGATTTCTACACTAAAAACTTCTTCCCTTCTTTTTTTTCCTGATCGATAATAAACTTGTTTCTTCTTTTTCAGAGGATCTAAGCCTCTGCGTTCTCTAGACGATTTATTTTCAAGAGTGACTCGGCAACCCGCCCAACCTAACGGGTCCCCCAGGTTATGACCGAGTTATCCCGAGTTAAAGGCTTGACCAGACCAGACAAGTAACCAGGTTGACGGTTTTTGGTTCAACCCGGCCGTCTGGTCCAATTTCTAATACTATGGTAATTTGTTTCTTCTTTGTTTAAATTTTGGAATAAGAAGGACATAGTATTATCCAACTCAATTAACACACATTATTACAAAGATTCGGTAGAGAAGGAAGTGAAGCCCTTAATTTTACATAAAAAACACTGACCTGATATGGAGATAGATAAGATCTATCATAGACTCACAGCATAGGCTCACCATCCACTAATTCAGTTTGGGCCTAATTTCTAATCCTTGAATGACAAGGCCCTTCTTCCACTGTCCATTGAGCTCACAAAGTGCCATTTCCAGCTCCTGGTCATCTATTCCTTCATTGAAGAAGTCCCCCAGTTCGATCTCCAACCGTCCATCTGCTCTCTCATTTGGATACTGTCAATTAAGATTCTCTGTAGGAATGGCACGACTCTGTACTTTTCTTGGATCCAAATAGACGAATCGCTTGTGAGTATCATTATTATTCCTAGCAATCCCAACAGAGACCTCCGCCGGTTTGTTTTTGAGCCCTTTGGTGCGAGCAATTAATTTAAACACAAGGTAAGCAGCATATAGAGTTGAAGGAGATAGCATGCGCGTGTCAATGCGCCCTCGAATTTCTAGCCAACAAACGTCACGAAGTTCAGCAACCTCCGAAAACCTGTTCTCCGACACCGAAGGCTACCCCCAATACATCGGAGTGCTTCCCCAGACAATAAAGAGACTTCCCGAGGACAACATGAAACATTTCGCCCCACTAAATTTATCCAGTCAAAAGCTCTGAACAATAAAGAGGCATGAGATTGAAGCCCTCAAGTCTAAGTAAAAGAGGATGGGAATTACTTAGGCACTAAGACTAGAAGAGTTAAAAACGAAATAAGATTTGAGATAACGAGGAGAAAGAAGGGGAAGGAATACCTTAAGACCATCGTCGATGAGGTGGGGCTGGTGGGAGAGAGAGAGAAAGAGATGCTTCTTGGAAGAAAAGGAGGGAGGAGGAGAAAGGAAGGAGAGGCAATCAGGAGGGAAGAAGGAGTCCCAGAGGGCATCAGAGACGGCGGCGGAAAGGAAGGAGAAAGAAACGCAGGAGAGTGTTGGAATATTTTTAAAATGAAGAGATGTGTTTTTGAGAAAAGTCATGTCCTTATAGAAATTTATTAGATTAATAAATTTATATGAGGGGTTATGTGTTTATATAAATTAATAAATTTATTTGAAGGGTGTGTCTTTATATAAATTAATATATTTATATGAAGGGTTATGTAGGAAGTTAAAATATTAAATGAACCTACATACTAAATACATTGTATTTAACAAAAGGTCATGTAGGAAGTTAAAACATTAAATGAACCTACATACTAAATTCATTGTATTTATTTAAATTATGTTGGTTCATGAACCAACATATGGTTGTGACTTTTTATTTAGTAAGGTTTTATTCTAAAAGGTATCTCTTTAAGGCATCATTCCATGCTCTATATAAACCCTTCACCATCACTTCATTTGGAGATATAGAACACAATCACTAAGATCAAACTCATTGCCTTTGTCTTTGAGTGCACGCAGAGATAGAGTCAAATTATCACTTTGTAAAAGCCATTGTTGTCTTTGCTTGAATTTTGGAAGTGCAATCCATATTCAAGGGTCTTCATTGTATCCTGAAGGAAATTCGCCGGTCAACCCAACTTGCACCCTAAAAGATAGAAATAGGTGGGGGCGAATTAAACCTAAAGGAAAGTGCTACCCACGCCTTGAAGACATAGTGCACCACTTTCTTCATATCTTCTTCTTGTACTCTTCAGAGAACCATTCCCGCCAACAATCTTTAGGCTTAAGGCGCAAGTACAAATGGCTTCTTTGAAGGAGTTGACTTCAAATTTTGTGAAGTTGGAGAGATTTGAAGGAGGCAACTTTCTGAGATGGCAGAGGAAGATGAAATTTCTTTTCACAACTTTAAACGTGGCCTATGTTCTCAACACTCCCAAGCCTCAAGAGAAGGAGGATGAAACTATTGCTGAAATCAGGGAGAGACAGAAGTGGGAGAATGATGACTACATTTGCACTGGACATATCCTCAACGGCTTCTGTGATGCTCTCTTTGATGTTTATCAAGATACAACCTCTGTAAAGGATCTTTAGGACAAACTTGAGGCAAGGTACATGCAAGAGGATGCTACAAGTAAGAAATTTCTTGTCACTCATTTCAATAGTTATAAAATGGTTGATGGAAAGTCTATCATGGAGCAAATGCATGAAATTGAACATATTTTGAATAATTTCAATCAACATAAAATGCATATGGATGAGTTCATTATTGTCTCATCAATCATAGACAAACTTCCTCCTTCATGGAAAGACTTCAAAAAGAGTCTCAAACATAAAAAAGAAGATATCTCTCTTGAACAATTGAGAAATTATCTTCATTTAGAAGAGGAGTATAGAAAGCAAGACGCTGGAAAGGAAGCCAAATACTCAAAAGAAGGTACATGTGGTGGAGGAAGGACAGTCCAACAAGACCTCAAAGAAAAGAGGGAAGGATAAAGACAAACCCCAACCACAGAATGGTCACAAGAATAAGAAAAGGAAAGGTAACTGATCCAAAATATTTTGAGTCTGTTGGCATAATACATCAAGTAACTGCTCCTTATTCCCCACAACAAAACGGTATAGCTGAAAGAAAAAATAGAGTTTTAGTTGAGATGGTGAATGCCATGTTATCTTACTCTGGTTTGTCTAATGGATATTAGGGTGAAGCATTGCTAACTGCGTGTCATATATTAAATAGAGTTTCTAATAAAAGGAACAAGATAACCCCATATGAGTTATGGAAGAAACAAAAACCCAATCTCAATTATTTTCGAGTTTGGGGATGTAGAGCAATAGTTAAAGTTCCAGAACCTAAAAAAAAAAAATTGGGTGAAAGAGGAGTTGAATGCATCTTTTTGGGATATGCTGAGAATAGTAAGGCATATCGATTCTTGGTTATTGAACCAAATGATTCATACCATGTTAGCAAAGTCATTGAATCAAGGGATGCAATGTTTCAAAAAGAAAGGTTCAACCCAATTCTTAAATTCAATGGTGTTTCTCATTCCAATGAGAAAACAAATCAAGAGGAGAATGTATCTACTAGCAATGACTTAGAAGAAATAGAACTTAGAAGAAGTAAAAGGGCTAGAAAAGCAAAAACTTATGGTTCAGATTTCTTCATGTTTCTTGTTGAGGGGTTAAGGGAAGAAATTGAAAATTGTTCATCTGTTTGTTTTAATTTAGAAAATGATCCTGAAACATTTGAGGAGGCTATGAAGTATCAAGATGCAGCTTTTTGGAAAGAGGCTGTGCAAGATGAAATGGATTCAATAATGGGAAATAAAACTTGGAAATTAGTAGACCTCCTGCCTGGTTCTAAACCTATTGGTTGTAAATGGATTTTCAAAAAGAAATTAAAAGTAGATGGACCTATCGATAAGTTTAAAGCTAGGTTGGTTGCTAAGGGCTTTACACAAGAGGAAGGAATAGACTATTTTGATACATATGCACCGGTTGTAAGGATTTCTACAATCAGAGTGCTAATAGCACTTGCTTCCACATACAATCTTGTTATCTATCAAATAGATGTTAAAACAGTTTTTCTTAATGGAGAGTTGGAAGAAGAAGTGTATATGACACAACCAGAAGGATTTGTGGTTCCTGGTCAGGAACACAAGGTGTGTAAGTTAATTAAGTCTCTTTATGGAGTTAAGCAAGCCCCTAAACAATGGCATAAAAAATTTGATGAGGTAGTTCTAGCAAATGGATAGAAAATCAATGAATTTGACAAATGTGTTTATAGTAAATTTCATAATGGGAAAGGTGTCATGATTTGTTTGTATATAGATGACATGTTAATTTTTGGCACTGATTTAAATGAAGTAAATCAAACAAAGAAGTTTTTGTCTAAAAATTTTGACATGAAAGATATGGGAGAAGCAAATGTCATACTAGGAATCAAGGTTATTAGGGATAATAATTGTCTTGGTCTTTTACAATCTCATTATATTGAGAAAATATTAGGGAAGTTTAATTGTTTTGATTGTTATCCTGTTTCTACTCCATTTGATTCCAGTATGAAATTAGCACCAAATAAAAGTTGTCCTGTGAGACAACATGATTATTCAAAGGTAATTAGATGCTTGATGTATGCTATGACATGTACAAGACCAGATATAGCATATGCTATGGGAAGGTTAAGTAGATACACAAGCAATCCAAGTCAAAATCACTGGCATGCTGTGGATAGAGTGTTAAGGTACTTGAAAGGAACAGTCAACTATAGTTTGACCTATAGTGGTAATCTTTCAATTTTGCAAGGATATACAGATGCCAGTTGGATAAGTTACTCATAGGATCATGCTTCCACAAGTGGATGGGTCTTCACTTTAGGTGGGGGTGCTGTTTCTTGAGGATCTAAAAAACAAACCTGCATTGCAGACTCTACCACAGATTCTGAGTTTATAGCATTGGCTGCAAGTAGTAAGGAAGCGGAATGGCTTAGAAACTTGTTACTTGGAATTCCCATATGGCCTAAGCCAATGGCACCAATATCTATCCATTGTGATAGTCAGTCTACTCTTTCAAGGGCTTATAACCAAGTCTATAATGGGAAATCACGACATATTAGATTGAGACATAGTTCTGTGAAAGATTTGATTATGAATGGAGTAATCTCCATAAGTTATATAAGATCTGAATTAAATCTTGCAGATCCTTTGACGAAAGGTTTAGCAAGGGAAATGATGTTAAAAACATCAAAGGGGATGGGATTGAAGCCCTATAAACCTTGATCACTGATAGCGGAAACCCAACTCACACTTGACTATCATATCAAGTCTTGAGTTCAATTGTGAAAGTACGCTATTAGAGTGATTGCAAGTACTTGACATATTTATACATCCCAAGGTTGAAAAGTACTTGGTAACCATGAGATTTAAAGGGAGAAAAGGTTGAGCTTTAATTTGGCTCTTAATGGACCTGTAAGCATATATTTTGCTGGAGCATTAATTATGGTGGTGCTCTTGACAGAGTCTACCTATATGAGAGTGAAGTGGGGCCGCTTCTAAGAGTCTAAGGGCTTGACTCTGAAAAATCTTCATGAAAAGGATACGGACACAAGGCCATAAACGTGTCATTTTAAGTGGCATACAATGGTTCGAGATCCCATGCGTGAGTCATGCACACCTGTTCATATGGGATAATTGGTTCAAAACTTAGTCTACCATATTATTTCGAATGGGTGAAACCATGTCTTGCTTAGGTAAAGATTAAAATCCTTGAGATATCTTTACTGAAAACATGAGATTTCCGAAGTGATAAGAGTTTGAGTTCATTTTAAAAATGGTGGGGGATTGTTGGAATATTTTTAAAATGAAGAGATGTGTTTTTTTAGAAAAGTCATGTCCTTATATAAATTTATTAGATTAATAAATTTATATGAGGGGTTATGTCTTCATATAAATTAATAAATTTATTTGAAGGGTTGTGTCTTTATATAAATTAATATATATATATATATATATGTGAAGGGTTATGTAGGAAGTTAAAATATTAAATAACCTACATACTAAATACATTGTATTTAACAAAAGGTCATGTAGGAAGTTAAAATATTAAATGAACCTACATACTAAATTCATTGTATTTATTTAAATTATGTTGGTTCATGAACCAACATATAGTTGTGACTTTTTATTTAGTAAGGTTTTATTCTAAAAGGTATCTCTTCAAGGCATCATTCCATACTCTATATAAACCCTTCACCATCACTTCATTTGAAGATATAGAACACAATCACTGAGATCAAACTCATTGCCTTTGTCTTTGAGTGCACGCAGAGATAGAGTCAAATTATCACTTTGTAAAAGTCATTGTTGTCTTTGCTTGAATTTTGGAAGTGCAATCCATATTCAAGGGTTTTTATTGTATCCTGAAGGAAATTCGCTGGTCAACCCAACTTGCACCCTAAAAGATAGGAATAGGTGGGGGCGAATTAAACCTAAAGGAAAGTGCTACCCACACCTTGAAAACATAGTGCACCACTTTCTTCATATCTTCTTCTTGTACTCTTCAGAGAACTATTCCTGTCAAGAAAGAGCCTACAGGTATCGCGGGGGATGTGAAGAAAAGGATGTGGGTGATGCAAGCTTCGGGGAGATTATCCATAAGGGCCTGAGTTTTGTATGGAAGCATTGTTACTTTGTTAGTGTAGTGTTCGGCTTCGGGGTGGGGGAGGGCTCCTTATAAGCTGCGAATGCTTTGCCGTTAAGCTTTCTCTTTTGTTTTTAAATACTCTTCCGGTCCTTAATATAAGACCTATTTAACTAATTTGATTAGATTAAGAAAGTTAGGTAAGTTAGTTAATTATAAGAAATGTAACACGTTTTTTCTAAAATATCATAATCATCTTTTTTAATACCTCCTCTTCCTCTTCTACTTGATTATAGTTGATAGAGTATCATAAGGATAATTTAGAAAAAACTGATAAATATAAGAAATAAATCTTATATTTAGGATAAAAAACAACTCCACAATCCGTTCCTAAAGACTGGAAGAGTATATTATTTATTTATTGCACAACCTTCACTTTTTCCGGTTTTCCTCCTCCGTTTTGACTTTTGAACTACTATACGTCCCCAAAAGTCTTCATCACCTTCTGCGATTCACTGCTCTCGGTCACCGATTGTGGCTGGTGTTGAGATAAACACAAATTTGTAACTGCCACCTCAACACCTTTAGATCACAATCTAATTATTAATATCCCTTGATTGCTAAGAAGGGAATCTTTTATCCTAAATCACCGTCCACCTCTGTTTCAACAGGCTAACGAAGGAGGGTAGGCCATTTCTTGTTGTACTCTACTTTTCATTTTAATGTTACTCAGTTTTATATTCCCGGGGGGGGGAATTCAATTGAGAGAACATATCAATTGAAGGGATCCAAGTCCTTAACAACTCGCCCAGATTTTATTATCAAAAAAATAATGAAATTCATAAAACTGTGAGGTACGGAGACTAACCCTGACGAGCACCAAAATAATTCACCATGACTTTTCGAAGAAAAAACACACAACAAAGTTCACATAACTCCCCTCTCACGATGCGACCGACTGGATTTTGCTTTTAACAATACTAATACAGACCCCATGCGATGCGTGGGGATGAACATGTAATCTTTTAAACAGCACAAGGTTAGGCGCTTTTATATGTTGATTTGTTAAATGAATTGGCAGTTCTCTTGGCAACACACAAAATTGAATAATATTACGGAATAATTAGTTGAAACTCAGCCATATGCTTTAATTTTTTAAGGATAATATCGGACGTCGTAAGTTTATAAAAAATAAATAAATAATCTATATATGTTGTGGTGGGCGGAAAAAAAAAACTCATCTATACATGCTGACGTCAGAATTGTCAAAATACAGTTAATTCAGGTTCAAATATTCTTGGGCTTCTTATGAGATGCGAAGATTATTAGACTATTAGAAACAATGAAAAATATAACCTTAAGTTCTTATTTAAAAACAAAATATTGAAAAGCAGATATTCTTATGTAAAGTTCTTATTCCATGTAAGTAATAAATATAACCTTCCAAGAGCTAAAACATTAAAATATCCAACAAATGAAAACGAGAAATGATAAAAATTTCAACAAAATTTGATTTGATAAACTATTTAGGGGTGTTTGGATAGAAATCAAACTATAATTTCAGAAATGCTTTTACGGATCATGAAGTAAATATATGAAAAAAGTTATCTCGTTTTGCAAAAAAGCGCTTCTGAAACTGCAGCTTTGAGAATGCCAAACACCCCATTAGTAAGAAAACTGATATTTTTGTTAAATTGATAACAAATACTACCTCCGGTCCTTAATATAAGACCCCATTTGACTTTTAGTTTGGTCCTAATTATAAGACCCCAATCCATTTTGTCTCTCATATTTATGTATTTTTTTCCAAGATAACTCTTCTAATAATGATAGTTCTAACCAATATACTTAATTAGCAAGGATATTTTAGGAATGACAACACTTATTTATTACAAATAACTAACTTAACTTACTTCCTTAATTTTCTCAAATTAGTCAACTGGGTCTTATAATTAGGACCGGAGGTAGTAGTAAAAATGTCATTTATGAAAATTATTATGGGGCGCTATTCCCACACCAGCTCCTAACCATATATATATATATATATATATATATGCGTGTGTGTGTGTATGTATGTATATGTATGTATGATTCATTCTTCTATTGATCTCTCACTCTGCCACCTTCAAGCCATTTAACTACTTAGACAAGAACGGACAACATATTCCTCTCTTTGGTTTTAAAAATTCAATTATAATCAACCGAATTTCTAAAAAACAATCTCTTGATAAAATTTCCTTTTTCAAGCTCCTTAATAAGATTGAGCAGCCCCGACATTAGAATTTAATTCAATGATGCCTTCATCAAACTTGTCTCCATGGATCAGATATTTATCTATCACACATTTCATCAAACATCTTATGTGCATCCAAAATCAACTAATGAACAAACACCATAATACAAAAACTAGCAACCGTACACTTCATTGATGATCATAATAATCTCCTAGGGTTTCCTAAATTCCTCTTCGTACCTTTCATTTTAATCCAGAATACACACACACACATAAAACAATGTCTGTGCATCTCCACGTTCCGAAATAAGGATTGAACAACTTTAATTTAGCATTTAAGCCCACAATACGTTGAACATCTTTAACTGCCTCATTCCAACAAAATTCCTCTATTACAAATTTTAACACACACTTTGTGTGCACCAATATTCAAACCATATACACAGCATACCACCACTCACAGCAAACACTACAGACAAATACAGAGACAGATTTGAAGATGAAGAACAAACACATACCTGCACAAAGACATCAAAGAGAAAGAAGTAAGGGGTGAACTTCTCACATACACAACGTTGTTGAATGAAGGAGGACATTAACAATGAACAAGGAACATAAAATGAGAGCGAAGATGAATAACAACGTGGAGCAAAAAAAAAGCACGGCCTAGGAAAATGGTGGACAGTTTTGGTACCAAACGCGCATCATCAAACAGCCAGAAAGATGAGGAGGGTGAAGGGGAGAGGGAGAGCAAAATGGCGATGGATACTCCCCACCCCCCCCCTTCCAAGCGTCTGACCCTCCCCTCCCTCCCTCCCTCCCTCCCTCTGATCGTCGAATGAGAAAAAAAATCTGATGGGGTCTTCTTTTGTTTTTTTAAATAAGAAATATTTGGACCTCCCACTACATTCACTTTTGATGCATATCTACAACAAATCATTAAAATATTAATTAATAGTAAAATTATTATGTTATTCTAATCTCAGGACTATTATCATTCCTTTCTTTCTTCCTTTCCCTTTTTTTCTCTAAAAAAACTTACCTAATCAATTAATTGATTATTGTTGATTTTTAAAATTCTCAAATGGCTGGGTCATTACATTCCTTCCCCCTTATAGAAATTCGGTCCTCCAAATTTAGATGCTTGGATGGTACACTGTAACCCCTTATTAAAACCACCATACAACTTAGAAATTATATGACCCTACGAGAGTAGATGAAATGGGGTCAAGCCTCCCCAACCTTAGCATACCAGATAAGCAATTACCACTTCTTTTTTTTTTTTTTGGAATGTAGAACTGCATACAACTTAAACACAAAATACAAGAAAAGGCTAGAAAAAATGCCTCCTTGCCTCTCTCATCAGCCTCCGCCTCCTGAATAAAAAGTGGAGGTTGATTAAAGATGCAAAATATTTCCTGTGATCTATGAGCAGATTTCGCTAACCTATTTGCCATCTTGTTCTTATCTCTACAAGTATGGTTAATCCAAACCTTCCAATTCCCATGGAACAGCAATCTCGCATCATCAACTGAATCTCTGTAGGGGTGGTCATTGTCGCACTTGGAGCTTAGATTTTATAGGTTTTGTAGCAGCTAAAAAGGGACACATGAATTTGCAGAAATTTCTTATACTAAAAAAAAGGTCTCCGCCTGTGTGTGTGTGTGTGTGTTTTTTTTTTTTTTCTTTTTTTTTTTTTGGGCAACCCATAAAGGCATTAAGTATAACTTCTAGAGAGGAAGAAAATAAATCGCTTCAAATAAATCATCACATTCCTTAAACACTCTTTCTTACAAAAACATTTGTAAATTTCCTTGAACTTTTCTTTGTGCCTCTGTTTAAGAATTTAATAATGATAATACAGATCACTTTTCACTTAAAATAGAATTCTGAACTTAATATTTCGTACTGAGAAAGGAAAAAAAAATGCTTTCAAATAGAAATCTAACCCAAATCAAATGAGTGCCCAATGGAGATACTAGATGTAACCCCTTTACGCAAGTGCTTAAACTTATGTGTTGTTGTCGAACAAAACAAAAGGACATTAACATGTGCCATAATCTAGTATGCAAACCTTTCCTAATATATATATAACTTACATGTCTTGATTTTTAGGCTAATAACAAAAGGACCAAGCTCACCAGTCTTGACGCAAAACTTTGACCAAAAAGATAGCTATGCATTTTTTTATTAAAATTCAAAACAACAACGAAGCACTCACACCATCACTTTAACACAATTTTAAGATACTGCAAAACGTATCCTTGTGATTCCCCTACTTTGTTTTTTTTTTTTTTAAATAACACTGTACATTTGCAGCTATTAAGAGAAGAATTCACTTATGATAAATCACACTCATATGATCATTTTCGATCTTAGTTATATAAACATTAGTTGCATCTATAACTAAGTGCTTATCAATCAAATCACAACCAAAATATTCAGAATCAGATGTGGAGGAATCAATGGAATCACATGAACTAAAAGAATGTTCAGCTGGTTAAATGCAAGGAGATTTAGCACAAAAACGAGTATAGGACAGTGAGTGACCAAAATTAATGGAATACAGCTCAAAATGCAACTTAGAAGTCCATATCTTTTGTCCCCAAAATCCAATATTTGGTTTTCTTCAAGCTTTTGATCTAGTTAGCTGCAAAATTTTACAATTTGGTTCCTAGTCAATGTAATACAGCAAGAGGTAGCAAAGATTCACAAAGCTTGCCATGAATTTCAATGAGATTAGTACAAATGCCAGATTAACAAACCCAAAGCCTAGGAAAAATCACAAAACACAATAATAGCAAACATGCTAATGCCCACTGAATGGCAGGCTAATGCATTCAATTATCCAGTTAAGAGACCCACTAGTTAGCTGTACAAGTCGGAACCTAGTGAAGTATGCCCCAGTTCAGAGATTTCAGATTATCTTCAGTCACAGCCAGCAGTCAAAAGTCGACAGAAATCCAGTATTGCACCATAATGGGGAAAAAGATGAAATTTTCAGCAACTTTAGTTCAAATTCAAGGGAAGATACCAACAAAAATCCGAGGGTTCAATTTAACAAATCAAAACACAATCAGCAACTAAATGACAAATCAGACTACTCTCAATAGACTAACAGCATGTTTGATCCAACACAGGAGAAATGTTCAGATTTAAAGCAGTGAACTCAATGGGCAATGGTCAATCAAGCCAAAAAATCATCTTTAGTGCAAAGAAAAATCCAAAAACACCATTTAGCCCAAGATTCAAACAAATTAAAAGCAATATATCAGCAGGACTAAAATCAACTTCAGTAAGTCAGGGACAATAATCTGCTCAAACCTCAAACAGTAGTTTAAGGTGATGAGTGTGCAGAAGTTCACAAGCATAGCATAAGAACAATGAGCTCTTATCAGTTGAATGGATGCACTTCCAGACAAGTTTGAGACTAAAGAAATATGCAATTTCAATTCAAGAATAGTAGCAACTAATTAGAGAGGAAGGCAAGCTCTTTCTTTTATATATGTGTATATATATTATTTTTATTATTATTTTTCCGTTAAAAATAGCAGAAAAAATTTCCAATGCACTGATTCCAATTTCCAAAGACACAACCACAGTTACTCCCAACTAAATACTTGGGATTTTTGGTATATTCTCTACCAAAAGAAAGTAAAGAAAGCGTTAAGATCTACAAGACTTATAATATGCAAGATGACATACGATTTAAAGAAAACAAGGCATAACAAAGATTCGGTAGAGAACTAAGGAAGTAAAGCCCTTAATTTTACATAATAACACTAACCTGATATGGAGATAAATAAGATCTATCACAGACTCGCAGCATAGGCTCACCATCTACTAATTGAGTTTGGGCCTAATTTCTAATCCTTCAATGACAAGGCCGCTCTTCCAGTGGCCAGTGTTGATCTCACAAACAGCCATTTCCAGCTCCTTGTCATCTATTCCTTCGTTGAAGAAGTCCCCCAATTCAATCTCCAACCATCCATCTGCTCTCTCGTTTGGATATTGTCCATTAAGATTCTCGCCCTGTGCTTCTTGTGGATCCAAAAAGACGATTTGCCTCTGAGCATCATTATCATTCCCGGCGATCCCCACGGAGACCTCCACTGGACTGTTTTCGAACCCTATAGCGTCGGGAGTTAACTTAAACACGAGGTGAGCCGTGTACAGAATTGAAGGAGACAGCATGCGCGTGTTGATGCGCCCTCGAATTTCCAGCCAACACACATCAAGAAGCTCAGCAACCTCCTGAAACCTGCAAGGTACGTAGCAGTTCCACAGGTCACGTCACGAAAACGGCAAAGTAGCGTTTCTATTATTGACTCACCTGCTCTCCGGCAGCGAAGGCCGCCCCCAGTACTCCGGAGTGTCTCCCCATATAATCGAGAGACTTCTCGAGGATAGCATGAAACATTCCGCCTTGCTAAATTTATCCAGCCAAAAGCTCTGAATATACATGAAGAGGCATGAGATTGAAACCCTTAGGTCTAAATAAAAGAGCATCGAAGTTACCAAGGCACTAAGATTGGAAGAGGTAAACAAAATTGAGAAGATACGAGGAGAAAGAAGGGGAAGGAATACCTTAAGACCGTTGTCGATGAGTTGGGGCTGGTGAGAGAGAAAGAAATGCTTCTTGGAAGAAAAGGGGGGAGGAGGAGAAGGGGAGGAGAGGCAATCGGGAGGGGTGAAGGAAGCCCAGAGGGCGTCGGAGACGGCGGGGGAAAGGAAAGAGCGAGAAACACAGGAGAGCCTACACGTGTCGCGGGGAGATGTGAAGGAAAGGATGTGGGCGATGCAAGCTTCAGGGAGATCATCCATGAGGGTCTGAATTTTGTACGGAGGCATAGTCAGCGCTGTGCTCGACTTCACAGTAGAGAGGGCAGCTTATCATCCATAAGGGCCTGAGTTTTGTATGGAAGCATTGTTACTTTGTTAGTGTAGTGTTCGGCTTCAGGGTGGGGAGGGCTCCTTATAAGCTGGGAATGCTTTGCCCTTCAGCTTTCTCTTTTGTTTTTAGATACTCTTCTGATACTATTTACAAGACACTTCTAACATGTTTTATGCAGATTAAAAAAAATCTTAAATTTTATTAACTCTTATTTAAAATTTAATGACTTTCCAACTTTATCCCTATTTAATATACATTATGTTTCATATAAATGAAATCAACACAATAATAAATAAAGGGGTAAAATTATACATCCATACAAAAAATTTCTCTCGGTACCCTATAAATAGGACCAAAAAATAAATTCTCTTCCTGTCCTATAAATAGGACCATAGGAGTATATTATTCCCTCAGTCTCTTATTATAAAATTTAATTTTTTTAATGGGTTTGTTTTTTTAGTAAGATCTTTTTTAAGTTTGTATAAATATTTAATATATTATTACCTATTTTATTCTTTGTTTAATGCATTTAATATAATCTCTTTTTTCATTTATCTTACTAGTACTCTCACATGTGCCTATTTATATATAAGGATATATTTAAAAAAATTGCTTTTCTTACATATTAATTATTTTTAACTAATTTTAATTTTTTTTAAACTATTCAATTTAGTTAAAAAGATCTTATAATTATAATAAGTGACGGAGTAGTATATAAACAAGAAATTATAATTCAAATTGAAAATCGAAAACGCCATAGCAACGGAAATGGTGACGCAGCGGATGCTTCCAAGACGGGACAATTGTTGGGTTTCAACTACTTCAATTTAACAAATTAGAAAAGTGGGGGTTTTAAAATTTTAATAACAAGATGTAAGATAAAAAAAAGTAAAAATTTAATTAAATGCTTTTAATCCTATTTCAATTTTTTAAAACAAGTCTATGGAGGTAATCATGTTTGAGGAATTATAGGCATTAAATACAAACACTTTTTTTAATTGAAATTTAAATTTTAGTTTGCCATATTATAAGAGATTAACTCATTCTATTATACCCCACCTTGTTGATTAGCGTTTGCTTTAGATACTTAAGCCTTAATTACCTCACTATTGAATTAACAATGGGTTATTTCAAGCCATTAGTCATCTAAATGTCCATACCCTCTGTATTTGCAGGAACAAGTCTTGCACCTTTTTTTAAAAAAAAAAAAAAAAACTTGAGCCTTTTCGCTTTGCTCTTTACTTTTTGTAGCTGTTTTTGTTTGCCTGTATTCCTCCCGTCTCTCATTATAAGATCTAATTTTTTAAATAGATTTGTCATAAGATCTTTTTTGAATTTGTCTGAATATTTAATACATATTACCTATTTTACCTTTATTTTAATGTATTTAATACATTTTCTTTCTTCATTTATCTTACTAGTACTCTCTCACATCTACCCATTTATATATAAAGATATATTTAGAAAAAATTACTTTTACTGCATATTAATTTTTTTAACTAATTTTAACTATTTTTTTAAACCATATAATTTAATTTAAAATATTTTATAATAAGGGATGGAGTAATATTTATTTATTCCACAACCTTCACTTTTGCCGGTTTTCCGCCTCCGTTTTGACTTTTGAACCATCACATGTCCCCAAAAGTGTTCATCACCTTCTGCGATTCGCTGCTCTCGGCCACCGATTGTGGCTGGTGTGGAGATAAAGTGATAAACACAAATTGGTAACTGCCACCTCAACACCGTTATATTAATATCCCTTGATTACTAAGAAGGGAATCTTTTATCCCAAATCACCGTCCACCTCTGTCAACTTTCAACAGGCTAACGAAGGAGGGCGGGCCATTTCTTGTTGTACTCTGCTTTTCATTTTAATGTTACTCAGTTTTATATTCAAGGGGGAAAAAAATTCAATTGAGAGAACATATCAATTGAAGGGATCCAAGTCCTTAACAACTCGCCCAGATTTTATCATCGAAAAAATAATGAAATTCATAAGATAGTGAGGTATGGAGACTAACCCTGATGAGCATCAAAATAATTCACCATGACTTTTCCGAGTCTTGAACCTTTGCAAGAATCAACTTCCCAACTAACTACTAACCTTTCTAACTAAATAAGCAAATTTATTTAATTAATGACTTTTATTGATGATAATTTTTATATTTTATAATAAATAATTAATTCCAATTAATTTTATTTATTTATGTAAAGTTATTAATTATTAAGTGTTTATAATAATGAGCGAAGGGAATAATATCTTTATAGATAATTCTTGTACGAAACGGTTCTTCCACGGCTCAAGCGTATGCCTATATAATATATATATATATATATATGTATATGTATATATATGTATTTATATAACTTCAACAGAATCCAAAGGTCCAAGGCTTGGATCAAATTCTGCTGCCTAAACACTATGGTAGACTTGGTTTTAAAAGGCTTTCTTCTCTCAACAATACTTGTAGTGCCAAATTGAATAATATCTTAGTTGAAATTTGAATATATTAAATTAAATAAAAAGTATTATTATTAAATGAAATTTTAATTAGAGGTTCAAATAAAAAAATTAGTAATTCATTTTGAATTTGAATAACATCTTAATTGGGATTTAAATATATTAAATTAAATAGGAAGTATCATAATTAAATGGTATTTCAGTTGAAGGCTTAAATAGAGAAATAAATAATTAAGTAAATTTTGAGCTACCTAAGATAATGTAATCTATTAGAATTTCAAATCTAATCAAATATACTACTTTGTGCATGGCACAAAGGAAAAATTTGTGGTTGATACCAAACAAGCACTCAAAGTTAAGGCTATGCCAAAAACACCTGAAACCCGGTCTGGCTTGCAACAACCCGATTTATGTTGAGGGCGTGAGGTTAATGCGCAGAGAGAGAGAGAGAAGGAATAAAATGAATTTTAAAATATAAAAAATAGTTTTATCAGACTATTTTATTTTACTAGAATATAATATGGAGAAATTGGAAAAGAAAATGGGAGTGAAGTCTTGACAACCCAAGTCTATGTCCGTGTATGTATTAAGGGAAAAAATGACAGCTCAGATCCTCTTTTTATTTTTGTATAATCTGCTCGTTTTTTTAAAAGGAAGGAGCAAAGTTTAGTGCACCACTCTAGTAACCCGACAGATCAAGTCCAACCCAATCTTAGTATCGAGTTAAATAAGGCTGAACAGGATTTCAGACCAAACATTTCAACCTGATCATTTTTCAGACCAGATTTCAGACTGATACTAAACCTGGTCCAACTAGGTATTTGTGTGGCCCTACTTAAAGTATGAATGGAAGATGCGATGAGATGGTAGGAAAAAGGGAATAATTAAATATTACACCAATATCTTATTTCCTAAATTAAAATGCTTTATCGTAAAATTAGTTTTTTTTTTTGGGTCCAAACGTAAGATCAGTTGCTAATTATAACATTTAACCAAGTTTGCAAAATTTGTTTAGTATATTATTATTCCTTATTACGGGTATATTAGAATGGGACTCTCTTTTCCTCTGCGCCGGGGGAAAAAAAATTGGGACTCACCATTCTTGATGAATGGGCTGGACTTATTATTGGGTGATATATGGGCTGGACTTTTACCCCAACCCAAGTTTGATAGCTTTTTTAAAAAAAGTTTAATAAAGAGCATTTTAGTTATTTAATTACATTTGTAAAATAATATATCAGACGCTACTTCCTCCTATAAGATTTTGACCTCTTAAATGTCTAAATTAGAATATTGCAATTTACAACTTCTTTTTATGTCATTTTCCCTATAAATAATATACATTAATTTTTTTAAAATAATTTTAAAAATTTTATCTGGGTATTTTAGTATTTTTAATTTGTAAGTCCCATAAGTGATTAATCCATCTTACATGTTTTTTTTTTTGCTAAACATAGCTATCCTCATGTTGGTGGCTAGTACTAGGAAAACGAGCACGGGCTCAAACTTAAACGGGTCGGCCTGTTTACGCTTGAGTCCTAGAAATGAACCATTTTTTCAAGTCGGCACGCGAGATGACAGGCTTGGGTCAGCCTGCGAGCTTTTGGCCCGTTTAACTAAAATGTAATTTTATTTTTATTTTTATTATATTTTATCAAAATAATAAAAATGAAACAATAAAATTACTAATAAAAGGTATAAATAAAAATAAAAATAAGTCACAAACATAAATATCATCATGTCTAAACATCTATCACAGTGTAATAGAGTCTATTGAATAAACAAACTAAATAGAGAACAGACATAAACAACTAAATAAGCACTAAGTTTAGTAAATAATTACAATGTGGATGATCTAGTTTAGTTATAAATAATTAACAAAAAAATTTAACTAACAAACATAGTATCCATAAAGAATAATCATTTGTCCTACCAACAAAGAAGAAAAGAGTCTGTCATCCCTAGTTCTAAATTTGCTTCTAACTATAAAAATGATATAGATCTTTATTTTAATTCAAAAGATTCTTTAACCAATTCTATTTCAAATATAAAAAATGTGAGAGAATGACAAATAAAGACCGTAAAATTACACATACAGTATTTTAATAGGTTTTGACAACTTATAAATAACAACACATTTTTGTGAATATACCTAGTTTTAAATTTTGCAATTTTCATTTTTTTTTGGGTTATTTTTCCAACAACTATGGTGATTTTTTTTTTGTGAATGCTATATGTGTGAGCGGCTAAGGTAAGTGAAACTAAAAGTATGCTATATGTAAAATATTAAGATTTTTCTTTTCAAGTTAAGAAAAAAATATATAATTTTTTTTAAGAAATGTTGTCGGGCATAAACGGGCCAGCCTGTTTATTTTTCAGCCCTACAAGGCTAGCTCTTTTAAGCCTGACTTCAAAAGGCTCCAAAATACAAACCCAACTCTCAACTTAAACTGGTTTAAACGGGCTCGATCCGTTTTTCTGACTTTATTGGTGGCAATCCTATTCGAAGTTATTAAATAATTTTACTGGAAAAATTCCTATAAAGTTGACCAATCTCGAATTTTTAGGAGTCATCAACCTTTCAAGGAATCAACTTGAAGGCTGTATTCCTAGGGGCCAACAGTCTGAGACTTGCTCAAGTGATTCTTTTAAAGGTTTCTCAGACTTCCTTTTTTTCTATTTTGGGAATCAAATGTTCAATTCATTGTGCGATCATGTGAAAGAAAAATGATTATTGTACTTTTTGCTTAATATGTTAGCCGATTTAATTTCGGTAGATCACAATCTTTTTTCTGTTTGTTTTTATTATCATAAGCTTAAAATGAGTAATTGTTTTTCATAGTAAAAAGCGATCAAATATATCGACTGCTTTATTTATTTTGGGTGAGACCACTTTATAAACAAATACTAAATAATTACGAAATATATGATGAATTGTACTTTCGTTCTCTAAAAGAACAAATTAAAACAAGACCTTGAGAGGGATGGGATAAGAAAAATCAAACTGGTAAAGACGCATAAAAAAAACCTTGTTTTTGCATAGTGACTTGTAACTGGAGATTGACGTTAGTGTGGAAAAACAAAAGAACGAGACAACAAAAGAATTAGCAGCAGAACAACTAAAACCAGTGAAAATGCATTATCATGTCGTTTATATGTTAAAAGACTTTAAAGTCAATGTTTATTTTTGAATAACTTGTTGAGTTGGAAATGAAGTTACGAGAGGGTTAAAAAATTTGATAGGATTAAACTTTTGCCATTTTTAGTAGCAGACTTAACGAAATTTATGTATTAATCAATATGTTTTTTTTTGAAAGGTATACGGTATATGAATTTCAAGTATGCAGTATTAAATTGAAAAAAAAATTATTCCGGATGTTTAAATTTAAAATGTAAGAATTAACACATACAAAGAAAATATATAAATATTGTATATTGAACTTTCTTTTCTTATTTATTGAGACACTTGATCGGGGCATCAAATAAAAGACAAATGAAACATTTAGAATCTCATCTTTTTTACTGATAAATATAAGTATTTTCTTATTGAAAATAATCTTATTCAAAATACTGCCGTACAAGAAATATAAATATTTCTTCAAACTGCTACTCATCTTTTTCGGGTAAGAAGAAGCTCCCTTTTGAAAGGAAGAGGGGAAGCGAAGTCTGGATTGGTCTCAATTTTTTCGGGCTGCAATCAATTTTGTTTGATGGCCTACTTGGGCTTTTACGTTTAATGGGCCTCATTGGAGTCCGTTAGCCTTCATCTCTATATATACGGGGAGAATTATAATAAGATTCAAGTAAAGAAAATAATTATCAATAAGTCTTAATAATAAGTGAGTAGTTGTTATTTTTTAATATTAAAATTTGTTGCAAGCTGCTTTGTTGTTGATGAAAATTTTTAATAATTATATTTATTCTTTAAGACTTTATAGCAAATTTTCATTATATATAACGAAGTTCACAATAATTCCCTATTGCGATCATGAATTCCATTTTAAAATAAGGCATGATAGATTGGCAAGGATAATCACGATTCTCCATTGCTTTAAAACCTCATTAATTCCTATTCGGCTATTCCATCGTAAATACCTCTATAAGATGGTACTTTTGAACACTACATTTTTTTTTTGGGCTAACTTTTTTTCCAGTGAATAATTCGAAAGGCTAAATTAGCCCATACAGAGCACATCCTTCCTCAGCGTGTCTGTGACACATGGAGGAGGAGTGGAAAAATAAAAGAAGCCGCGTGAAACTGAAAGAGCCTCTTCAGCTAAGTATCTGCGACAGCATTTCCTTCTCTAGCACACCATAATACATGGATATCCCATTCTCGGTTCAATATGCTGATGATCTCCTGCATGGCCACATCCTCATCGTCCTCCGCAAGCCCACAAGTATTGATTCTCTCTCCTAACTCAAGACAATCACTCTCCACCACACTAGCAATGATTTTTGGGCTGACTTTGATGAACCTCTAGACAACGAATTTCGATCCCTTCAATTCAACTTTCACAATTGAGAATCGATTAAAAATATTAGCCATTAAATTGTGATCACCTAAGTGTTTTGAGATAATTTTCTTTATTTATTTATTTTTAAAATAAGTTACCATTATATCACAATCTAATAATTAATATCCTTTAATTGGGAATTAATTGAGATCGCCTCAAGTGAAGGGATCCAAATCTGCAAGCAACTCTCTAAGATTTTATAAAAAAAAAATGAAGATCATAAAATATTGAGGTGTAGAGATTGGAGACTAACCCTGGTGAGCATCCACATAATTCACCATATTTTTTTGGGGCAAAAAACACAACGAAATTCACAATAATTCCCTATCTCACAATGGAAATGTGTGGTTTTTGCTTTTGTCAATAGTACTGAATTAGTGAATTTCTTCATGACGTGTATCGTTCCTATTTTATTGAATGTCCGCTGGGGAACATTTTCTTCTCAATCTGCAAAATGAATATTATTACAGATTTCTTTTCTGATCGCATAATATATATTTTGTTTTCCTTGTATAAAAAAAAATATAGATTTTGTTTTGTAAACATGAGTATTTTTTTATTAAAGGCAAAATATACAAATGTATATTAGATAGACCCCAAAAAAGTATTGGCCTGACCCAATATTGGCGTGAATCAATTTCAGCTCATAGATTATTAACAATCAACAAAGAGATACAATAATCTTCAGATTTTATTCCCCGAAGAGATAGAACGATCTTACATGTGATGGGCGGAGTGACACAACAAAACGAGTCCACTTTTTGAATTTTTTATAAGATGCTCATTAAAAATAGATTATTTGAATTTAAATCTAGAGTTACTAGGAAAACTATTTAAAGTTAGCTTTTTAACAAGTCAAAAAGCTTCTCAGACTTGATCTCTTATCAACTCATAATATGGCCTGAATTGGGATCCCTTGTCACATAAGTAGATGTGTAGAATAAGCAATAATAATACAAAAAAAAAAACAATAATTTTTTAATTTAGTGTTGCTGATGATAAGCATGCCATTGCCATCATCTTTCAGTGCCAGATCATATTACACCCATTCGTTTTTTTTTTTTTATGAAATATTATACCCGTTCTACCCACCGGCAAAGTGCCTCTAATGCGTCTTGTAATACCCTAAGTTTTTAAACATTTTCGTTTTTCCTAGTTCTTACCGTTTTAAAGATATTTATCAAATTATTTATAAATACTCAAATTCGTAATGTCCTGTTATAGAAAATATCTCGCAAATTAAATGAGTGGCAGAGGTGCGGGTAAACTACGCGTATGGACTGTTGAAAACTATGAAAGCAACCATGTAGAATGTATATGTATGATGGAGACTATTTATCATCTAATTTAGGCTAATTAGATGATATAAATCACAAAAAAAAAAAGAGGAGCACGGCACTCAAAGTCTTTGTTGAGGATTTTATAAACATACTTGCCCCACAAAAGGGACACCCTAAACGCTCACTAGTTCTTTCTTTTTTAGTGTCCATAGGTGTCTTTTTATTAGAAAACATTTTGTTTGAGGTGTGAACGTGTGGTTTCTGGTTAGTTACTAGATATAGCAAGGAAAAAAATTGTACTGAACCAACCAGTTTAACCAGAAAACCGATTTTATTTGGGCAATGAATTTGTCGAGAGTTGAACCGGTACTGAATGGTGTGAATCAGTGATGAACCGAATCAAATAATTATGTTGCTATTGGTCTTTTTTTTTTCATTCAATTCCTAATATCTTAGTCAGTATAGATTTGAATGAATTTTAGTATGATTTTGGCATAAATGATTATTAATTTTTTTTTTTTGCTATAAAAAATGTTTAGGTGAGTTGGATCTTAGAGGCTTATTAGGGCCAAGACATGCCTCCAAGTTGAAAGAGCGCTTACAAAAATACTTATAGATCGCTCATTAGTAAGATCTCTATTTGTAGGTTATGAGTCAACTACTTACTAATTGGACAAATCTTGTTGGCCAATGCATCTTGTAATGCCCTAAGCTTTTAAACATTTTTTTTCTTTTTTCTTAACCGGTGCGAAATGACATAATTTTATATATTTTTATATTTTAAAAATGCGCTTGTCATTTTTTCCTAGTTCTTAACGCTTTAAAGATATTTATTAAATTACTTATAAATACTCAAATTTGTAATATTCAGTTATAGAAAAATATCTCGCAAATTAAATGAGTGGCATAGGTGCGGGTAAACTGCGCGTATGGACTGTTGAAAACTTTGAAAGCAACTATGTAGAATGGATACATATGATGGAGACTATTTATCATCTAATTTAGGCTAATTAGATGATATAAGCCACAAAAACAAAAAGAAGCACGGCAGTCAAAGTCTTTGTTGAGTATTTTATAAACATACTTGCCCCACAAAAAGGGCACTCTAAACGCTCAGTAGTTCTTTCTTTTGTAATGTACATAGGTGTCTTTTTATTAGAAAACATTTTGTTTGAGGTGTGGTTACTGGTTAGTTACTAGATATAGCAAGGAAAAAAAATTGTACTGAACCAACCAGTTTAACCAGAAAACCGGTTTTATTTGGGTAATGAATTTGTTGAGAGTTGAACCGGTACTGAATGGTGTGAATCAGTGATGAACCGAATCAAATAATTGTGTTGCTATTGGTTCTATTTTTTCTCATTTAATTCCTCATATCTTCATCACTATAGATTTGAATGAATTTTAACATGATTTTGGCATCAATGATTATTATTATTTTTTTGCCATAAAAAATGTTTAGGTGAATTGGATATTAGTGACACATTAGGGCTAGCACATGCTTCCAAGTTGAAAAAACACTTACAAAAACACTTACAGATCGCTCACCAATAAAGTCTTTATATCAACAGCGGGATTCAAACTCATGACTTTATGGGTTATGAGCTAACTTATTACTAAGTGGACAACTCTTGTTGGTCAATATGTCTTGTAATGCCCTAAGTTTTTAAACATTTTTTTCTTTTTTCTTAACCGGTATGAAATGACATAATTATATATATTTTTATATTTTCAAATAAAAATATTTTAAAAATGCGCTTGTCATTTTTTCCTAGTTCTTAAGGTTTTAAAGATATTTATTAAATTACTTAGAAATACTCAAATTTGTAATATTCAGTTATAGAAAAAAATCTCGCAAATTAAATGAGTGGCATAGGTGCGAGTAAACTACGCGTATGGACTGTTGAAAACTATGAAAGCAACTATGTAGAATGGATATATATGATGGAGACTATTTATCATCTAATTTAGGCTAATTAGATGATATAAACCAAAAAAAAAGAAAGAAGGAGCACTCCAGTCAAAGTCATTGTTGAGTATTTTATAAGCATACTTGCCCCACAAAAGAGGTATTCTAAACGCTCAGTAGTTCTTTCTTTTCTAGCGTACATAGGTGTCTTTTTATTAGAAAACATTTTGTTTGAGGTGTGGTTACTGGTTAGTTGCTAGATATACCAAGGAAAAAAAATATACTAAACCAGTCACTTTAACCAGAAAACCGATTTTATTTGGGCAATGAATTTGTTGAGAGTTGAATCGATACTGAATGGTGTGAATCAGTGATGAACTGAATCAAATAATTATGTTGCTATTGGTCTTATTTTTTTTATTCAGTTCCTAATATCTTAGTCAGTATAGATTTGAATGAATTTTAGTATGATTTTGGCATCAATGATTATTAATTTTTTTTTACTATAACAAATGTTTAGGTGAGTTGGATCTTAGAGGCTCATTAGGGCCAGGATATGACTCCAGGTTAAAAGAGTGCTTACAAAAATACTTACAGATCGCTCACTAATAAGGTCTCTATTTGTAGGTTATGTGTCAACTTTTTGTCTTCAAATAATTTTGGTGGTCAATTTCCATATTCAGTTTCAGATCTTAAAAATCTCCGGACTCTAGATTTGTCAAACAATGGCTTCCATGGAAAAATTCCTTTTTCGATTTTTACTCTACCATCTTTATCTAATTTGATTGTATCTTCTAACCAGTTCACTGGTCATATCGGCGAAATATCTGCTTATTCACTACGGTCGCTTGATGTGTCTAACAATAAGTTGCACGGCCCAATTCCAAGGTCAATTTTTCAGCTTCAAAACCTTACACTCATGAACTTTTCACACAATTGCCTTTCAGAAAATGTGTTGTGGCACCACTTGTCATGGAAATACATGCGTTTTCTTGATTTAAGCTCCAACTCCCTTCAAGGAGAGCTTCTTCCTTCTATTTGCAATGCTAACACACTTGATATTCTTAACTTGTCCCATAATAATTTCACCGGCACCATTCCACACTGTATTGTTAGCTCTAACCTTACTCTTTCTGTGTTGGATTTACAAAATAATAGTTTCTCTGGCATTGTACCTGAATCATTTGAAGTGGGGAACGATTTAAGAACCCTAAATCTGAATGGCAACTTTCTAGAAGGGTCACTGCCTCGATCTTTGGTCAATTGCACAAGGCTAAGAGTCTTGGATCTTGGCAACAACAACATAGAAGATGTATTTCCCCATTGGCTAGAAGCTCTTGAAGAATTGCAAGTACTTGTTCTTAGAGGGAATAAATTCCACGGTTTTATCCCCAGTTTTAAGGACAATAGAAGCCATGCCTTCCATATGTTAAGAGTACTTGACCTGTCCAGCAACAATTTGAAAGGTCCTTTACCTGCATCATTCTTCCAATCTTTCGAAGCTATGAGGAGAGTAGATGGAAAAACTCGCTTGCAGTACTTGAATTATGCAAACTCTAGCTATGAACAGAGCATTTATGAGGACTCCATTGACATGACCTGGAAAGGATGTGAAATTCATCTACAAAAGATATTGACAGTATTCACAAGCATTGATTTATCCAATAACATGTTTGACGGAGAGATTCCTCAAGTTATTGGAGAGTTCCATGCATTGAAGGGGCTCAATTTCTCACATAATAGGCTCATTGGTGCAATTCCTATCTCAATAGGAAATTTGAGGAATTTGGAATGGTTGGATTTGTCATCAAACAATTTCACTGGGAGAATTCCTACAGAGTTGACTAATCTCAATTTTCTCGAAGTCTTGAACTTGTCAAAGAATGAACTTGAAGGTTGCATTCCTAGGGGCCAACAACTGGAGACTTTCTCAAGTGATTCTTTTAAAGGAAACAAGGACTTGCGTGGTTTTCAACTCATGATTCCATGCAACGCCTACGAGGAAAGACAAGAACCACTTCCAAGTTCTGGAGATGGATTTGAATTTGGATGGAAACCTGTGGTGTTGGGATATGTATGCGGAGCAGCATTTGGAGCAATGTTGTTTCAGGTTATAATGTTCACAGGCAAACCTCAATGGGTTGTAAGTCTGGTGAATGATCCGCCAAAGAGGAGGAAGAGAAGGGTTAGAAAGTGTACGTAGCAGTTATGTCACATTTCCTTTTTCTTTCTTGCTTTTGTTTTTTGTTTTTCTTACTGAAATATTTCCTTCTTGTGTTATTTTGCTTTTTGCTTAATATTTTAGCATATTTAATTTTGGGAGATCACATTAATCTTTTTTCTATTTGTTTTTCTTATCATAAGTTTAAAATCAGTAATTGTCTTTCTTAGTTAAAAAAGAAAAAAGATAAAATATACCTATTTCTTTATTCATTTTGGGTAAGAACACATAATAAACAAATAAATCTTAAAAAATTTCAGAACATATGAATTTTAGTTTCATCTACGAAAAAAAAAATTAAAACAAGACCATGAGAGGGAGAGGAGAAGAAAAGTCAAAATAATAAAGACGCACCAAAAAGGATGTTAACAAAACAACAAGACAATAACAGAATTAGCAGAAGAAGAAAAAAATTCAAAACAGTTAAAATGCATTACCATGTCTGTTATGTTAAAAAGACTTTGAAGTGAATGTTTATCTGCGAATAACCTTTTGAGTTGGAAATGACGTTATGAGAGGGTTGGAAAAGTTGATGGGATTGGCCTGTGCTTAAACTAGGATGTGTGTGGGTGTGCGAAGAAAATACATAATTAATTTTTTTTAAGTCTCAGAACAATAGATTGTGATCCCTCAATGGAGTATCAATTAAGAAATCTTAATTATTAGATCGTAATTTAACAATGTTTCGATAAATATCTTTATTTTTTTAAGAAAATAAATATGATAGTGAGGTGTGGAGCCTAACCTAGTGATCATCAAGATAATTCAGCATACTTTTTTTGCCATAAAAGAAAACAAAAAGGAACTTCACATGACTTCCTATCTCACAGTGGACACGAGTTTATTTTGCTTTTGCTAATAATACTGAATTTCTTATTAATCTACAAAATGAGTACTAGTATAGATTTTTTTTTGTGTGGGCATAAGTATTTTTTTACTAAAAATAATCCTGTTTGAAACACTATCAGATGCTAAATATAAACACATCTTCTAGTAAAAATTTAAATATTACTTTATCATCTTATGTACCCAACTCCTGGTAGCAGCATCGTTTTTTTCTGGTACTAGATAAGACCCAAAAAAAAATATCAGCCTGACCCAATATTGTCGTTCATCTATTTCAGCCCAGCAGACTACCAACAGTCAAGGAAGAACAATATTCCCCTTTTTAATATAGAATAATCTTATATGTGTGGAGTGTGACAACAAAAAAATTTTTTCTTTAAAACTTTTGAATTACTCATTAAAAATAGATTATTTTAATTATAAAAATATGATTATGGTGTTTTAAGAAAAATGTGTCACTTTTTTTATAATTAACTAATTTACCTAACTTCCTTAATCTAATCAAATTAGTTAAATGGGTCTTATATTAAGAATTGGGGGAGTATATATAATGTATATATATGATAGATGTTGTCATTTTGATATTAAGATAAAATGATAAAAAATTCCTTTATCAAAAAGTTAAAAAAAAAAAAAAAAACGAACCCCTTGTCGGAGATCCGCTGGTGCTATAGCCCTCGGTGAGGTGGCTTCCGTTGGGAATTTTTCCGGTTGAGAGGGATTTTTTTTAAGGGAAAAAAAAGGAGCTGGGATTTGATCCCACCCGCTGATGGTTTCGGCCAAAAATTATGTTAGCAATACTTTATAAAACGATTTGGAATAAAAATTAACAAAGCAAAATTTTAACGTAAATAATAATTATTCTGTCTTTTATTATGTATTATTTTAGTTCAACCTCAATCTTTATTTACATTCTACTTTACTTTTATAAATTCGAGTTAACTTCAAACAACACATTAAAATGATTTATATGTAAGGCAATGATCATAAGTGTTTGATCACGGAAATATCTTTTATTCACTATTCCAATTAGTTTTAATCTATGTGTGATATTTATTAAGCACTTTAGCATATGCGGGCAAAAAAAATTACTTAAGGGCAGGATTTTTAGCGCAAAAATAAATCATATTATGATAATAAAATCTTATCATCTAGTGCTAGTATAAAGATGACACAAGAATTTAGAGCCCGTACATATATTTCGACTAAGAAAGGCATAATAATTATTATTTAGATTGAAATTGCAACTTGTTAATTTTCATTTCAAAGTTGTTAATACATATTAAAATGTAATCAATACTTGTATATTGATAGGATTTGAAATACTCAAATGTGTTTTTTTTTTACCACAGAAATACTCAAATGTGTAATAGTAAGTTATAGGGGGAAAAAAATATTTTGCATGTGCATGGTGTGCTTTAATAATTGTTGGTAAACTACGCGTCTGGGAATATTGGAAACTTTGAAAACTACTTTTTGACAGTGAAAGGATGAGGAGAAGAGAAAGTAAGGGTTTGTTTGGTTTTTCATTTTGAAAACAATTTTTTGTTTTTAAAAACAGAAAAACCAAAAAAATTGTTTGGTAATTTGTTTTTAGTTGATTGTTTTAAAAAACAAAAAACAGTAACATGTTTTTAAAAACCAAAAAATCAAAACAACTTTTACATGTTTTTTTTTTGGTAAAATTTTGAGAAATTTTCTTCTCTTCTCACTTACTATCCACCACTTATCATTAATAAGGACAACTATCACCTACCAAGTGTAGTTTTCTACATATTTTTTTCAAACATGATTTTTTTAAATTATTATCCAAACAAATTCTTATGTTTTTTGTTTTCAAAACTTATTCTAAGAAACAATTTTATAAAATTGTTTTGAGAACAAGAAAACAAAGAGCAAAAACAAACAGGCCCTAATTCTCTCTCTGTTTTTTTTTTTGGTGGGTATAATGACTTTGCAAGTCTATGTATGTGAATAGACTTGTGAACTATACATCAATAGGCTTTGCAAGTCCTTCCATGGAATAAAACGAAGCTAAAGGACAAGGTAGGGATTAGGGGAAGAAAAATCAAAATCAAATTCTTTTGTGTATAATAAAATTTGTCGGTCGATTAATGTTTGGTTCACATTCTGCTTTCTAACGCTGTGGTCTTGGTGCCTGGAAAAATACTGTTTCGTCACCAGTACACTAATGTGGATGAGATGAATTAGTAATAACGGGAACTCCTTGGAAATTAGAGGTTAGAAGGATATGGGAAAATTCGTGTTGATTGGCCCTATGGTTTAGTAATTTATTTAAGTCGAGTATATAATTTTTATGCCAAAAAATTCAATGATAATTAATTTTCAGTTTTAGCATTTTCCTCTTCAGTTGGCTTGCACAGATACAAATATACTTATTCTCCCTTGAGCTGTATTTTGTAGATAATTATTACCAATTTTTTAATCTGTATTAGAAAATCGAAACAACAAGACGCTGAAAGCACTAGGAGAAGAAACAATCAAACCAATAAGAGGCATCTTTTATACATTGTTTGCACAGACAGGGATAGATGTAAGATTTTCCCTTTAGTTTTTTCAGGTCGCCCACATTTTCTATTCATTTATAAATAGAGCTATTTCTCTTCACTTGTTGCAGCAAGCAGAGAGGAATTAGCAGTCACAAATGAGGAGCCTATCATTGTATTCCCTTCTTTGTCTCCAACTGTTTCTCTTTCTCTCTGTTTCTTATTCCTATGCTTTCCCAACATGTCGTCCTGACCAAAGCTTAGCCTTGCTGGACTTCAAAAACTCATTTTCCATCCAAAAACCCCATCCTTCTTCTTTAACTCGGAAAAATGGTACGAATTGCTGCTTATGGGATTGGGTCATATGCAATCCATTTGGTCATGTCATTGGCCTGGATCTTTTTTATGCTAGACTTCATGGTAAACTCCTTCCCAACAGTTCTCTCTTCCAGCTTAACCATCTTCAAAGACTTGACCTTGGTTTCAATGACTTTCCAGGGTCTCAAATACCATCTAATTTTTCCCAACTTGTAAGTTCAACACACTTATCCTTGGATTTTTGTAATTTTAGTGGTGAAGTTCCATCTCAGATTTCTCATCTTCAAAAATTGGTTTCAATTTATCTCCTTGAGGATTTGAATCATCTCGTTCTTAAAGAAAAGACTTGAGAGAGACTCAAAAGAAATGTCACTCGTATAAATGATCTTCATTTGGGTGGTGTGGATATGTCATCAATACCTTATAGTCGTCTATTTAAGAATTTTTCCTCTTCTTTGGTTTATCTGAAGCTTAGTAAAGCTGGATTACAAGAAAATTTGGATGAAAATATATTTTCACTTCCCTACCTTCAAGAGATACATTTGTATCATAACCCAAATCTCGCAGGCTATCTTCCAAAGTATAATTGGAGCAATTCCATTAGAGTTTTGTCTCTTGGGAACACGAGTTTCGCAGGAAGGTTGCCGCATTCCATTGGCCATATGAAATCATTAAATTTCTTGGGTCTCTCATCATGCCAATTCTTTGGATAAATTCCGCCATCCTTATAGAATCTTACACAACTTGGTTTTTTGGACCTCTCAAGTAATAATTTTTCTGGTCAAATCTCATCGTCACTTCCCATCTTCAAAATCTCACTGTTCTTGATTTGTCTTCAAATAACTTTAGTGGCCAATTTCCATATTCAATTTCAAATCTTAAAGATCTCTTAGTTCTAGATTTGTCAAACAATGGCTTCCATGGAAAAATTCCTTCTTCACTTTTTACTCTACCATCTTTAAGTCATTTGATTTTATCTTCTAATCAATTCGCTAGTCATGTCGATGAAATATCCGCTTATTCAGTAAGAGGGCTTGATGTGTCTAACAATAAGTTGCATGGCCCAATTCCAAGGTCAATTTTTCAGCTTCAAAACCTTGTACTCCTGAACTTTTCGCATAATTATTTTAAGGAAAATGTGTTGTGGCACCTTGTCATGGAAATACATGCGTTTTCTTGACTTAAGCTCCAACTCCTTTCAAGGAGAGCTCCTTCCTTCTATTTGCAATGCTAGCACACTTGATATTCTTAACTTGTCTCACAATAACTTCACCAGCACCATTCCACACTCTATTGTCAGCTCTAATCGTACTCTTTCTGTGTTGGATTTACAATATAATATTTTCTCTGGCATTGTACCTGAATCATTTGAAGTAGGGAACAATTTAAGAACCCTAAATCTGAATGGCAACTTTCTAGAAGGGTCATTACCTTGATCTTTGGTCAATTGCACAAGGCTAAGAGTCTTGGATCTTGGCAACAACAATATAGAAGATGTATTTCCCCATTCGCTGGAAGCTCTTGAAGAATTGCAAGAGCTTGTTCTTAGAGGGAATAAATTTCACGGTTTTATCCCCAGTTTTAAGGACAATAAAAGCCATGCCTTCCGTATGTTATAAGAGTACTTGACCTGTCCAGCAACAATTTGAAAGGTCCTTTACCTGCATCATTCTTCAAATCTTTTGAAGCTATGAGAAGATTAGATGGAAAAACTCGCAGCACTTGAATTATGCAAACTCTATCGATCGTGATGGCTTTTATGAGGACTCCATTGAGTTGACTTTGAAAGGATTTGAAATTCATCCACAAAAGATATTGACTATTTTCACAAGCATTGATTTATCCAATAACATGTTTGACGGAAAGATTCCTCAAGTTGTTGGAGAGGTTAAAGCCTTAATTGGTCTCAATTTCTCACATAATGGGCTTAGTGGTGCAATTCCTAGTTCAATAGGAAATTCGAGGAAATTGGAATGGTTGGATTTGTCATCAAACAACTTTCCTGGAAAAATTCCTATAGAGTTGACTAATCTCAATTTTCTCTGTGTCTTGAACCTTTCAGAAAATCAACTTGAAAATTGCATTCCTAGGAGACAACAATTTGAGACTTTCTCCAGTGATTCTTTTAAAGGCAACAAAGAGTTGCGTGGTTTTCAACTAATGATTCCATGCACCACCCATGAGGAAAGGAAACAACCAATTCTAAGTTCTGAAGTTGGATTCAAATTTGGATGGAAACTTGTGGTGTTGGGATATGTATGTGGAACAGCATTTGGAGCAATGTTGTTTCAGGTTGTGATGTTCACAGGCAAACCTCAATGGGTTGTAAGTCTGGTGAATGATTTGCCAAAGAGGAGGAAGAGAAGGGTTAGAAACCGTCCATAGTTAGTTGTGTCAGATTTCCTCTTTCTTCTTTCTTTCTTTGTTTTTTTTTCCTGAATGATTTCCTCTTTTTTCTTGAGTATTGTACTTTTGCTTAATATTTTAGCATATTTAATTTTGGAAGATCACATTAATCTTTTTTATTTTATTTTTTTCTTGTATTATAAGTTTAAAATAAATAATTGTTGAACAAATGTTAAAAAGTTTCGGAATATATGAATTTTAGTTTATTTCACGGAAAAGAAAATAAATTAAAACATAAACATGAGAGGGAGAGGAGAAGAAAAATCAAACTAATAAAGACGCATCAAGAAGCTTGTTTTTCGTACAATGACTCGTGGCTGGAGGTCCAACTTAACGTGGAAAAACAAACCAAGACAATAAAAGGATTAGCAGAAGAATAAAGTCAAACCAGTGATAATTAAGTTTCAGTTTTAGCATTTTCTTCTACAGTTGGCACGCACAGATACAAATGCACTCATTCTCCTTTTGGCTATACTTTATATAAGTTTCAAATAATCAAAAATCATGTTTAATAAATTAGTAGTTAAAAATAGTTAAAAATAACAAATATGTCAGAAATCTTTTTTTTTTTGTTGAAATTTGCCCTTATTTATTAAGAAAGTTAATAAGAGGCAATAAATAAAAAATGATGAAAGAGAATCTATAGGGATAATATTGATGAGAGAGAGAGCAATAAATATAGTCAACTAAAGATGAAATGATAAAAATACTCTTGGTTAAAAAAATATAAAGAAAACCCTAGTCTTTTGCCGGAGACCTGCTGCGGCACCAGCCACCAATGAGGTGGCTACTAGTGGGAATTGTTTTTTGTCTAAAAATAAAAGAATTCCCACCTCCCCTTGATGGTTTGGGCCGAAAGTGATGACCATTAGGCCACCAATACCTATTAAAATATAGTCAATGCTCATGCAAAAGTTGTTAGCTATCGATAGTCAAAGCTAAGTAATTAACTTAAAACCTGTTTGGCATAGTTTATAAATAGTTTTTTCATCATGATTTATGAAATATGATATAAGTATATGAGAATAATTTTATCTTGACTTACGTAAAATATGCTTATAAGTGCATTTAAATGCTATCCCAAATATATATTATTTTGCATCATGTTTATAGTAAAATATTTCGATTGGATAAATAATTAAACAAAATTTTCATTATAAGAAAAAGAAGTACTACTACAAAAAAAAAAAAGCATTAGTGACGGAATTTTATTTCATCGCTAATCCGTCGCTAATTCCTTGCAAATTCCGTCACTAAAATTAGTGACAGAATTTAGTGACAGAAAATTTCCGTTGCTAAATTATTAAAGGATTAGTGACATAATTTTTTTCTGTCACTAAATTAGAGATGGATTAGTGACAAAATTTTATTTCATCACCAAATTCTGTCACAACTCTGTTGCTAATTTTGTTTTAAATGATTAGTGATGAAAAAATTCTGTCACTAATTTTCGTCGCTAATCCATCACTAAGTCTCATTTTGTGATGGAAATTAGTGACAGAAAAATTCTGTCACTAATTTCCAAATTCTGTCACTAATTTCCTTTGCAATTCCATCACTAATTTGTCACAAAAAAAATATAACATAAATATATAATGATTATTTTTAAATTTATTATTAAAAAAATATAATATATCATAATTTTTAAATAATATATTATATAAAAATAAAAAAATTACTAATATTATAAAATAAAATAAAAATATATAATATACTTATTGTTTTGTTAAATATTTGAATAAAAATATAAATTATCAGAAATTTCTTACTAAAATATAAAAATTAAATTCAAATAAATAATAATATATTAAATTATATAATATATATTAAGTTGTGTATATAGTATTTGTTATATATATTTGTATTAGTTATTAGAAATATTATATATATTTATTTTTGTATAAAAATTTCGCAGATGCTTCCCAGCTCAACTAGCAAAGGCTTTAGTACGCGCACATAAGGTCTTAGGTTTAAACCAACACTTCTTCACAAATTGGCTCAATTGTGACGTGGTGATGATGTGGACAAGGCGATGACATGGCTGCTCATAATGATAGACATGTGGTGATAATGTGAATGCTATGATAACATGGTTGCATGGGAGAGAGGAGGAGTTGAGGTGGCATCTAGTGATGACATGGTGAATCACAATGATGGACACATGGCGATGACGTGGACAAAGAGATGACGTGGTTGCATAGCAGTGAGAGGAATTGGTGAGGTGGTGGCCATTGATGATGTGGCGGCTTATAGTGATAAACATGTGGCGATGATATGGATGAGGGGATGGCATGGCGGCATGGAAGAAAGAGGAGAATGTGACGTGGCTACAGGTAATAAGAGGTGGCAGTCATAGACATGACACGTGGCGGTAATCAATGGTTGCCATATGATATTTTGAAATTTACTAAATAAAAAAATTTAGCGATGGATTAGTGATAGAAATTTTCATTATCAATTTGTGACGGAATTTTCCATCACAAATTTGTCACTATTTTGTGATAGAAATTTTGTGGGATATCAGTCACTAATTAGTGACGAATTAGGAATGAAAAAATTCTATCGCTAATCCGTCAGTAATCCATCATTAATTTTGAATTCCGTCACTAATTATTTAGTGACGATGGAATTAGTGACAGAAAAAATTCATTTGCTAACTAAATTTTGTCACTAATTTGTCGCTAATTTTGATTAGTAACAAAAATTTTGTCACTAAATTCCATCGCTAATTTGATATTTTTTTGTAGTGAGTCTCTAATAGTTAAATTATTATTTTTCTCATTATTTTGTACTCTCTGTAATTTAGGTTTATAAATGAATCATAGATGGGGAAAGGATCTGGAATTAACGTTGGGAGGGTTAGAAAATTTGTTGTACTGTCTTTTGGAATAGGCTAATAATTTTTTTAGATATTTTTATCCAATTAAAAAGTCAACATTTTTTTAATTAAATGGACATACACTAACAGCTTCGGGTTTATATATAAGCGGAATAAAATCTTCGACTTCTCATTTAAAAGAAAGTTTTCATGTCATTATACTATACAAGTCCATTGGCTGAGAAATTAAAGCTTACATTGATATGATTTGAAATACTCATATTTGTAATATTAAGTTATAGAAAAATATTTCGCATGTGCATGGCATGCTTTAATTTAATAGGTGTTGGTAAACTACACGTACGGGAATATTGGAAACTTTGGAAGCAACTACGTAGATGTATTTATGATAGAGACTATTCATATCTAATTTAGGTTAGGTTGGAAGTTGCTTTTATGAAAAAACGAAACATGACAGTGAAAGGATGAGGAGAAGAAAAGCAAGTCTTTTTTCGTACAATGAAAGCAAGTCTTTTTTCGTATAATGACTTTGCAAGTCTACGCATGGAAAAACGAATCCAAAGGACAAGGAAAGGAAAGAAAAATCAAGGGAAAATGACAACAAAATACCACCTGAATTCCAAAAAGACAAATAAGGGACTTGAATAAGCAAAATGACAAATAGGGCACTGGGTACCAATTTGGAATATAGATTTTCGGCCAAAAGACCGAATTGCCCTGATTGTCTCTGAACATTGAGCAGTGTATTCATGCGATAGAGAAAGGGAGAAACTGATTTCCTTCTACGAAACTAAATCCAAGTTCCTGTAGTCACCAAAAAGGATTTTTCGAAATCACGTTGCCGTCGTCGTAGGAGTAGATTGCCATTGCTGAATTTGGTTACCATCGCTGAAATACATTGCCCTGTCTGAAATAACTTGTACCCCCTGAAATTGTCGTCGTCGAAGAGGTCGCTGAAGTATTTGAATTATTCATAAGTGAGTAGAAGTTGATGGCGGGATTTGGATTATTCATTTTTGTGGCTGTTTCATGGTGAAATAGGAACAGGATTATTGCATTTGAGGGTTCATATTCAGTATTTGGTGAATGATGAAGCAGAAATCAGAAAATAATTGCAAGCAATTACGTAATGTAATTGCTGTCATATGTTTGCTGGTTTTTGGTAAATCCCATTCCGTGAATGGTAAATTTTAATATACATGTAGTTAATTATGAAACTTAATAGTTCAATGTTTATTGTGATGTACTTCAGGTGCACGTTCACTGAATGATTTATTTATGCTTACAAGTTGCTCTTCCGGTGAAAATAGGTTTACAAAACCCATTGAAGAAGTGGTTACTTTCACTATAAAAGTTGTAAATCCCATTATGTGTTTTGTAAAATTCAGCGTGAAATTTTATTGGTGGTGAAAAGTAAGTTACTCATCCCCCGAAAATATGTTGTAAAATCTATTAACAAAGCGGTCACTTTTATCACAAAAGTTGTAAATCCCAGCATATGTTTTATAAAATTCAACGTGAAATTTTATTGGTTTTTAGAAACAAGTTACCTATTCCCTGAAAACAGGTTACAAAAGCCATTTAAGAAGTGGTCATTTTCACTATAAAAGTTGTAAATCTCACTGTGTGTTTTGTAAAATTCAGTGTGAAATTTTATTAGTTTTTAGAAACAAGTTGCTCATCCCCTGAAAAGAGGTTGCAAAACCCATTTAAGAAGTGATCATTTTCACTAAGAAAGTTGTAAATCTCACTACATGTTTTGTAAAATTCAGCATATAATTTTATTGGTTTTTATAAACAAGTTGCCAATCCCTTGAAAACATGTTGCAAAACCCATTGAAGAAGTGATCATTTTCATTATGAAAGTTGTAAATCTCACTATGTGTTTTGTCAAATTCAGCGTGAAATTTTATTGATTTTTAGAAACAAGTTACTCATCCCCTGAAAAGAAGTTGCAAAATTCATTTAAGAAGTGGTAATTTTCACTACAAAAGTTGTAAATATTACTCTATGTTTTGTAAAATTCAGCATAGAATTTTATTGGTTTTTAGAAACAAGTTGTCAATCCCTTGAAAACATGTTACAAAACCCATTGAAGAAGTGATCATTTTCACTACGAAAGTTGTAAATCTCACTATGTGTTTTGTCAAATTTAGTATGAAATTTTATTAGTTTTTAGAAACAAGCTACCCATCTCCTGAAAACAAGTTACAAAACCCATTGAATAAGTGGTCATTTTTACTACGGAAGTTGTAAATCCCACTATACGTTTTGTCAAATTTAGCGTGAAATTTTATTAGTTTTTACAAACAAGTTGTTTATCTCCTGAAAACAGGTTGCAAAACCCATTAACAAAGTAGTCACTTTCACTACAAAAGTTGTAAATCACAATATGTATTTTGTAAAATTCATAATTAACTACATGTATAGTAAAATTTACCATTCACATAGTGGGATTTACCATTCACGTAGTGGGATTTACCAAAAGCCAGCAGGCATATGACAGCAGTTACGTAACGTAATTGCTTGTCATTGTTTTCTGATTTCCACTTCATCTTCCCCGCAGGTTCACTCCCTCTCTCACTACAAATCCTCTTTCCCACAACCAAAACCCACCAAATCAACAATCTCTACAGAATGGTGATGCGAAGGAGTAAGATAATAGCATTTCCAACATTCTTCTTTCCTTCTTCCCGCATTTCATCACTGTCGGTCTTCCTCTCTCCTTTCTCTCACTGCGTCGCTTTCTTCCTCTCTCCTTTCTCTCACTTTCAGATAGGGCATTTTGGTCTTTTGGCCAAAAATCTGAATTCCAGATTAGTACCCAGTCCCCTATATGTCATTTTGCTTATTCAGGTCCCTTATTTGTCTTTTTGGAATTCAGGTGGTATTTTATTGTCATTTTCCCAAAAATCAAACTCAAATTCTTTTACGTATAATAAATCTGTTGGTCAATTAATGTCTGGTTCACATGCTGCTTTCCAACACTGAGGTCTTAGTCGTTGGAAAAATGCTGTTTCGTAAACCGTACTGTACTAATGTGAATGATATGAATTCGTAATAATGCGAACTTCTTGGAAATTCGAGGTTAGAAGGATATTGGAAAATTCGTGTTGATTGGCCCCTATGGTTGAGCAATTTACTTAAGTTGAGCATATAATTTTTATGCCATAAAATCCAATGATAATTAAGTTTCAGTTTTAGCATTTTCTTCTTCAGTTGGCGTGCACAGATACAAATGCACCCATTCTCCCTTTAGCTAAATTTCGTAGATAATTATTACCAATTTTTTAATCTGTATTGGAAAATTGAAACAACAAGACACTGAAAGCACCAGGAGAAGAAACAATCAAACCAATAAAAGGCATTTTTTATACATTGCTTGCATATATACAGATGTAAGATTTTCCTTTTAGTTTTTTCTTGTCACCCATATTTTCCATTCATTTATAAATCGAGCTATTTCTCTTCATTTGTTGCGGCAAGCAAAGAGGGGTTAGCAGTCACAAATGAGGAGTCTATCATCGTGTTCCCTTCTTTGTCTCCAACCGTTTCTCTGTCTCTCTCTCTCTTATTATTCCTTTGCTTTCCCATCATGTCGTCCTGAACAAAGCTCAGCTTTGCTAGACTTCAGAAACTCATTTTCCATTCAAAAGCTCATCCTTCTCCTTTCCCTTTTGATGAGAATTGTGATTTGCATAAAATCATGTCATACCCCAAGAGAGCAACTTGGAAAAATGGTATGAATTGCTGTTTATGGGATGGGGTCACATGCAATCCATTGGGTCATGTCATTGGCCTTGACCTTTTTCGTGCTTGACTTCATGGTAGACTCCTTCCCAACAGTTCTCTCGTCCAGCTTACCCATCTTCAAACGCTTGATCTTAGTCTAAATGACTTTTAGGGGTCCCAAATACCACCTAATATTTCCCAACTTGTAAGTTTAACAAACCTATCCTTGAAGTTTTGTAATTTTAGTGGTGAAGTTCTGTCTCAGATTTCTCATCTTCACAAACTGGTTTCACTTCTTATCCATGAGGATTTGAATCATCTCATTCTTAAAGAAAAGACTTGGGAGAGACTCAAAAGAAATGTCACTCATTCTTAAAGAAAAGACTTGGGAGGTGTGGATATGTCATCGATACCCTCAAGTAATCTATTAAAGAATCTTTCCTCTTCGTTGATCTCTCTTCATCTTTTTGAAACTAGATTACAAGGAAATTTGGATGAAAATATATTTTCATCTCCCCACCTTCAGATTATAAATTTGGACCATAACCCAGATCTCAAAGGCTATCTTCCAAAGTCTAATTGGAGCAATTCCATTAGTACTTTGGAGCTTCAGAACACGAGTTTGACAGGAAAGTTGCCGCATTCCATTGGCCATATGAAATCATTAAATTTATTGGATCTCTCATCATGCCAATTCTTTGGAGAAATTCCACCATCCTTAGGGAACCTCACACAACTTGAATTATTGTTCCTCTCAAGCAGTAAATTTTCTGGTCAAACCTCTTCATCACTTCCAATCTTCAAAATCTCACTGTTCTTGATTTGTCTTCAAATAATTTTAGTGGTTAATTTCCATATTCAATTTCAGATCTTAGACATCTCGAAATTCTATATTTGTCAAACAATGGCTTCCATGGAAAAATTACTTCTTCGCTTTTTACTCTACCATGTTTAAGTAATTTGATTTTATCTTCTAACCAATTCACTGGACATCTTGATGTGTCTAACAATAGGTTGCATGGTCTAATTCCAAGGTCAATTTTTCATCTTCAAAACCTTGTACTCCTAAACTTTTCGCACAATTATTTTAAGGAAAATGTGTTGTGGCACCATTTGTCGTGGAAAAACATGCGTTCTCTTGACTTAAGTTCCAACTCCCTTCAAGGAGAGCTCCTTCCTTCTATTTGCAATGCTGGCACACTTCATATTCTTAACTTGTCCCACAATAACTTCACCAGAACCATTTCACACTGTATTGTCAGCTCTAACCTTGCTCTTTCTGTGCTGGATTTGCGAAATAATAGTTTCTCTGGCATTGTACCTGAATCATTTGAAGTGGGGAACAATTTGAGAACCCTAAATCTGAATGGCAACTTTCTAGAAGGGTCACTGCCTCGATCTTTGGTCAATTGCACAAGGCTAAGAGTCTTGGATCTTGGCAACAACAACATAGAAGATAGATTTCCTCATTGGCTAGATGCTCTTGAAGAATTGCAAGTACTTGTTCTTAGAGGGAATAAATTGCACGGTTTTATTCCCAGTAGAAGCCATGCCTTCCACATTTAAGAGTGCTTGACCTGTCTAGCAACAATTTGAAAGGTCCTTTACCTGCATCATTCTTCAAATCTTTTGAAGCTATGAGAAGATTAGATGGAAAAACTCGCTTGCGGTACTTGAATTATGCAAACTCTAGCTATGGTGATGACTTTTATAAGGACTCCATTGAGATGACCTGGAAAAGATTTGAAATTCATCTACAAAAGATATTGACAGTTTTCACAAGCATTGATTTATCCAATAACATGTTTGAGGGATATGTATATGGAGCAGCATTTGGAGCAATGTTGTTTCAGGTTGTGATGTTTACAGGCAAACCTCAATGGACTGTAAGTCTAGTGAATGATCCGTCAAAGAGGAGGAAGAGGAGTCTTAGAGCCCATCCATAGTAGTTATGTCAGATTTCCTCTTTCTTTCTTTGAATGAAAGATTTCCTCTTTTTTCATTTGGGAATTGAACGTTCAATTTGTAGTGCTACCATGAAAAAGGGGGGGGGGAATGTCATTGTGCTTTTTGCTTAATATTTTAGCATATTTAATTTTGGGAGGTCACATTAATCTTTGTTTATTTATTTTTCTTATCACAAGTTTAAAATCAATAATTGTTTTTCTTAGTAAAAGATGATAAAATATATCTATTTCTTTATTCTTTGGGGTGAGACCACATCATAAACAAATGTTAAAAAATTTCGAAATATATGAATTTTAGTTTCATTCACGGCAATAAATAAATAAAACATGGCCATGAGAGGGAGAGGAGAAGAAAAATCAAACTAATAAAGACACATCAAAAAGCTTGTCTTTTGTATAATGACTTGTGACTTGAGGTCCAACTTAATGTTGAAAAACAAAACAATAAGACAATAAAAATGCATTATCATGCCTTTTATGTTAAAAAGACTTTGAAGTCAATGTTTATTTGCAAATAACTTTTTGAGTTGGAAATGACGTTATGAGAGGGTTAGAAAATTTGGTGGGATTGCCTGTGTTTTTTCTATGAGCAGACTTCCTGTCTCACAATGGAAATGACTAGTTTTTGCTTTTGCCAATAATACTAAATTTCTTATTAATATGCAAAATGAATATTGGTATAGATTTTTTTTCTTTTTACTAGACACAGGTATCCTTAATGTTCAAGATACCACCACACACTAAATGTGAACATATGTTTCAATAAAAATTTGAATATTAGTTCATTAGGTTGTGAGAGATTAATTTTTTTTCTCCTAGCTCCAATCACCGCATTATAGATTTTTTTCTTTGGTACAAGGCAGCGTAGATTTTATATTGTTTTGTGCCCATAAAGTGTGTCTTAGGTAAGACCCAAAACAAGTATTGGCCTGACCCAATATTGGCGTTCGTCTATTTCAGCCCGGGAGACTACTAACGGTCAAGGAAGAAAAATCTTTTTTTTTTTTTGGTGTTCCCGGGGAATAGAATAATCTTATATGTGAGGAGTGACATAACCAAAAACAAAAAAAAATTCTTATCATAAGAACCTCCAACTGTTTCATAATATGATTCCTAACTAATTACAAAACTTTTAACTAAATAACCAAGCTTCTTTAGCTAATGAATTTTATTGAGAATGATTTTGATCTTTGGCAAGAAATAACTAATTTTAATAAATTTTATAAATCTATATAAAGTTATTATTAAACATTTATAATATTAAAGGTAAAGGTGTATTCATCACCCTTAACTATTTTTAGAGATGCATCTAATACCTTAAACTATTTAGTGGTATAATTTTGTTTCTAAACTAATAAAAATGGAGCAAGTAAACCTTTTTATTAACGGATATGAAAACGTCCGTTTTCCCTTTGAACAGATTGGCATTCCAATGACACGTAATTATAAAAATGCCACCAATGTGTAATTAAAAAAAAAAAAAGCTTCTTCCTGGTTTCAGCTGATGTGTGGTATAAGTTATGGAATGAGAAAGAAGCGTCAACAGAGCTTCCCTTTTCAGATCTAAGCACTCTCCTTTTCCAATTTCGGTCTCTTCTCTCGCTGCACCCCAATTTCTTTTGTGTTGGATCTTGCCTTCACCAATGGAGGACCCACCGTCAGTCTAAATGCTGCCGATTTCAAGGGACAAGAGGGATCGAGGTTGGAACTTGAGAAAAGGGCTAAGAGAGAGTGTGAGAGAGGAGGGACGATGAAGGCCAAGAAGAAGAATTAAGACGATGACCGACCTGTTTTGTCAGATGTTTAATAATCAAAATAAACTCATGGAAGGAATGATCTGAAGATTCGTATTTCATATGCAGATCAGCGAATATTAAGTGCAGATCTGCTTGCAAAGTTGAGTTCTGATACGAAAGTGGACATGAAAATATGGGATGAGATGAGATGCTGCTGGATGTTGTGGCCGTGTGTGAAGGAGACAGGGTACTAAGAAGGAGAATCGTGAGTGATAATGAAGAGAGGGATGAAGATGGAAGGGGCTTGGCTCAGTACTGAGTTGTGTTTGGGTGGGCCCTCACTTCCAACAAAATAAGAATACTTGTTATTATTAAAAAGAAAAAAAGTCCAGCTGGCAATAAGAATAAACGGAGTTAGAGTTCTGTTAAGTTGGGATTGAAATTGCTCCATTCTAATGAGATGAAGGGTAAAATTGCACCACTTAATATTTTAGGATGCTAAATGTACCTTCAAAAATAATTTAGGGTGTTTAGTACATATTTATCCTATATTTTTTTGTTAAAGTATAAGTATCCTCTTATTGAAGGTAATCCTATACAAGATATTGTCAGGTACTAAATATAGATACCTCTCCCAATAAGGATTCAAATATTAATTCACTACAACATATATACATGTATATATATTGTTTTGCCAAATACTAGTATCCTTTTGCTAGAGGCAAAATATATAAGGACCATTTGGTATGATCGAATTGATTTTGATAGAAATGGAAATAAAAATAGATATAAATATAGAAATGGAAATAGACATGGACATAGGGTTTAAAAATAAGAAAAATTATAAAAAAGACTGCTAAAATAAAAAAATTGCACAAATAAACCTGTTTACAAAAATTGCTGTCAAAATCCATGCTAATGTTATCATGGATTTCTATTCATAATTTTTCTATTTTGATGCTTTTTTTTTACCATTTTTTCTTAAAAATATGTTTGGTGTGGTGATAGAATTAGACGTGACTTTTATTTGAAAAGACTGAAATACCCTTTAATTTAAAAACAAGGAAAATCTCCCCTTTCATCCCCAAACTCCTCCTCCGCTAACCATCACACTGTAGAATAGTAAGCCACGCTTCAACAAATCAAAAACAATGGCCATGCTTCAACAAACCAGAAACAATCTCTACCCAACATTATCAATAATCCATAATCAACAAACCATGAATGATCTACAAAAATCAATGACCATCGAAAGAAAATAAAAAAGCCAGATGCAAAAGCAAGAATGTCTTCTCAGATGCAAAAAAATGCCATCAAGCTTCAGCTAAATGCACTGAAGCAAATGAAGTATAAGGTAGAAGAAATGGCAAAACTAAGGAACCCTTCAATCTGGAGATGAAATCATGGGTTTAGATTGAAGCTGTCGTCGTCCCCAACTTTCAGATCTGGAACTGAAACTCAGGTGGACAAAGGAGAAGCCATTCTCGACCCGTCTCCCTCTCTTCGACTTATCAGATCTCTTCGATAGCTAACATCTTTAACAACCATGATCTGAAGAACAGGTAGTGGCACGATCTATGGGTGGGTGAGAAGATCGCCGGCGTTGGGTTGAGAAGATGCCGGCGGTGGGGTGTGAAGCCTGTGTGTTAAGCATGAAAGGAGGGCAGAAATGAAACGTGCAACATGGAAATGCAAATCTTCGGGTTGTAGGATGGAAGCCAATTCCATCAGTTTGGCTTCCACATGGAAGTCAATTCCCAAGGGGCTATGATGTACCAAACATGCAAGAGGCACGGATTTCATTTCCATTTCCATTTCTGCGCCCTCAATTCCAGTGCACCAGACAGGACCCAAGTGTATATTAGATAGACCTGAAACAAGTATAGGCCTGGCCCAATATTGGTGTGAATCAATTTCAGCCCAATAGATTATTTATGGTCAATGAGGAGATACAATAATCTCTCTGCTTTATTTCCCGAAGAGATAGAATGATCTTATATGTAATGGGCGGAGTGACATCACAAAACGAGCCAACTTTTTGAATTTTTTATAAGGTGCTCATTAAAAATAGATTATTTGAATTTAAGACTACAGTTATTAAGAAAACTATTTAAAGTTAGCTTTTCAACAAGCCAAAAAGCTTCTCAAACTTTATCCCTTATCAACTTATATTATGGCCTGAATTGGGATCCCTCGTCCCATAAGTAGATGTATCTCATATGGTAGAGTAATACAAACAAAAAAAACTGTAATTTTTTAACTTAGTGTTGCTGATGATAAGCATGCCATTGCCATCATCTTTCAGTGCCAGATCATATTATCCCCATTGTACCCACTCGCAAAGGGTCTTTAGCGCGTCTCGTAATGCCCTAAGATTTTAAACGTTTTTTATTTATTTTTTCTTAACTCTTCATTAGATTCCATATAAAATCCGCGATGTTTTGATATCTTCTGGGTATGAAATGATATAATTTTAAAAATTTTATGATTTTTTAAATAAAACTAATTTAAAAATGCGCTTGCCATTTTTCTGTAGTTCCTACTGTTTTAAAGATATTTATTAAATTGCTTAGAAATACTCAAATTTGTAATATTAAGTTATAGAAAATCTCGCAAATTAAATGAGTGGCATAGGTGTGGGTAAACTACGCATATGGACTGTTAAAAACTTTGAAAGCAACTATGTAGAATGTATATATATGACAGAGACTGTTTATCATCTAATGTAACCTAATTAGGAAGTCGTTTTTTATAAACCACAAAAAAAAAAAAAGCATGACAGGGAAAGGATCAGGAGGAGAAGCTTTTTTGTATAATGACTTTTGTATGTGAATGGTTCACTAGCCGGTTTTGTTGAATATTGTACGATGGCTTTGCAAGTCAATGTTTGTAGATGTGAACCAGGCATATTAGCCGCTTTTGTTGAGTATTTTATAAATATAATTGCCCCGCAAAAGGCTCATCCGGATTCAGATGAATAGAAACAGGTCTTTCTTTGGACCCCATCCAATAATGTAATTAATGTGAAAAGATGAAATCCTAATTTGAAAGCTAGTACTTCTTAATGCAGAAAGTGAGGTGAATATGAATTGTCATTTTACTATAAAGACAGAATGATAAAAATACTCTTTGTTAAAAAAAATATAAAGAAAACCCTAATCCATTGTCGGAGATCCGCTCTGGCATTGGCCACCAATGAAGTGGCTACTGGTGGAAATTGTTTTTTGTCTTGAAAAAAAAAAAACCCCACCCTCCTTGATGGTCTGGGCCAAAAATCATGACCATTAGGCTACTAATACCCATTAAAATGTAATCAATACTCATATAAAAGTTGTCAGTTATTGATAGTCAAAGCTAAGTAATTAACTTATAGCCTCGTTTAGTATAGCTTATAAATAGTTTTTTAATTATACTTTACGAAATACGAGGTAAGTATGTGAGAAGAATTTCATCTCGATTTACGTGAAACATGTTTATAAGTGCTTTTAATTGCTATCCCAAATATATATTATTTTGCATCATGTTAATAGTAAAACATTTCGATTGGATAAATAATTAAAAAAATTTTCATTATAAGAAAAAAGTAATGATAGATGTCTCTAAAAGTTAAATTATTATTTTTCTGATTATTTTGTACTTTTTGTTAATTTAGGCTTATAAATGAATCATAGATTGGGGAAGGACCTGGCATTAACGTTGGGAGGGTTAGAAAATTTGTTGGGGTTGGCCTTTACTCTCTTTTGGAATAGGCTAATAATTTTTTTTAGACATTTTTATCCAATTACAAAGTCAACATTTTTTTAGTTAAATGGACAAACACTAACAACTTGGCGTTTATATATAAGCGGAATCAAATCTTCGACTTCTCATTTAAAACAAAGTTTTCATGTCACTATACTATACAAGTCCACTAGCTAAGGAAGTTTACATTGATATGATTTGAAATACTCAAATTTGTAATACTCTTTCGGTCCTTAATATAAAATCCAATTGTTGAGTTAGTTTTGGTCCTAAATAGAAGACACATTCTTATATTTATCAATTTTCTCTAAATTACTTCCATGGATACTCCCTCAACCATAATTAAGCAAAAGAGGGAGAGAGGGTATTAAAAAATACGATTATAATAGTTTAGGAAAAATATGTTATATTTTTTATAATTAACTAATTTACCTAACTTTCTTAATCTAATCAAATTAATTAAATGAGTCTTACATTAAGGACTGAAGGAGTATTAAGTTATAGAAAAATATTTCGCATGTGCATGGCATGCTTTAATTTAATAGGTGTTGGCAAACTACGCGTACGGGAATATTGGAAACTTTGGGAGCATACTTAAGATGTATTTATGATAGAGACTATTGATGTCTGATTTATGTTAAGTTGGAAGTTACCTTTATGAAAAAACGAAACATGACAGTGAAAGGATGAGCAGAAGAGGAAGCAACTCTTTTTTCGTGTAACTACTTTGCAAGTCTAGCTATCCATGGAAAAACTAAGCTAAAGGACAAGGAAAGGAAAGAAAAATCAAACTCAAATCCTTTTATGTATGATAAATCTGTCGGTCAATTAATGTTTGGTTCACATGCTGCTTTCCAGCACTGAGGTCTTGGTCCTTGGAAAAATGCTGTTTCGTAAACAGTACTGTACTAATGTGAATGAGATGAAGTCGTAATAATGCGAACTTCTTGGAAATTAGAGGTTAGAAGGATATGGGAAAATTCGTGTTGACTGGCCCCTATGGTTTAGTAATTTATTTAAGTCGAGTATATAATTTTTATGCCATAAAATTCAATGATAATTAAGTTTCAGTTTTAGCATTTTCCTCTTCAGTTGGCTTGCACAGATACAAATTAAATGTACTCATTCTCCCTTGAGCTACATTTTGTAGATAATTATTACAATTTTTTAATCTGTATTAGAAAATCGAAACAACAAGACACTGAAAGTAACTAGGAGAAGAAACAATCAAACCAATAAAAAGCATTTTTATCCATTGCTTGCACATATATAGATGTAAGATTTTCCCATTAGTTTTTTCTTGTCGCCCAGATTTTCCATTCATTTATAAATAGAGCTATTTCTTTTCGCTTGTTGCAGCAAGCAAAGAGGAATTATCAGTCACAAATGAGGAGTCCATCATTGTGTTCCCTTCTTTGTCTCCAACTGTTTCTCTCTCTCTCTCTCTCTTATTCTTTTGCTTTCCCAACATGTCGTCCTGACCAAAGCTTAGCCTTGCTAGATCTCCAAAACTCATTTTCCATTCAAAAACCCCATCCTTCTTCTTTCGCTTCTATAACTTGTGATTATTATGAAAGCATGCCATACTCCAACATATCAACTTGGAAAAATGGTACCAATTGTTGCTTATGGGATGGGGTCACTTGCAATCCATTGGGTCATGTGATTGGCCTCAATCTTAATTGTAGTTGGCTTCATGGTAAACTCCTTCCCAGCAATTCTCTCTTCCAGCTTTCCCATCTTCAAACGCTTGATCTTAGTTTCAATGACTTTCAAGGGTCTCAAATACCACCTAATATTTCCCAACTTGTAAGTTTAACACACCTATCCTTGAGTTTTTGTAATTTTAGTGGTGAAGTTCCATCTCAGATTTCTCATCTTCACAAGTTGGTTTCACTTCATCTCAAGGAGGATTTGAATTATCTCGTTCTTCAGGAAAAGACTTGGGAGAGACTCACAAGAAATGCCACTCATATAAAGGATCTTTTGCTAAGTGGCATGGATACATCATTGATTCCCTTGAGTCATCTATTTAAGAATCTTTCCTCATCTTTGGTCTCTCTTGAGCTTAGTAATGCTGGATTACAAGGAAATTTTGATGAAAATATATTTTCATTTCCCCACCTTCAAGAGATAGATTTGCATGAAAACCCAGATCTCGCAGGCTATCTTCCAGAGTCTAATTGGAGCAATTCGATTAGAGTTTTGTCTCTTGGAAACACGAGTTTCACAGGAAAGTTGCCGCATTCCATTGGCGATATGAAATCATTAAATGTCTTGGATCTCTCATCATGCCAATTCTTTGGAGAAATTCCACCATCCTTATGGAACCTTACACAACTTTATCTTTTGGAGCTCTCAAGCAATAATTTTTCTGGTCAAATCTCATCATCACTTTCCAATCTTCAAGATCTCATTTTGCTTGATTTGTCTTCAAATAATTTTAGTGGCCAATTTCCATATTCAGTTTCAGATCTTAAAGATCTCACGTTCTAGATTTGTCAAACAATGACTTCCATGGAAAAATTCCTTCTTCGATGTTTACTCTACCATCTTTAAGTCATTTGATTTTATCTTCTAACCAATTCACTGGTCATATTAGTGAAATATCCGCTTATTCACTCTGGAGGCTTGATGTGTCTAACAATAAGTTGCATGGCCCAATTCCAAGGTCAATTTTCCAGCTTCAAAACCTTACACTCCTGAACTTTTCGCACAATTGTCTTGCAGAAAATGTGTTGTGGCACAACTTGTCATGGAAAAACATGCGTTCTCTTGACTTAAGTTCCAACTCCCTTCAAGGAGAGCTCCTTCCTTCTATTTGCAATGCTGGCACACTTGAGATTCTTAACTTGTCCCACAATAACTTCACCGGCACCATTCCACATTGTATTGTCAACTCTAACCCTAGTCTTTCTGTGTTGGATTTACAAAATAATAGTTTTTCTGGCATTGTACCTGAATCATTTGAAGTGGGGAACAATTTGAGAACCCTAAATCTGAATGGCAACTTTCTAGAAGGGTCATTATCTCAATCTATGGTCAATTGCACAAGGCTGAGAGTCTTGGATCTTGGCAACAACAACATAGAAGATGTATTTCCCCATTGGCTGGAAGCTCTTGAAGAATTGCAAGTACTTGTTCTTAGGGGGAATAAATTCCACGGTTTTATCCCTAGTTTTAAGGATAATAGAAGCCATGCCTTCCATATGTTAAAAGTACTTGACCTGTCTAGCAACAATTTGAAAGGTCCTTTACCTGCATTGTTCTTCAAATCTTTCAAAGCTATGAGAAGATTAGATGAAAAAACTCACTTGCAGTACTTGACTTATGCAAACTCTACCTATAATGGTGGCTTTTATGAGGACTCCATTGACATGACCTGGAAAGGATTTGAAATTCATCTACAAAAGGTATTGACTATTTTCACAAGCATTGATTTATCCAATAACATGTTTGAGGGAGAGATTCCTGAAGTTATTGGAGAGTTCCATGCATTGAAGGGGCTCAATTTCTCACATAATGGGCTCACCGGTGCAATTCCTATCTCAATAGGAAATTTGAGGAAGTTGGAATGGTTGGATTTGTCATCAAACAACTTTACTGGGAGAATTCCTACTGAGTTGACTAATCTCAATTTTCTCGGGGTATTGAACCTTTCAAAGAATCAACTTGATGGTTGCATTCCTAGGGGCCAACAATTTGAGACCTTCTCAAGTGATTCTTTTAAAGGAAACAAAGACTTGCGTGGTTTTCAACTCATGATTCCATGCAACGCTCGTGAGGAAAGACAAGAACCACTTCCAAGTTCTGAAGTTGGATTCGAATTTGGATGGAAACCTGTGGTGTTGGGATATGTATGTGGAGTAGCATTTGGAGCAATGTTGTTTCAGGTTATGATGTTCACAGGCAAACCTCAATGGGTTGCAAGTCTGGTGAATGATTCGCCTAAGAAGAGAAAGAGGAGGGTTAGAAACCGTACGTGGTAGTTATGTCAGATTTCCTCTTTCTTTCTTGCTTTTGCTTTTTTTTTTTTAACTAAAATATTTCCTTCTTGAGTTATTTTTCTTTTTGCTTAATATTTTAGCATATTTAATTTTGGGAGATCATATTAATCTTTTTTCTATTTGTTTTTCTTATCATAAGTTCAAAATCAGTAATTGTCTTTCTTGGTTAAAAAAATAATAAAATATACCTATTTCTTTATTCATTTTGGGTGAGAACACATAATAAACAAATCTTTAAAAAATTTCAAAATATATGAATTTTAGTTTCATCTACAAAAAAAAAAACAAATTAAAACAAGACCATGAGAGGGAGAGAAGAAGAAAAATCAAACTAATAAAGACGCATCAAAAAGCTTGTTAAGAAAACAAGACAATAAAAAGATCAGCAAAGGAAAAAAAAAAAAATTCAAACCAGTGAAAATACATTATCATATCTTTTATGTTAAAAAGACTTTGAAGTGGAAATGACGTTATGAGAGGGTTAGAAAATTTGATGGGATTGGCCTGTGCTTAAGCTGTGATGTGTGTGCGTGCACGAAGAAAATACGTAGTTAATTTTTTTAAGCTTCAGAACAATAGACTGTGATCCCTCAATCGAGTCTCAATTAAGAAATACTCCTCCAGTCTTTAATATGAGATCTAATTATTGAGTTAGTTTTAGTCTTAAATATAAGACCCATTTCTCATATTTATCAATTTTATCTAAATTACTCCTACGGATACTCTCTCAACCATAATCAATTAGAAAAGGGAGAGAGGATATTAAAAAAGATGATTATAGTGTTTTAGGAAAAATGTATCACATTTCTTATAATTAACTAATTTACCTAACTTTCTTAATCCAATCAAATTAGTTAAATGAATCTTATATTAAGGACTAGAGGAGTATTAATTATTAGATCGTAGTCTAATAATGTTTCGATAAATATCTTTATTATTTTAAGAAAATAAATATGATAGTGAGGCGTGGAGACCAACCTAGCGATCATCAAGATAATTCAGCATAATTTTTTCCGCAAAAGAAAACAAAAACGAAGTTCACATGACTTCCTTTCTCACAATGGAAACGAGTTTATTTTGCTTTTCCCAATAATACTGAATTTCTTATTAATCTGCAAGACGAATACTAGCATAGTTTTTTTTTTTTTTTGGGGTAGGCATAGCTATCTTTTTACTAAAAGCAATCATATTCGAAGTACTGTCAGACACTAAATATGAACACTTTTTATAATAAAAATTTAAATATTAATTTATTATATTATGATAAACTAATTCTTTCCGGAATACCTAACTCCTGATAATAGTATAGTTTTTTTTCTGTACAAGATAGCATACATTTTGTATTGTTTTTTGCCCAATATAAATGCATCTTAGATAAGACCCAAAACAAGTATCGGCCTGGCCCAATATTGTAGTTCATCCATAATATTGTAGTTCATCTATTTCAGCCCAGTAGACTACTGACAGTCAAGGAAGGATAATCTTTTTCTTTTTTTTCCATATAGAATAATCTGTGGAGTGACCAAACAAAAAGTTTTTTTCTTTAAAATTTTTGAAGTACTCATTAAAAATAGATTATTTTAATTAAAAATTAAGTTATAAAGAAAACTATTTAAAATTTTCAGCTTCCTAGTAAGTCAAAGTTTCTCAAATGTAATCTATTATCAACTTATATATAGTCTCAATCTGGATCCTTTACCCCGTATGTAGATATGTTTATATGCTATAATGATATCAAAAAAAAAAATCAAATTCTTATAGTAACAACCTTCAACATGTTTCATCACATGACATTTGCTTTGATTTCTTTAAAATATTAATTTTTTCTACATAATATTCCTAACTAATTACAAAAATTTTAACTAAATTACCAAAATCCTTCAGCTAATGAATTGAGAATAATTTTGATATTTTTCAAGAAATAACTAATTTTACTTCATTTTATGTAAAGTTATTATCAAGCGTTTATAATTTTTTTTTGGTACAAGCGTTTATAATATTAACTAAAGGGAATAATAACTTAATGGATATTCGGTTCTTCCATGGCCCAAGCCTTTGCCTGTCTCTGACGTCAGCAAAATCCAGAGGCCCAATATAAGATTACAACTTCAAAAACTGAAATAATAACAAGAAAAAAAATTCATGAGTTTATAACTGCAAGAAAGCGGCGTGAGCAGAGAGAAATGTTCCTTAATCAAGCTGGATCGATGAGTACAACGTGGGATTCTGTGATTGGTTTCCTATCGACCAGTTTCGTTCTGGGAACAAGATTGGGCTGCTAGCCTTTTTTTTTATGCGTATACGTGTCTCACCAATAATTCCTAATGTGCATACACATAATTATTTAATCAATATATCTTGTGCTCTCCGTCAATATCGTAGTTTATATTCTCCTTGACCTCTCGGAAGCAAGAAACCGCCATTAAACAGAGAGAAGAAGCCGAACGAAGAAGAAGAAGAAGTCCATCATGTGCTGCTCTGAAGACTGTAAATGCAGGCCTCTAGGGTTTCTGCTAGGGCTTCCCTTTGCCTTCTTGTCTTTGCTCCTCTCTCTCATAGGTGTTATCATCTGGATTGTTGGGTAAGTCTGTTTCGAAGAATCCTAATTAAGAATAGTTGGGATTAATATTTCAGGGAAAAAATTATTAGTAAGATGGATTTTTTTTTCTTTTTTGTGTCTTGCAGGTTGATATTAACATGTATATGCCCATGTTGTCTATGTGTGACCATTATTGTTGAGTTTGCGTTGGCTCTGATCAAGGCTCCAATACTGGTGATGGAGTGGTTCATCTCTAAGATTCCATGTTAGACATACAAGGTTCTCTTACTGGTTCGATTCGGAGTATCCAAAGGGTTTTTTTTTTTGCAGTTTAATTTTCATTGATTCATTTCTTCTGGTTTTATTTGATCACTTTTTTTTTTTGGGTAAATTTTATTTGATCACTTTTATGTTATGAATTTATAGTATATCATACTTTTCATCCTGCTTATTACATCTTACGACTTTCTCTTTCCGTAAATGTAATAGTGTAATAGTTTAATTTTTCCTTGCTCTTTTTTTCCCTAATTCCTTGTATTAATTATACGGCCTCGTTGGTTTGCCCTTTTAATTGTGCAGCTCAACTACCCCAGGAAAAAGACTTTTTACGTTAGTTAGAATAGGTTTCTAACAACGATTTTTAGAGGAATATGCGTGCCGTCACCGTAGTAATTTTGGGGTCTCAATGTCATGGTGTAAGACTTTTCACAACAGTTATTAAGCAACCGATGAGAAAAGTTATCATATATTTGCCTTAGGATTACGATTAAAATAAATTATAAATATATTTTATGTAAATTGAGATAAATTTTTTTTTCATATATTTATTTCATATTCTATAAATTACAACTGAATAATTATTTATATGCTATTCCAAATCGATCTTCAGTTGGCCATCGTCATAAGAAAGCAAACATGGAGTGTCACGGAAAATTGGAGACAAAACTTCTGACCAAGAAACCAAAACAAAAATTTTAAAGATTACGCGTGCAAGTGGCAGAACTTTAGGTGGGGGATTTCATCTGGGAGCACCAAATCTAAACCACTTAGATTAAAATTAGATAGTTCAGGTTCATATAATCTTATTTAAGCATGGCAGGCGGCATTTCCATTTAAAAATTTTCATTTAATTGTCACTTCTTTAATATATATATATATATATATATATATAAGTCCGTTAAAAATTTTATATTTAAATTCAATAATGCAAATCTCACCACAGTGGTATGATTAGGACTGAGAGAAATTCATTAGGTACGTATGAAGAACAAAACAATTTTATATTTTACTTTTTCGGTTCAATAATTTTAGGTGTCAGATGTAATGACAAGTGGAGTCATTTGCCGTTTTCCTCTAATTCATTACATTATTAAGGCGCCGCCGGCATAATTGAGGAGGCTTAACACATTAATGCTTTACTTTATTAACTTTCAATCCAATTTGAATGGTTCTTTGTTCTTTCCCTCTCAATTATGTATCTTTTGACATATTCGTCAGGTCTTAAATATAAAATTTATAAATTTTATATTTAAGATCTGAGGTGGTATATTCATAGAACAATTTTTTTTTTAAATTGCCTCCCGGTGTGAGGAGACTAAATATTCTTTTTTTTTTTGCCAACTGAGGCTAAATGTCATTTAAAGTATGAAAAGAAGATACGATGGCTGAAAAAGAGGACTAAATAGTACACTGATAAATATTAAATATATATGTTTTGAAATCTATTATCTTATTTTCTAAATTAAAATTATTTAACCATAACATTATTTGTTTGATTATAAATTTAACCAAGTTTGTAAAATTTGTTTATGGTTTATTATTACTACCTCCGGTCCTAATTATAAGACCCAATTGACTTATTTGAGGAGATTAAAGAAGTAAGTTAAGTTAGTTATTTGTAATAAATAAATATTGTCATTCCTAAAATATCCTTGCTAATTAAGTGTATTGGCCAGAACTATCATTATTAGAAGGACTATTTTGGAAAAAAATACATAAATATGAGAGACAAAATAGATTGGGATCTTATAATTAGGACCAAACAAAAAGTCAAATGGGATCTTATATTAAGGACCGGAGGTAGTATTTTATTACGAGAACATATTATCAAGAACGGTCACTGTGGTCAAGATCGGGGTCTAGACCCGGCCTAAAAGAATCGAGGCTCCACATTCTTGTTGAATGGGCTGGACTTTCAGCCCAACCCAAACTTGATCTAATTTGAGAAGGCCACCGTGGTCATTTTAGCAATCTGGGGCAAAATTTCCCCTATCTCTAAATGGGTGTGACTCAATACTCTTAGGGAATCCTTTAGCTACTAATCTATTACTTTTTTTATTCTAAATATAAGATTTATTTTGTAATACAATTTATACTATAAAATAGCTCTTATATTTAGAACTAGAGAAGTACTTCCTACCTAATTATAAGATTTTGTTTGTAGTATACAAATAAGATCTTATAATTAAAACAAAAGATAGTAACTTTGTATCTTTCTATGAGCACTATATGCTTTATGGTGGATCAATACATGACTACTCTTCATGTATCGATCTATGAGCTTTTTTCTCATTATTAAAATATTTGATTTTACTCTGTTAGTACTATTAACCCTTGTAATTTTGTCATGTTATAACATTATCAGTCCATATACAAAAGTTAATTATGCTAACATAGTAAAATTAAATGATTTAATAAGGAGAGACAAACACACAGGTATCAAATTGAAAATTGGAAAGAAAAAACTTCAGATATCTTTCCGAAAATTACAAAGTAGACTAATCCGGATTAAGTCATGGTAGAACCCATATGGGTGGTGACTCAGCTGCCACCTATGTTGCTTCATTTCCAAAAGACTGAAGTCGTGATTTTTTGTTAAATTAGAACAACTTCTACCAATTGATTTAATGATTTTATTTTTAGTATACATAATTTTGTTTGAGGTATGGTTACCCGTTGGTTACTAGATGTACGTACTTTTATGAACAAGTATTCAAATCTTATTCAATCCTTTCTTAGATCTCACCCTATTAGTTGTGTGTGTATAGACCCATTAAATTCCGAAGGAGTTGCAAATATCCGTTTTTTCCAATACAAATTTTAGGCAAGGGTTCCGCTCAACCAAGATAAAGACTAGGTGCTTGATCCAAGTCCTCTTAAGCCATGCTGTGTTATGATGCTTAAGATGCAAATTAAAGATGCAAAATACATGAATGAAAATATATAACTATATTCTTTTCTAAATTTTTTGGCCAGCATATTATTTTCTACTATATATACATAAATGAAGATACTTCTCCGATTCTATTTATATGTCAACATGCTTTATATAAACGAAAAAAAATCTTAAATTTTATTAACTCTATCTTAAAATTTAATAACTTTACAACTTTATTCTTATTTAATATATATTATATTCTATGAGAATAAAGTCGAATGACATAATAATGAATTAAAAGTAAAATTGTATATTTATATATAAAAAAAATCTCTCTCCCTCTTACAAATAAAACCAAAGCATTCCTTCTCTCTATCCCATAAAAACGGCCACAAGACTGTAATTTTTTCTAAGTTTTTTAGTTACATATCATCATTCATGGCAGAAGAATATGGTGGTTATATCTTGAAGGGGGAAAAAAAACCCAAAAACCCTGTAAAGCACGGTCTATGACCTCAATACCTGAGCATCAAAGATCTATCAAATTATTAACAAAACAAGACAAATAAAAAAAGATAAGTCCTAACAATATGAGGCAAAAAAAGGAAAAAATAAAAGCAACCTAAAAAATAGTAATAATATACAGGACGAGGGAAAAACTTAATTAAGGATGCTTAAAACAAAAAATGTCAATGAATCCTTCTTTGAAAACTAATACAATAAATGACAAAATACATATCCATATATGATTGGAGAACTTGAGATAATGAATATGAGTAACTTGATTTAAGTATTTTCTCAAAATAAAATATGTACTATCAAATAACCATAGAAAATATAATAAGCATTACAAGAAGAAATTAAACTCACAGCTCCCGCATTATTCTCTTCTTTTCACTATCATTTTCTTTTGACCAACCCAAACATGACTTCACACAAAAAGAGCTTGTTGATTAATCAACCTAATCATAGGCCTACAAAGTTGAAATCTTTTGAATATATATTTGAGTGTATTTCTGAAAAAAACCATTAAATAACTAGTAGTAGTAGTAGTAATAATAATAATAAAAAAAAATACAAACCACAAGGTTGAAATGCGGTTCTTTGATTAGAAAAATAAATAAACATGTTCTCGACGGAAGCGATGAATAGAAATCAAAAAGAGATTGACAACGTTTCGAGACGAGGGACGTTCAAATCAAATTTGTAATTAATCGATGTGTGTAGAATCCTCCCTCTAGTGTTTTTTCCCCTTTAAATTATAAAATATCGATATATTTTATCATTTCAATTAATAATTTTTTTAAACTATCACTATTAATTATATATATTAAAGGGTGTTTTGATTAAAGAATAATTTCTAATGTAATTAACTAAAAATAATATTTTAGAAAAAATCACTACTCACAGATTTGTAAATAACTAATTTAATTATTTTTTTATTTTTTGAAAATTAGTTATCTAACTCATATATTAAGAATTGTAGAAAATGAAAAAGATAGAAAAGAGGAGAATAGAAGAACAACGTATACTTTTTTAAATATTAATTACTTTTGTTTCTGATCAATTATTTGTTCCTTGTTTTCTTCTGTCTCTTATTTTCAGCCATTGGGCATTGAATTAGTATGATTAATGGTTTATGTTTCGGCATTGTAAAAGTATAATCCTTTCTGATAACTTTATATATGGTCCTTTTTTCTGTATGTTGACAAAACTTGAGTTTTGACTGCATGTTTATTGGTTTTCTAGATTTGAATCATGCGTGAACCTAACGAGAAGACGTGGTGAAAACGTACGTTAAAATTAAGGGCCTGTTTGGGTGTGATTTGGACAAAAAAAAATTGCCAAATGCTGAGGAAAAAACAACCATGATTTTGGGCTCAAAACTATAGTTTCAGAAAAAGTGAATCCATTTTACTTCTAACTCATATTGAAGAGTAAGATTGTGCCTGTCAGAATATATCTCAACGATACTATAATTTTAACACCTCTTAATTATTTTTTTAATAAACATGTTTAATCTTATATTTTATAAATATATACACATATTAATTATTTATTAATTACATTATCTTATATATTACTAATTATGTTGGTAAAAAATGTATTATTAACAATTTTATTCCTTCAAATTAAAATATATTATAAAATCTATCTTTTATGTAATTATCATATTAACTTATGTCTTTTTAATAATTTGTGCATATAAAAAGTGTTTCTAATAATAACTATCCAAACAGTTTTACTTTATTAGAATCACTTTTTCACAAAATCTATTCTCCCAAGAATCTATTCTCCATAAGTTATTTTCCAAATCATGATTTGGTTTTATCCAAACACCTCCTAAATATAAAAAAATAAGGTGCGATGAAAAGGAAGTGTTGAACATAAAGTAATAAAAAAAATGGAAACATAGTATAATAAAAAGGGAAATTAGAAGCATTCTTTTTTAATATTGTCGATTCATTTGAAAACGCCGAATTCAATTTACCTCAATGGTTGTGGTTTTAGATGACTTGTAACAAGGAGGTGACTTCTTCCCACTTTAGATTGCCTTTTTCATTGACATATTATGGTTTGTACGCAGTCAAATTTGCCGTGCAGGGAAAAGATATCCTCAGCAGCCTTGCCCTACCGAAAGGTGCCATCAGAGAAGGAATGTTCAACCCCTTGCGTGGTCTGATCTTTGCTGTCTACCTTATAGTTTTTGGCTTCTTAACTTTTAATGTATATTATCAAATCCACTCGACGTTAGTTTCTCGTACAAGCTTGTCCAAATTTTGATATTTTGGAAGCGTTTGAATGAAAACCAAATCATGATTTTAAAATACTTTTGTGATATACGAAGTAAATATGTAGAGTTTGTCTCGTTTTATGAAGTGCTTTTTAAAAGCCATTCCCATGAGATTTGGGACATGTTCTGTGAGTTTGTATTCTTCACTTTTGTCCATTAATGCGTAGTTTGATTTTATCCTTAAAAGAAAAAAGAAAACTGGTAATCGGTGAGTATAAACAACATTGTTATACTGAAAAGTTGACATTTTGCCCTTGAAGTTTATTACTTAAATATCAGACGAAAAATATTCATTCCTAAAAGGATTTTGTCAGTTTTTTTCTAGCTCTTTCAATGTGATCTGGAAATTCTTTCAATTTCTCCAGGTTTCTTTTAATTTTATCTTAAAATATCTGATCAATCTACTCTAAGCGTACAGCGACGTGTAATTAACTAGAAGAAATTAAAGAAAATGAGAGATCTAAGAAATATATTTGAAAATAATTAAAATAGGTTTAATGGCGGTACGTCAGTTTTAACACTAATTTAACTAAATGTTAAAATGAAAAAATAATATTGAAGCAATTATTAAAATACTTATTCCTATCATGCCAGTTCTGTTTTCAATCTTGTCTTCAATAAGATGTTAAATCTCTATAAACTATCTTTAATCTTTATAAATTAAAAACCCCCTTGAATTATAACTTTTAGGCACTAAAAAGAAGTATGAAAATCAATAATTTAATACAAATAAAAATATAAAAATAAATTTTTTAAATGATAAAAAAATCATAATTTATAGACCCCTCATCAAATTTATTGATAAACAAGTAGGGTAGCCGTTGTTCCAAATCTCTCCCTCTCTATTTTCATCTTTCATGTACTTGACATATTTATCTAAAGTGTATTTCTATGGCTTCATCTCTAAAAATTTATATGTATATATTTTTACACATAAAATAATATGTGATAATGTTTATTCCATATTGACATAATTCTAAATTTTTAACTTCTTTTGATTCAGTATCATCATCTTTTCTGGCCAAAAAAGAAATATAATCATCTTCGTGTTTGATACTTTTTAAGAAAAAAAAAGTTCACATATGTGACTTGATCAGTAATTTATCAATTAGGCATCTCAATGATCTGTTTACAACAAAATAAAGAACAGAATGTAATACACACACCCGCCAGCACACAACTACACATTGCAGTGTGTTGTGAAGAGAGACATCACTTTTTTTTGTAAAAAAGGGTGATTTTCATGCAACTGGAATAAAATATATAATTCAAAAACCTCGAATATTCTCTTCCATTCTTTCAAAAAAGTTCGCTTTCCCTTCTATGAAATATTACAAAGCTTCTCTTACAGCTAGCATTTGTCCTTTATTCTTATTATTTTTCAAAAGTGCCGCTCAGTCTGTGATTTGATCATTCTTAGATTAGATGATATGGATATAAAGCTTTTCTAACTGTAATTTATTTCATACACGCAATAATACTCGAATTTGAGACTTTAGTTTACTTTAATTAATGAAATAAGCGCTTAAACATCTGAGCTAGCTATTGTTGGTCCAGTCACAATTATACTATCAAACCATACATAGAATTGGGAGTTATACATAATTTTGTAAAAAAAGGGTGAAAATGCATTTAATGTCCTGATCTTATTTCTCAAATGTATCTAACATCCTTTAATATTATTTTTGTGATGCATCCAACACTCTAATATTGTTATTTTTTAGTTATATCTAACATTCTAATCTTTCGGTGCTAGAAGGAATAAAATTAAAATTAAAATGCTACGTGCACTATAAAAAAAAAGTCGGGATATTGAATGCACCTTCATCCTAAAAAATGAGCTGCATGTATCATATAAACCATCTAAATTATCATTTTATATAATACACCTTAGGAATTGCATTATATATAACTTATAAATATAAACAATAAAAGACTAATTTTGCTTAGAATACATAATGATATATTACCTTCGGTCTTTAATATAAAATCCGATTAATTAATTTGGAAAGATTAAGAAATTTGCTGAATTTCTTAATTATAGTATATATTATATGATCTATCTAAAATATTTATATGAATCATTAGATTAAACTCCAAGTATATTGTCTCCTGCTTAGACTGAAAAATACAAAAGAAATTGCTAGAGCCTCTATTCAAAGAGGAGAACTAAGTCTAGATATTCTGAAAATTAAGAATCAGAAAGATTTCATTCTATAGCAATTTATAAGTGAGGCAAATTAGTTTGAGAAAAAACAATAAGTATAAATAGTTTAAAATAATTTATCATTTTTCTCAATTTTTCTAAATTAGTTAATTGGGTTTTATGTTAAGGACCAAAGATATTATATTTAAATGAATACTAAACAAATACAAACATATAATTTGGTTTTTTGTATTGATGACGTTGATTATTCATCTCAACCCATAAAGTTAAGTTTTTTTCTATTAGAATATAGTTAAAACAGAGATGACGGTCACCTCATTACTTCTTATTTTATTAGATATGATGCAGTGCAGTGATTTCATCAACTTGTTTGCAAGGGACTGAGTGAAAAATGTAACGATTGTGAAAATTGAAGGAAAAATGACTGAAAAATAATTGCTGAATTTTAAAATGATAGTGATTTTGATAAATTTTGACTTCTCAAAATTAAACTATTACAAGAATAGTCAAAACCAATACAAAAATAATGAGCATAACCTATTTATCATTTTAAAATTTAAGATGTATTTTTCTGTCATTTCGCCAAATTGAATTGTAACAAAATAACTTTTCGTACGCTCTAGTATTTTTTTAATTTAATATATTGAAGTCACAAAAGTGATTGATCGAATTGAACCCTACATATTTTTTTAATACAATTATTTATCTAGTATCAAGTATTACTATTTAACACTTAAAATTTATCAAATTCAAATAAGCATAATTTTTCAAAAGTAATTTTTTTTTTCTTTTAACAAGTTTCTAACCATGGCATGGACCTCACATATGAGAAATTGACTCATTTCCATTTCACCTATTTAACTTATGTTCCCATAGGTACGAGTACGACATCAACTATAATATAACAAATTATAATTACTGATAAGATAGCCACTTCAAAATATTAATATTAACAAACAAAACATGCTATCTAGACAAAGTACATTCATTTTTTTTTTTAATATGTGAGAATAAATTGCAATTGATTTATAATGAGCACTGAGTAACATACGCAAGCTTGTTGTACATTACAATATTATAATAATACTTCTTTGATCTTTAATATATGACATAATTGTTAAGTTAATTATGATTTTAAATATAATACTTATTTCTCGTATTTATTAATTTTTCTAAATTACTTCTATGGATACTATCTCAATCATAATTAAGTGAAGGAGCAATGATATTAATAAAGATGATTATTGTGTTTTAAGAAAAACATATCATATTTCTTATAATTAACTAACTTATCTAACTTTCTTAATTTAATCAAATTAGTTAAATAAGTCTTATACTACCTCCTGTCCTTAATATAAGACCCTGTTTGACCTTTATTTTGGTCCTAAATATGAGACCCCAATTCACTTTGTCTCTCATATTTATACATTTTTTTTCCAAAGTAGCTCTTCTAACAATGATAGTTCTAGTTAATACACTTGATTAGCAAGGATATTTTAGGAAAGACAATACCTATTTAGGACAACTAATTAACTCAACTTACTTCCTTAATTTTGTTAAATTAGTCAACTGGCTCTTATAATTAGAACTGAAGGTGATATTAAAGATAGGAAGAGTTCTCGTTCATTTCTCCTGGTTAAAATAACGGATGTCTGTCGAAAAAGGATGTACACGTTGGACTGCAACTAGAACACTAGTGAATATAATTGTATATATGACAGGATAGCATAGTGACCCTCACATCGACCAAAGAACACAGCGTATGGTTGAGTAGGGGGTTCAAAAGCAACCTCTCTCAAAAGTTTGAAACGTGCATCCAGCGCTAGTAAATAAATTTTTCAAATATATCTAATATTTTAAAATATTTTATAATACATCTTATATCTTAAAATATTTTTTAAGTGCATCTAATACTGTAAAGTATTTTTTGATACATTCAGCACTTTATTTTTTTAGATGTATTCAACACCTAAAAATATTATTTAGTGTATCCACCATAAAGATGAGAAAAGATTTCAAGATGCTGGACGTACTAAAAAATATTTTGAGGTATTAGATGTATGAGAAAAAATATTTTGAAATATTAAATGAACTTAACCCGAGCATTAAATATTAACCCAAGCATTAAATATATTCCCTTAAGAATCCTCGAAACATTGGTCTGCCCTTCATTAATTAATATAGAATGTTATGACTTGCCCGTCAAACACTCCTTCCCGTGCATCTACCCAAGAAAATAATTAAATAACCCTCCAAAAGAGATTATGCATATTTTCAAATTTACTGTACCGAACCCACAGCCAATACCACGGACCCTTTCCAAGTTAGTAAAACCACCCTTCGAACAACAGTCCACAGAACTAAGCGACAAAGATTTTAAAAAAAGTCATGAAAATTGCAAAATTCTAAATCAGATATTTAAAAAAAATGTTGTTATTTATAGTTCAATTATTGTCAAAACCTGTTAAAGTGTACTAACGAATTTTTATTTGAAATTTTACAATTTTCACTGTCTTATTTATCATTTTTCCTAATACTAATAAAATAAAAATATTGATGAAAGTTTTAAAATTAATGTGTTAAAAGAAATAATGGCTCAAGTTTAAGGCTTAGCAGGCTAAATTGCGATGGTTGAATCAGAATTAATGCAATTATGATTAAAATAATATAATTTAAGTAAAACATATAAAATATTCACATAAAATCCTAAAACGGGTGATATTTAAATAAAAGAGACATTAGTCCACAGGTAAATAGACCTTAATGTATACAAATCACATATAATCTAACAAAATAGAGTTAGTAAGGCATAATATGATATATTGCTATTTTTTTAAGGCTCAAAACCATATCATTTCAAGCTTAACAAGAGGGGGAAAAAATAAAATCCTATCTAATTGACATGTCCGAAATTTTCGATTGGATTAATTAAATAATTGATTTATTGACTAATCCAAGGAAGCTAAAGTCAAAATATGTTAAAATTTTAACCAATTTTGGGGCAATCGAAACTATAGGCACTAATAGTTTAACTTAGGTGAAAAAAAAAGGGACAATAGCAAAACAAAAGTGAAAATTACAAAATTGCAAATTAGGATTCGTGACAAATAACAACAAATTTTTAACAAAATATCTGATTTGTAATTTCACAACTTTCATGGTCTTTGTTTTTTGAATATTTTTTTCCCAAAAAAAAAAAAGCCTGGTATCTCTTTCAGTGTTTTCTTTGCAGATCAGAAAATTCAAAATTCACTCAAAAATTGTACCCCAAAAAAAAAAAAAATCCACTCAAAAGATAGTTAACTCTAAATTTATTTTTAATATAATAATCCAACTTGGCAAAGCTATAGTTTCTCTCTTTCCGGAGGCGCTAGCTGGGATTTGTCCACTCCATCCCCCTGTTTCTTTGCCCCTTCTGTAGGATTTCAACTTCCATTCCTGCCCATGGTTTCTAACATCAGCTTTGAGCTTTCCCTTGCTATGTGCTCAAGTGACAACCTTTATATATATCATCAACTTCTCTCAAAACTCCTTCAATCAACCCAGAAACAGTGATCCTCTACTCTAAACATCAATCCGTCAACCCCCATATTCACAATCACTCTGATTTCTCTTTTCTTCCCATGGAAGCTTCCACTCACCTTGGATCCGTGCCTTCATCCAACTCTGCTCCTGTTCCGGCTTCGGTCCGCCCTTCGGCCTGCAGTGGCACGCTCGGCAGGCACCTGGCTCGGCGGCTGGTTGAGATCGGCGTCAGTGACGTCTTTTCTGTTCCGGGCGACTTCAATTTGACCCTTCTAGACCACTTGATCGCCGAGCCTGAGCTCAGCTTGATCGGCTGTTGTAACGAGCTCAACGCCGGCTACGCAGCAGATGGCTACGCGCGCTTCAAGGGCGTTGGCGCGTGTGTTGTCACTTTCACCGTCGGTGGTCTCAGCGTCCTGAACGCCATCGCCGGAGCTTACAGTGAGAATTTGCCTGTGATCTGCATAGTCGGTGGCCCAAATTCAAATGATTACGGAACGAATCGGGTTCTTCATCACACAATCGGGTTGCCCGATTTTAGCCAGGAGCTTCGTTGCTTTCAGACAATCACCTGCTTTCAGGTAAGGCATTGTTCATGCTTCCTTCAAGTTCACTTGTGGTCAATTTTGAAGATTGACCTTGATATTGTAATGTGCTTATGATGACATTTCAGGCTGTGGTGAATAACTTGGATGATGCACATGAGCTCATTGATACGGCGATTTCTACCGCTTTAAAAGAAAGCAAGCCTGTTTATATCAGTATAAGTTGTAATCTACCTGGAATTCCTCATCCAACTTTCGGGAGAGACCCTGTTCCGTTCTACATTGCCCCAAAGTATGACTTCAGTTTCATTCATCACCTTTCGTATTTCAATATTCCTCTTTCTGAGTAAAACTAGTTAGGTACTTATTTCAAAAGCCAGAATTCTATGAACGTAGCAAGCAGTAACTGAGGTGTAGAGTTCAAAACAGTGTACGCTAATGTTAAGGAAGTAGTTTATGGATGATATGGATTCTTGATCTTAAATTCTTTGCTCATATTAGAACCTTGAACTTTATGCAGAGTGAGCAATCAGTTAGGACTAGAAGCAGCAGTGGAAGCAACAGCTAAATTTTTGAACAGTGCTGTGAAGCCAGTGATTGTAGGAGGGCCGAAACTTCGTGTAGCGAAGGCGCAAAAGGCGTTTATGGAGTTTGCAGAAGCCACTGGGTATCCAGTAGCGGTGATGCCATCAGCGAAGGGTCTTGTGCCAGAGCATCATCCTCACTTCATTGGAACATATTGGGGAGCTGTCAGTACTAGCTTTTGTGGTGAGATTGTGGAATCTGCTGATGCATACGTTTTTGTTGGTCCCATCTTCAATGACTACAGCTCTGTGGGATATTCTTTGCTGATAAAGAAGGAGAAAGCAGTTGTAGTGCAGCCGAATCGGATAACCATTGGCAATGGTCCTTCTCTTGGATGGGTTTTCATGGCTGATTTCTTATCTGCGTTGTCCAAGAAGCTCAAGAAAAACAGCACTGCCTTGGAGAATTATAGGCGTATTTATGTGCCTCCTGGCGTACCTTTGAAGAAGCAGAACGATGAACCTCTTAGAGTTAATGTTCTATTCAAGCACATTCAGGTATGATGCTAAAATCAACACTTGTTTTCACTGCTTTATTACAGCATGATCTGTGCAATTAGTATAACTAACAAGGTATCCTTTTAACCCAGTCATTGGATGTTAACTTAGGTATGCTAGCTATAAATTTTGTCCCTCAGCTTAATTTTGTTTTTCCCATCATGTTCCTTTCTGACACGGTAGAAGAGTTACTGAATCCTCTGCAATATAGAACGGAGCGCGGGTGAATAAACATTAGCGAAAATTGAAAGCTTTTCTTTCTCGAACTTCTAACGATGCATCTTGCTTCATCTTATGCTTGTTAATCTATCGTTTTACAACTGCATGCCGTGTGTTGACTATAAGAGTGTGATTACTGATTGGAGTTCTACCCTTGTGTCCTAATTGTGTAACTAAGTTAAAATAGTCTTGCTTCTTGTACAACTGTACAAGGTATCTGTGATTTTTGTGAACGTGCACCCCTCAGATTTGAGCCTAGTGAGCTATACATGTGGAGCTGTATTAAATAACCTAAAAAGTTTCTTACTCTGTCAAATCTGAGCCCTTCTTTGATATATTAAGAAATTAAAACCGTATCAGAACCCTCATGAGCTATCTGACTCTGCCCATTGATTGTTTGTGATTGAATCTGTTACTTGGGAACTAGAGTTTAAACATACAATTACAAGCTAATTAAGTCATCATATAAGTTAAAAATTCATTTGTATGGTTTCATTACATTCTTTCATCTTTGTGAGGTCCTTCATTTAAATTCGGTAATTATTTGGTCAACAGAACATGCTAAGTGGAGAGACCGCTGTCATAGCTGAAACTGGAGACTCTTGGTTCAACTGTCAGAAGCTTCGTCTCCCTGACAATTGTGGGTAAGGCATACAATCTCTACTTCAAGGAATTTATTCATTACTATTTGTTTTCTCCGTATGATATCTAAATTAACATTATCATTGCGAAATCCATCTTTCAGTTATGAATTCCAGATGCAGTACGGATCTATCGGCTGGTCAGTTGGTGCTACACTTGGATATGCACAGGCTGCGAAGTCCAAGCGTGTAATTGCTTGCATTGGGGATGGTAGTTTTCAGGTTAGTCACATGAGTTCAGAAGTAGAATGAAAGAAAAAAGAACTTATCCTGACGAGATAACCTACTTTATATCCTTTTTTCCTGTCATTATTAGTCTCAGTAATATAAATTAACAAGTTTTGATGTAACAGATTTGATACCAAAACATAACAAAGCACATTGACACTATCCTCCTTCCCATTATTCAGGTGACAGCACAGGATATTTCAACGATGATCCGCTGCAGACAAAAAAGCATCATATTCCTCATTAACAATGGAGGTTATACCATTGAAGTTGAGATTCATGATGGCCCATATAATGTGATCAAGAACTGGGACTACACTGGCTTTGTGAATGCCATCCATAATTCAGAAGGCAAATGCTGGACGGCAAAGGTTCACATAAATTATCTTGCATTTCCCTGTACTTGTGGATAGTATATCTGCAACCTCTTTACGTATAACAGTGTCATTCCTTGTAATGGAACATTCTGTTCATTGATCTTTCATTTTATGAATGTAGGTGCGCACAGAAGAGGACCTGATCGAAGCAATTTCTGCAGCTACTGGGCCTCAGAAAGATTCACTGTGTTTCATAGAAGTGTTTGCACACAAAGATGACACCAGCAAAGAGTTGCTGGAATGGGGTTCTCGTGTGGCTGCTGCAAACAGTCGTCCTCCGAATCCTCAATAGGAAGTTCAGCTTAGAACACTCCTAATGCTGTAACATTGTCATTTTGATGGACTTATTCAGCAAAAAAAAAAAAAAAGGATGTACAATAATTGGGAAATAAAAGTGTTCTTGGTGTTTCACAAGGACTTTTGTCTTTTCAACCTTGAACCGTATCCTAAATCTAGCATGTGTGGGTGCTCAATTGGAGCTCCTCCGAAGGTTGAAACTTGCTCAAAGATATACTCTCTTCATTTGAGTCTTCTATCTTCATTCTTCAGCACAGAGAAACCACGAATCATTTCTTCCTGCACAGCGATAACTCACCCACGACTCTGATTGGTTCAAGAGTGAGAGCCCGTTGGCCTTTTTTTATTGAGGAGGATTTTTTCCATTTTTGCATGCTTATAATTGATAAGACTTGAGGGCAAAGTAGCTTCTGTTCTTGTTCTTAATTTTACACACATGATAATTACAAGGCCTTCACTCTCCATATTAGCTCCTTGTTTAAGTGTGGGTTTCTTTCTAGGATCCGTGTCAGACTAATGCAACGAAATACTTGTCTGTTGCATCCATATGCCTGGTGCTTTATGTCCCATGATTTCATGTACTTGAATATCACTTTTTTTGTTTTTGGCCTGAGTACTTGAATATCACTTGCTGACTATTTTCCTTCCTTCTCAACAGTTTGGGGTTGGTAACTTCTTCTTCTCTCTCTGTTTTTTTTTTTTTGAAAAAATAGAAATCAGTTCATGACCGGTTTTCCACTGGTTTTCCTAGCTTTGATAACTTCTGTTTTGATTCTCTTAATACTCTAGGACATAGGGGCACAAGCCTGTAGAATAGATCCTGTTCAAGCAAGGTCGTTCTGTTCTTATTCTCTCTTTGACCATTTTTGGCCTTATTCCAGATTGGACCAGGCATCGATTCCTGGTCAAAATTTTGAATTTTTATTTTGAAAAAGAACTCATTTTCCATCTCAAAAAATTATCATGTTATTTTCTTACCAAGTCTTGACTCTCTTTTTTCCACTTGTTTTTATGCTATTCTTCTTTTTATTATTACCATCATCAATCTCATTCTCCCTTCGAAGTCCTAACACCTCATCATCTTTTTTTTGGTACCTCATGCAACTTACGTCGCATTCTGCTACTAAATAAAGCATGACTTGTTTGTTTACATTTATTTTATTCATTTTAATTTTTCTTTGAAAAATACAAAACTATATGCATATGCAACAAAAACCAAAATTTTTGTCATTTTTTAATAAATTGCTATAGCTGAATAACATATACTATCTCCGGTTCTAAATATAAGACTTATTTTATAGTGTAATTTTCATTACAAAATGGGTTTTATATTTAGGATACGAGGAATAATATTTAACCTTGTCTCACCAATGAAAAAGTGGTATTTGATGAATATGAGATTGGTTGTGATTATATTTATTTTAGCTTCAGAAATCAATTTTTTTTCCCCCAAAATAGAATCATAAAAAATGACCTATTCCGCTGGAGAATGAGAATATTGGGTCAGTCCAATAGAGAAGCAAGAAGACATAGGTACCCATTGTGCCATTGCCATTTCGGCACCTCAGTTCATCATCCGATGATCAATTTCCATTTAAGCAAGAAAGCAAGAAGACCAGTTCATTTAAAAAGATTTTTAACATGTCATGGAGCTCTGAATTATGCACTCCCTCCACTTCAATTATAAAGCGGATTTTGTAAACTCTTATGCTTCCATATATAGTGAACTTTCCAGAGTTCTTAGAATAACTAATAACTTTATTTTTCTAAAATGCCTCTAGGACTAGCAGTGTGTGTGTGTGTGTAAAGATTACTTCTATCTAACAAAATAGTTGATGATTGGCAGTGTTTAAAAAAGTAGGGTAAAGTTGGAAAAATATGAAATCTTAACTACTTAATTATTTTTTCTTGATTCAAGTGTTTTAGTTATTTAAAACCAGGGTAGTATAAAAAGGTACAAAAGCTTCAAAAATCATATATCATATTTAGGGACAAAAGAAATCAGATCTTTCCGCATACGCCTATCTGTTTTGGCCCTTCCACATATACACGTGAAATGAACTAATTTGGATTAAATCGACCAACATTGCTTTTGAGAGAAAATTTTCAAAACAAATTTACACCGTAATCCACATTTAAGACATATTATAATAAGAGATTGCTAATTAATACATATGTACAAAAAAAAAAGTTAAAATCATTAAATTTGTCATGAAATTCAAGTGATTTCTAATATTACGCTTATTGACTATGTTAAACTCTAATATCCTATCGTATTAATTTCTATTCTCCGTCTACCCTTATTAAATGTGGGCATATATGAGAAAAATACTGAATATTCATTGAAACTATCAAAATGTTTTTAAAAAATGACCACAAAATTCTTCTAGAAAGTATCTTATAATAAGAACCAAATGGAGTATATATTCAATACCAAACATTAAAGCACCTGATAGCATCAAAATTATCATGAGGTCTTAATGAAAGAATAAAATCATTAAAAAAATTCCAATAATAAATAAGCTAACTAATATAAATCTCCTGGTCATTTTTTACACAAAAAGTTGTTATGAAACCGAATTAAAGATGAGAACAATAAAAAACTGTCCAGTGTCCACCCTTGAATTCTCGTGATGCGCTTAAAAAGAAAACAATAAAAAACTAAAGAACTAAATATGGAAAAAAGAAAAAAAAAGTCTAAGAAAAATACCTCTTGAATTTTAACTTTTTAAATTGGTATTGTTTACGTCACTTTAATAATAATTGACTATACTTAAAAAGCAAACAACAACACATCTTTGTAATAATTTCTAATTTGAGATTTTGAAATTCAAGAATTTTTTTTGGGAATTTTCTCAAAAAATAATTAAAGATGAGAACAAAGAACTAAAGAAAATCACTACCTAACACTCATTCATTTGAATGTAATCAAAATGAAAAAGAAAAAAAAAAGGGAAACTTTCAAATATCTTTTGTATTTTGTCTTAATTACATGAACCTCTCTTCTATTTTAAAAGTATAAACTTAAGTTCAACCGTTAACTCTGTTAAGAATATTCTAAAAAATAATTTTTTAATTAAAATTTATGTTGAAATACTTTCCATTTACTAATTTACCTTTCATAATAATAAATTTCCAAATTTTGGCTAAAACTATCTTGAAGAATTTAAACTTTTCTCCTTTATGTTGATTTTATTTTTTATTTTTTCAAATTGTTGTTTGTTTAATGTTTTTATCATATTGGGCCAAAAAATTAAGTAATTTAGTTAATGTAAAAATAAAAGAATATTGATAGAAATTTGATTAGTTCTTTAAATAAATATATAATCCATCAAATTAAATAAGTTATAAATGCTTGCAACAATTTTTTTAAAAAAATTTAAATTACTTATATAATTTTCCAAACTCACATAATTTATATTATATGATAAAAAATGAGCATTCAAAATATTTTCTAGCCATCTAAAAGAAACTTTAAGTTTCAATATCTCATGAAGAGTTAAAATTATATAATTCTATAATATAATGAAAATAAAAAATGTTATAACATAATAAAATTTTTGAAAGTATCTGTATTATAATTATTTATTGTGGTATCAAAAATTATTTTCTTTATAGATATAAATTTTTAAATAATATTTATGTTAAAGAGGAATATTTGGTCAAAATAAAAGTTTTAAAGTCAAACTTAACAATCAACTAACTGTTATATGGATGTAAATGAAATTTTAAAAATATATGAGAGGTTTGTATAATGTATATTTTAAGTTTAATGAAGATTTATATACATTTTTAAAATAGAGAAGAGATTTTTGTAATTTAGATAAAACAGAGGGTTAGTCAATTTATTTTAGTCGGAACTTGGAAAGTTTTTTTTAAAAGCACTTTTCATAATTCAAGATAAAATTTCTCTAATATACTTTATATACCATAAAATTATTTTTAAAATCATGGTTTGATTTCCACTCAAATATTCCCTTAATAAATAATTAATATTGTTATAAAATTATAAATTGTACTGAATTATAATTATTTTGAGTGTAAATAAAATTTAGACTCGGCCGTTTATATTTCTGTAAACAATTTATGGTTGACTGCGCTACTTTAATTTTAAATTACTACATCTATAATCTATTACAGGTAGTTTAAAATTTGACATGTTTAGGGGAGACAGTGAGAGAGATACAACAACAAAGCCTTATTACATTAGGTGAAGTTGGCTACATAAACAGTGTGACACACGGTACTCTACAATGACAAAATATTTAGGTAAATTGTTAATCAAAATATTTGGATTCATAATTTTATTAAGTGTTCTCTTCAATTTTTCTTTTCTACTTTTTTTTTCCCCAGAGGACATGATCATTCAGCGGCTTTCTTTGAATGTGCCCGAGAGAGAGAGAGATAATGTGAAAAATCATAAGGACAACATTAACTAACCCTTTAATATAATCAAGCTAAGTCTTGGCATAGATTTTTTTTAAAGAAAAAATAAAGCAATATATTTATAATATATATAGGAGAATACTTAGGTCAAGTTAATTACATCAAATAAGTCTAAGTATCCAATTAGCTTCTGCCATCAGTATTATTTAGACACATCATCACTTAACCTCTTGTAACCCACCGTTAACGCTGATTGTCTGAGGAGACGACAAAACTGCACTCGGAGGCCACTTACAGGTGGCCACGACGAGAGCGGGAATGCACTCAAAATGGCGTCAGCCGTCAATCTACAGCGAGGGGTAGGACAAGTGGTCGGAGTTGCGGCCGATGACTCAAGAACGGGACAAGTGCAAAGGGAGGACTTCTCGGTGGTCAGCAGGTATCTGACGGAGCGGCAAAGATGTTCGAAGGGCCGGTGGATGATGGGGATTGGATCGAAGTACCAAGGAGGCGATTGGGTTCTAATATTTTTTTGGCTAACGGTATGTACTAATATTTTTAAATCACATGGCGAATTAAAAAAGCAATTACGTGTCGAGTATATACTAATATTTTGAAATCACATGGCAAATTGAAAAGCGATTACTTGTCAACGTACAATAATTTGAGTATTGTTTAATCACAGTGGAGGCTTTTTTATTCGAAACCTTATCTTGACGCGTGAATGAAAGATTAAAAATATTTGCAGAGGATTATGACGTCTAAGAATCCTTAGTAGTTGAAGGAACACAAAAGTCAAGTCAAACCGAACAGCTGATGGCAATATTTTGCCTTATAAGATCTGCTGTTCTTGGGAGAGATTATTCTCTTAAATTTCCATTAATGGCTTCTTCTCCGCTCTGGACTCTGCGACAACAAGAGACAATAGTCCGGTTGCTGATACCGGGACTTGTTTCTAGTGGGAGAAATTGGAGGCAATGACTTTAATTGACCTTTTGCTTTGCGAAGGAGTTTAGCGGAGATCAAAACTTACGTGCCTCATGTGATCAATGCAATCTCTTCAACGATAAGAGTAAGACTTACTAAATGCTATGCGATCCGTTTTTATATACTTTTCATGGGTGAGCTCACTTAAAATGCCGGTTGCAGGATTTGATAAATTTAGAGGGCTCAAACGTTGATCGTTCTTGGAAATTTTCCAATTGGATGCAGTGCATCCTACTTAACAATGTTTCAGAGCAATTACCATTGTATCATTCTCCCACAAAATTTGGTAATATTCTGATTCCACATTTCCATAGACGCTATCATAATATTCTGATAAATTTGTGTTAACCTGGTGAAATAAATTATGGGTTTTATAGGTCCCAAAGCTTTTTGAGGAGGTGGAGGGGCATACAATTACAATGCTTCAAAAAGATGTGAAAGTAAAGGAGTGAAAGCTTGTGATGATCCTTCGAAGTGCATAAGCTGGGATGGTGTTCATTTGACAGAAGCTGCGTACAGATTAATCGCAAGATGTTTATTAAAAGCATCCTAAATTTGCTGACTTGTGATTGAAGAATAAAGCCTTTGAAAGTTTTAACAGCCTTTGAGGTTTGCTGGGATTAATTATGCTTATGCTCTTCATGCTACCATCTTTGTCAACCATCAAAGTTAGCACTGCTTATCCTTCTAATTTTTGTTTCTTTCACTTGAGTACGTATTTGTCCTCTTTATTTGTTACTGTGTAACCTATACTTCAATCTTTTCTTTTATTTAAGGGTGAAGGTCTATCTAACACCCTGATTGTTTTTCCCTTATTTTTAGGTATACCAAACAATGCGATTTTTTTAGTTGTGTGATTCTACGTATACCTTTTTAAAATTAAATGGTGCAACTTTAACCATTACTAATGGAGCATGACATGGCTGACATTTGAGATAGTAGTATAATTATAAAAAAAGAGAGTAAAGTACTCTGATTACATTTTTTTTCACTTTAATTACATAATTTGTTTTTCTATTTTTAAAACATGAATTTTTTTTCTATTTTTAAAACATGCACTTCAATTACGAATACTTTAAAAAGTTTCTAAAATATATTTTTAAATTAAAATTTGTATTAAATTGAAAATTTTATTTACTAATTTTCCCTTAATATTTTAGTGTCTCTTTCTTCTAATCATCCTTCAGAGGCCTCTCTCCTGTATGTTGGAGCACGAACATGATTCTTTTAAGATCGCCGTAAATTTATTGCCGCGGTTCGAATTTCTTAAGATATTTCACACTACGATTCCAGCTAAAAAAGTCAAAGACGAAGGGAAAAAGCTATCCAAATATGAACTCAGATTAAAATGGAACTCCGAATTCTTTCCAACGTGTCTTTTCTTTTATTGTCCAATTTGGTGAGATCAGGTTCAGATGCTCGTTCCTTCGTTCTCGTCTTAGTAGTAGACTTTGCTGATGAAGCGAAGCTCAGTGAAGTATAGCTTCTTGGTAATCAGTGAGAGATTCAAAACATTTACAATCTTTGTAAATTGTGAGAAATTCTGCGGGCTCAGGAAAACACCCTGGATCTGTTCAAAATCAACTACTGACATCGACGACGAAGTTCTTTCCGGCAAAGGCCTTTTCTCCACTGACTTCAACTTTATCCAATGAATGTTTGTCGTCTTCTTTAGCCTGTGTTGCCTCGCCAAATGATAAAAATTTCCAATACAAATCATTAAAAAGAAATCTTAGAGAAACCATTGCACATTTATTTCAAATAGAAAAGCGTAAGGACTTCATTCAAAATCGAAGGAAATGATAAGGACTTTTAAATTAATTTTTCTTTTAATATACGCATAATGAAAAACAATGTTATTACTGCTGTTTAAGAGTACCATTTAAAAAGGGGTTACTATAATTTTTAGTCCATCAAGTTTTTCTTTATTTTGGTTCTAGTTCCTTAAGTTTTAAACCATGGGTTTTGGTCCTTCAAAAGGCAAAAGGGTTCAAGTTTTTTTTTTTTTGGATTACAAAGACCAATATTTTAAATGAAAATAAACTTGAGGAATCAAAACCTATTATTTAAAATTTAAAGGATCAAAATCAAAATGACAGTAAATTGAATGACTAAAATTTATATTAACCCTTTAAAAAATTATATATAAAATGCGGATTTTACAATACTTAACTTCCAAAATGAACCAAGTCTACTCAAAAAATTCTAACTCACATGGATGGAAGGTGAGGGCATAATACTTCATCCAGTCCTTGTTGTAAACTTTAAATAACTATTTCACGAATAACAAATAATTAGTTAAAAATACACTTTTGTTTCCAAATATGCCGTTATAATAAATAAAAAAAATGATAAAGAGAATGTGTGGGAAATATATATAACAGTGAGAAATAATTAAAGACAACATTGGAAAAAAATACATTAAATATTAAGATGAACTCAAACTAAAACTTATAAAATAGATCACACTACTTCTCAAATTTAAAGTTTATAAATAGGATTGGAGGGAGTAATATTTTGAAATCACATGGCGAATTAAAAGCAATTGCATGTTGAGTGTATACTAATATTTTGAAATCACATGGCAAATCGGAAAGCAATTACTTGCCAGAATACAATTATTTGAGCTTTCTTTAATCATACAATTATTTGAGCATTATTTAATCATAGTGGGACATTTTTTGTTCGAAAGCTTATCTTGACACGCGATTGAAAGATTAAAATAGCAGAAGTTATGACGTCTAGAAGCCTTAGTAGTTGAAGGAACACAAAAGTCAAATCGAAACAGCTGATAGCAACCTTTTCCCTCATAAGGTCTGCTATTTTTGAAACTTATTATTCTCTTTACATTTCCAACAATGGCTTCTTCTCCTTCATCCTCCTCGCTTTGGACTCTTCAACAAGAGAAGACAGTTGTCCTAACACTATATATAGTCGCTTTTTTATCATTCATTCCCAGCTCCACAGGATGCCCCTACACTTCCATTTTCAGCTTCGGCGACTCACTTGCTGATACCGGAAACTTGTTTTTCAGCTTCCAACCACCGCGGCGCCACCATTGCTCCCGCCCTCCCTACGGCAAAACCTACTTCGGTCACCCCACCGGAAGATGCTCCGATGGCCGTCTTATCATTGATTTCATCGGTAAGGCTCAGATCTTGGACTTGATCGTTCTATCTGTTTACTATCCATTCACTTTAAGACTTTAATATATCACTGTTAAATTGTTCTTGCTGGCCGGACAGCTGAGTCTTTAAGCATACCATCAGTGAAACCATATGAGGGAATTAAGAATGGTCGAGTAAGAAATTGGAACAAAGAGGAGGGAGTGAATTTTGCAGTTGCGGGAGCAACGGCTTTGAATGTAAGTTTCTTTGAAGAGAGAGGTATTTATGCTGTCAGTACTAATGATTCTCTTAGAGTTCAACTGGGATGGTTCAAGGAGTTTTTGCCTTCTATATGCAATTCTTCCTCAAGTAAGTTCCTTGCTCTTTTTTTCCAGACATATGTCAAATTTTTAACTGTCATACCAAGTAACAAAACGCTTAAACATATTATACTATGCTACCTCTGGTTCTTAATAAAAAGCCTCATTTGACTTTTATTTTTGTCTTAAAACCTTAATCCACTTTGTCTTTCATATTTATTCAACTTTTTCAAGGTAATCCTTCTAATAATGGTAGTTCTAACTACTATACTTGATTGGTAAGGATATTTTAGACAATACACCAATTATTTATGACAAATAACTATCTTACTTTATCTTCTTAATCTACTTAAATGAGTCAACTAACTCTTATATTTAGAACCGGATATAGTAATTGAAGTTCAAGACCCATTTGATACCAATATGATGGAAGGAATATATTAATGTTTTATCCTGCAGGCTGCAAGAAAGCGTTTGAGAAGTCACTCTTTCTGGTGGGAGAAATTGGTGGCAATGACTTTAATAGACCTTTTGCCTTGCGAAGGACTTTAGCGGAGATCAAAACTTACGTGCCTCATGTGATCAATGCAATCTCTTCAACGATAGAAGTAATAATTTTAAATGCTATGCAATCATGTCAAACAGCATACCATACACGCATCTCTGGCTCTAAATATAAAAATTAGTTTGTAGCGCCATTTACACTTCAAACTATTTCTTATGCTAGTTCTGGTTCTATTCATAAAATCTCATTTGTAGATTATAAACCAAGTCTGGAGGTAGTATTTAGGACCGGAAGTAGTATATAAATACAGATATGTACTTTAACAATTAATAATAGTGAAATAACAAGTATGACGGGAAAACTGGACTTAATACGTAGTGTATTGTATCTTAATACTTTTTGTGGATGAGCGCGCTTAATTTTGGTCGCAGGATTTGATAGATCTAGGAGCTCAAATGCTCATTGTTCCTGGGAATTTCCCAATAGGATGCAATGCGTTCTATTTAACAATGTATGAGAGTAACTATAAGAATGACTACGACGAAGCTGGTTGCTTGGATTGGCTGAACAAGTTTGCTGAATACTACAATCACAGGCTTCAAGCTGAACTAAATCGCCTTCAACAGCTTCATCCTCATGCCAATATCATATATGCTGATTATTATAACGCTGCATTACCACTCTATCATTCTCCCACAAAATTTGGTAATATGCTGATTCCACATTTCCATTACCATATGGACGCTATCTATCATAATATTCTGATTAATTTGTGTCAATTTAACGAAATAAATTACAGGTTTTACGGGTTTGAAAGCTTGTTGCGGAGCTGGAGGGGCATACAATTGCGGTGCTTCAAAAAGATGTGGAAGTGAAGGAGTGAAGGCTTGTGATGATCCTTCGAAGTACATAAGCTGGGATGGTGTTCATTTGACAGAAGCTGCGTATAGATTGATCTCAAGATATTTATTAAAAGGATCCTATACTGCTCCTAAATTTGATGACTTGTGCTTGAAGAACAAAGCTTTTGAAAGTTTTAACAGCCTTTGAGGTTCGCTGGGATTAATTTTCTGTGTTCTATCGTTATGTTTGTAACAGTTATTTATTTTGGAATAAATTCAGTCCTCTCAATTTAGGCCAAAAAACAAATCAGTCCTCTCAGTTCAGGCCAAAAAAAAGAAAATCAGTCCTCACTGCTGCTTCTCTTCTTATGGCAATTAAAATGCCTTTTTGGGATTAGTCATTTTCTTGCTTCTTTTATGATCAGTTTTCTGAAAAGATATGCAAAAAGCTGAAAAGGAAAACTGAAGTTTGAAATGCTGCGTAGGTTTGTTTTATATATTTTCTTCCACTCGAGTTGATCATGTCATGTACAATATGCAAACAGTATTCAATTTTGTATTTTTCGTTTTCAATTCAATTCAGTTAGAGTGTGGGAAGTTTTTTTTTTTTTTTTTTAAAAAAAGTCCTCACTGCTGCTTTTCTTCTTTATGGCAATTAAAACGCATTTTGGGATTAATCATTTTCTAGCTTCTTTTATGACCAATTTTCTGCAAAAAGCTGAAAAGGAAAACCGAAGCTTGAAATGCAGCGTAGGTTTGTTTTATATATTTTCTTCCACTCGAGTGGATCGTGTCAAGTCCAATATGCAAACAGTATTCAATTTTGTATTTTTCGTTTTCAATTTAATTCCGTTAGAGTGTAGGAAGTAAAATCTGGTTAAAAAAATTGTGGGAAGTAAAAAATTACCTCCTGTTATGGGAGTTGAATTTGATCGTAAATATAAAATTTTAATTTATTTTATTCATCTTATTTATTCTAAACTAACCCTCTTAATTGCATATATTAAGGGAGTTTGTATCAAAAAATAGTTTCAATCCAAGTATTTTAAAAAAGATACTTTAGAGAAATCAATACATATTTTTAACAATAACTAATTTAACTAATTTTTTTAATCTATTTAAATTAATTAAGTAGATTTTATATTAAAACCTGAGCTACTATGTACACATGATTCGTTTTTTTATTCCTCGTTTGTGGCCCATATGTACGAGGTGGAGATTAACTGACCACATCATAAAATAAAACTATCCCAACAATGTCTGGAAACATGACAAACATCCAGAGAATAAAATAACAAAATCAGCCAACTCCTATTCTAACAGTAGAGATTACAATACAGGTATGAAATATTTGCGGCAACATTAATTAACTATTTTAACCGCACAAGCATATGTTTAAACTCTATATTAAAAACGAATTAATATTTCAAACGACATAGTAAAAAAAAAAGCAATGATTTATTATATTCTCTGAGATCTCAAGGCTTTGTTGAGGTGTTTTAGCGATCCCAAATATGAATTATTTTTTGGGTCATTAGATGTCATTTTTTCTTTGATGCCCCCTATTAATCATAATCTATAAAAGAAAAAAATTGGGATTTTCAATGAGGAATCTCAACTATTAATTAATAAAGGTCAAATATGAAAAAGAAAATGTTCCGCTACAAATTTAATTGGCTCAACAAACTTTAGGTAATTTATTGGTTTTTATGAAAAAGATAGCCGTGCTTTATATTTAAAAATTGTAGAGAATACAGTAGACTTCAAAATTTGGAATTGGATGCGTGAATTAAGATGAAATATGGTCATATAAAAAAATTCTTAAAAAACATTTTCCAAGAAGAGTTGGTGTAGTGCCTCTAGTAGAATTTAATTTATGACATCATTGATTTTTATCCCACTCAAAAAGCAAATTAGCTGTCATTCAGTTATCTGAGAATTATTGATAATTGTTTATTTCCAGTGGAATTATTTATTTTCCTGGGAGGATTACCTAGACAAATTATTAAATGATACAAGAATAATTTTTGGTAAGACGCGATTTCAAGGCCTCAAGATTATGAATTTAAAGAATCTTAATTAGTTGGATGGGGCAAATATAACATAACTGTGAGAAAATAGGGAGTTAATTTTGTACGTGTTTAGTGTTAGTTGGGCTTGTATTGCTTGATACATTTAGGCCGGTTCTGTTAGTTAGTTCTTTTTATTCTTGTTTTCTTTCTTTATTTTGTTGTTTTAGTCTGGGCCTATAAATAGGTGCTGGACTTGAGCATTTTGTGTGTGAGCCCAATGGCAATGTAATTGTTCATTCCGTAATGAGAATTCCCAATTTTCCAATATGCTGTGTTTGACTAGGGTAGAAGTCTTCATGTACCAGAGTTGAAGGATTGCCTTCACCATTCCACGAAGCCCTAGTTCTCTGCATCAGAATGACTAAGGAGAAGATAGTTGCCGATGCACTCCTGTTTACTCACCTATTATTTCTGCACCCATCGGATACTCAAGGAGTTTCCATTGTTCATCATTCGCTCACAAGCACCGAAAATTACACTGTATAGAGTGAAGCTATGAGGATAGCTCTTCTTGGAAGAACAAATTAGGATTCATTCGTGGAACCTGGAAGAAAGAAGAGCAAGAAGAGGCACTGTGTGAATAATGCGAAAGATGTAATGCTATCTTCTTTCATGGGTATTGATAAATCCTGATTTTAATACATTATTTGATATCTTTTTGGAGATATTTATCAATTAAAGTGGGATAAATTGTATTGATTGTAGGTATTTTGAATCAAACACTGATTGCATGAAATTAGAAATTTAATAGGAGATCTTGTCATATTTTTATCTCTTTTTAAATAATTGATTTTGGATTTGGTGATAGTATCTCAATATATCTTTTGTAGGTCTTAAAAAAAAGGAAATAAAGATAATGGGAAAGCTGAAAGGAAGGAAATAAAAAAAAAAAAGGAAATTAGAGACACAGCTTGGATGGCATCAAATTATGATATTATCTGTATTTTTATGGATTCAAAAAGAGGACACGGAAATTATCCACATGCCAATCCTTCAGATTTGATTTGGATATATATTATATCCAATCCTTCACACAGTATCATGGCCGCCTCCCTCCATTCCTTTCCTATATATACCACCGAGCCATGACACACTCACAGACCTCATATCCTCTCCACACGCATACACCCACGCTGCCACGCAACTCAATTTCTTTCTCCACTAGTTTTTGCCCTTTTCCCTTTTGGCCATATTCACACCCCACTCATACGCCGCACTCATATACACCCGCGTACCACCAAACCGCGACACTCCAATTTCCATTCAATCACCCACTGTCACTATTCATCCAATTTTCATACCTCTCCAGTGGTGAACACAATTTTTCACATTCATCCTTCCTCCACGGCCTCATGGATTCTCACTCCTTCAAATATGGTGTAGATGCTACTAGAGTCATGAGAGGCTAATTTTCTTATGCTTCTTGAAGATGGAGGAGTAGCTTGAGCTTGGAGATTCAACTAGGGGAGTATTTAGTTTTCCAATTAATTTTCTTCTAAACTTCATTAGATTTTTCCTATGTTAGGAATATTTTCATTTGATTTGGAGACTAAGATTATGCATTATAATTTCTGTTAATTGGATTTTTATGTTTAATTTGAGTTGTATTACTTGGGATTTGAATTTATATATATTTTCTTGTACATTCATTAAAATTATTTTATCCGGCGTGTCATTAGATTTTATGATTGAGATGTATTGCAATTGAGTGTCTCCGTGAGCATTCTTTGAGAGGGAAACAAGTTTTTATTAGCTCAATTTAAATTGCACATCAAGTAATTTTTAAAGGTGACTTAATAATTTGATTACTATCTAGCATTTACGGTAGTCAAGTGTTAAGTTTACTTGACCCAAACCGTGTTTGGGGTTGTTTCTCTTAACTTGGTACATTATTTTACTCTCATATCTTTATTAAGCAAGGATGACTACATTCTGTTTTCAAGAAGCATTCTCATTACTGATTTTCTAAAATTCAAATTTGCATTTTTCATTCTTTCTTTATTAAAAATACCAAAAAAATATTTTAGATTTATTTCTTATTTTCATAATTAGTTTTATTAATTGAAAAATCCTTTTTCAACCCCCTTTTTTTATTCTTTGTCACTTAGTTAACTTAGGAATTAATAAAAGGCTCCTCAAGAGACACGACTCGAGTTGTGCTTTACTGCATAATTTGATTTTATTTTTGATTTAACCCAAGGCGACTAAAAAGGTTCAAATCAGATACTCAACTTGATATTAAAGGAACTTGCAAATGGGGTGATTTTTTCCAAAACACGCATCACGTGTGGGTCGATCTTAAGGAAAGATTCAACAAGAAAAATGGTGCTCATATTTTTGCTCTGCATGGGTAGATTACTTCTCTGAGACAAGGGTCATTATCTGTATCGGTGTACTACTCCAAGTTGAAAGAACTCTGGGAGGAGTAGTTCGTGTTGGTAACTCTTCTATCCTGTACTTGTGAAACATCTCATACTTATGTCATGGTCATGCAAGAACAAAAATTGCTTCAGTTCTTACTAGGGCTCAATGATTCATACACTCAGGCTAGAGTCAGATACTCTTGATGAATCCTCTCCCAACAGTCAATAAGGCGTATTCCATGATTATTCAAGATGAAGCACAAAAGGCCATTATTAATGGTGAAAGGACTTCTCCTATAGGAGGAATAGCCATGGCAGTAAGAGGTCATGGGCATGGGAGAGAAAGAGGTCATAGAGAAAATGTCCCAGAATGCTCTCACTGCAAAAAGAAGGGCACACTAAAGACAACTGTTTCCAAATTATCAGTTACCTAGCAAATTTTAAAGGCAACAAAGGCAGACAGAACAAACAACCTAACCAAAGCACTCTTGATTTAACACAATATTTAGAGGCTCATACCAATAAAGGAACTTGGTGGCTCCCACATTCATATACAAACAGTACCAGAAAATACCTGAGCTATTGCAAAAAGATTCAGAACTTGTAGGCCATGCCTTATTGGTATAGGTTTGGCTATTCCTGCAACCTATAATGTGCCTTATACTAATTGGATTTTGGATTCTGGAGCTACAACTCATATGGTTGGTAGCTTAAACCTTTTAGAAAGCTATGAAATATATTATGGACCTATTAAATCTATAAAGATACCAGATGGAAAATGTGTTCCTATCACACATATAGGAAAGGCTAAAATATCATATGAAACACTATTAGTGGACATCCTCTATGCCCCTCAATTGAAATTTAATCTGATCTCCATAGCTAGACTTACTAAGGAACATAAATGCATGGATGCTTTTTTCCCTGACTTTTGCGTGATGCAGGACCTGTGGGTAGGAGGATGAAGCTGATTGGTAAAGAATTTAGTGGTATTTATATTCTAAAGGTTGCTAGGAAATGTCATGCTGTGAATGTGCTACAAAATAGTTATAACTTAAAAAATGTTGTTTTATGCCATAAAAGATTAGGGCATACCCCTTTGTCTGTAATGAAGCATCTTGACTTTGTAATTGAATATGGTAGTGCTTTGAATGAAACCTGCTATATTTGTGTTCAATCTAAACAAACCAAGTTTCCCTTCAATTCTCGCTGAATAAAGACTCTTAATTGCTTCGAACTTTTGCACATTGATGTATGGGATCCTTATAGAACTCCAACCCATCAAGGGTATCAATACTTTCTTACTGTGGTTGATAATTCTCTAGGGGATCATGGATTTTCTTAATGAAAAAACAAATATGATTCTGCGATGCATATTAAGAACTTCATTGCTTACATTCTAACCCAATTTGAAACTCAAGTAAAGAGAATACAGAGTGATAGTGGGATAGAATTTAAAAATCATGATTTGAAACTCTACTTTCAAGAAAAGGGTATTGTCCATGAAATTTCATGCCCTTATACCCCTGAGGAAAATGGGGTTGTTAAAAGAAAGCATAGGACTATAATGCAGTTTAGCAAGAGCTTAATGCTACAGTCTAACATTCCTATGCAATACTAAGGAGAATGTGTTAAGATGGCTGTTTATTTGGTTAATAGAATATCTTCTAAAATAATTGACTTAAAAACCCCCTATAAAAATATTAAAAGATTGATAAAACTATACTTGACTTAAATAACCTGAGGGTTTTTGGATCGCTGGCTTATGCAACTGATCTTAAAGTTACTGATAAGCTGCAATCTAGAGCCATTCCTTGTGTGTTTTTAGGATATCCTGAAAATCAAAAGAGATTTCTTCTTCTGGATTTAAAGAATAAAGTTCTAATGGTAAGTCGACATGTTAGCTTCCATGAAGAAAAATTCCCTTATAAGGATGCTGTAAGTAAAGAGCAAGAGGGAGTCCATTATACTCTAAAGGAAATGTTCTGGTATGAACCAAAACAGATTCCCTTAAAAATAACACAGAATAATGAAGGTAACAATGAAGAACCACGAACTGATCAGGATGAGTAGCAAGAAGTTGCTGAGAACACTCATCCTGAGTAGATGACTAATCAGCAAATAATCACTACCCAACTGAGGGCTACAAGGGAAAGGCATCCTCCCATATGGTAAAAGACTATATCTGTTCTACTAGCACCACTAAACAAGGTAAATGTGAGTATCCTATCCATAAATACATTACTTATGACAACTTGTCTTGTGATTATTTATGCTTCCTTCCTTCTGTTGATTCTATGACTAAACTCGCAAGTTATGAGCAAGCTGCTTTAGATGAAAAATGGGTCAGCGCAATGAGAATTGAAATAAAGGCTCTTGAAAATAACAAAACTTGGGATATTGTACCTTTATTTAAAGGTAAAAGACCCATAGGATGTAAGTGGGTTTATAAAATCAAGTATAATTTAGATAGGAGTGTTGATAAATATAAAGCTAGGCTAGTAGGCAAAGGTTATAGTCAAAGGAAAGGTATTGACTATCATGAAGCTTTTTTCCTTGTTGTAAAGATGTTTATTGTTAGATTAGTCCTTAAATTGGCAGCAATGAATAGGTGGAATCTCCATCAAATCGATGCATAAAATGCTTTCTTGCAGGGGGGACCTAAATGAAGAGGTCTGTATGAGAATCTCTTAAGGTTTAGAAAGTAAAGGGGAGCACATGATTTGCAAACTAAAAAAACCCCTTCATGGGTTAAAGCAAGCCTTTAGGTAATGGAATCAAAAGCTTTCAAAAGCCTTGGAGAGAGGTGGCTTCTCCCAAAGTAAGAATGATTATTCGTTATTTGTGAAGAATCTTAATGATGGAATTGTTCTTATTCTAGTGTATGTTGATGATCTCCTAATAACGGGAAGTTCAAAAAAAAGGAATTCAAAATGCCAAAGATTTCTTAGATAATAACTTTAAAATCAAAGATCTTGGTTTAATGAAATATTTCCTTATTGAGGTAGCAAAATCAGAAAAAGGCACAATATTGTCTCAAAGAAAATATATACTTGATTTGCCAAGTGAGACAAAGATGAGTGGGTGTAAATTTCTTGCTATGCCTATGCCTCAAAACCTTAAACTGATGCCTCAAGATGAGTTACTTGGCAATCCAGAGAGGTACAGAAAGTTGATTAGTAAGCTCATTTATTTGACTATGACTCGTCCTGACATTTTTTTTCTATGTGCGGACCCTAAGTCAGTTTATGCATAATCCAATTAAGGCACACATGGCAGCAACAAAAGGGGTCGTAAGATATTTGAGGGGGTGTCTAGGATTGGGAATACTTATTAGCTCAGAAGGAAAACCAATGCCAGAATGTTTTTGTGATTTAACTAGGCTTCCTGTGGAATTACAAGGAGATCAGTAACAGGCTATCTACTGAAATTTGGCAGCTCCTTAGTCATGTGGAAATGAAGAAGCAGAGCACAGTGTCAAAATCTTCAGCAAAAGCTAAATATAGAGCTCTCAGCATGACCACATCTGAGAGTTTGGGCACGAGGATTGCTTCAAGATTTAAATATTTTGCATGAACATCCTGTGAATATACTTGACAGTCAAGCAACTATCTATATTGCTACTAATCCAGTTTATCATGAAAGGACAAAACACATTGAAGTGGACTGTCATTTCATAAGAGAAAAGTGGGAATCAAAGCTGATAGATTTGAGACATGCAAGATCGTGTGAGCAACAGGTAGATAGTCTCACTTAGGCTATTTCGGGAGAAATTCAAGGAAATTGTTAACCAAGTTAGGATATGTACAGCCCCAAACTTGAGGGAGAGTATGAGAAATAGGGAATTAATTTTGTACATGTTTAGTGTTAGTTGGGCTGGGTTGTATTGCTTGATACATGTAGGCCCTTTCTGTTAGTTAATTATTTTTATTCTTGTTTTCTTTCTTTATTTTGTTGTTTTAGTCTGGGCTTATAAATAGGTGCTGGACCTGGGTATTTTGTGTGTGAGTCCAATGGCAGTGTAATTGTCCATTTAGTAATGAGAATTCCCAGTTTTCCAATACGCTGCGTTTGACTACGGTGGAAGTCTTCAATAACATTGGTTCCTTTAAGATCTTCTTTTGGTTGAAGTGGTTATTAATTATTCCTACACAACAATTAATGGCTTCTTCTCCTTCATCTTCTCCATTTCAGACTCTGCAACAACAAAGATAGTAGCTTTGATACTATATATAGCGAGGTTTTTATCATTCATGCCCAATTCTATAGGATGCCCTACGCCACCATCTTCAGCTTCCGTGATTCAATTACCGATACTGGAAACTTGTGTTCAGCTCCCCTCCACGACCACCGCAGTTCAGGCGCAGCTGTTCTCCTCCCTATGGCGAAACCTACTTTGGTCACCCCCCCCCCCCCGGGCAGCTTCTTCGATGGCTGTCTTATAATTGATTTCATCGCTAACGTTTAGATTTTGGACTTGATCATTCGTTCCATTCTCTTTACTATCCTTGCACTTCTGAGAATTAAAATATTGTCTATTTCAACTTTTTCCTAATATATATTCTCACATGAAATTGTTTTTGTTATGCAGCTGAGTCTTTAAGCATTCCATTATTGAAACCATATCTGGGAATTAAGAATGGCCAAGTAAGAAATTGGAACAAAGAGGAGGGAGTAAATTTTGCTGTTTTTGGAGCAACGGCTTTGAGTGTAAGCTTCTTTGAAGAGAGAGGTATCCATACTGGCTATACCAATGATTCTCTCAAAAGATCAATTGGGTTGGTTCAAGGAATTGTTGCCTTCTCTTTGCAATTTTCCTCAAGTAAGTTCCTAGTTTTACTTATCACTTCATTTATATTTTGTTGAAGGATGTTTCGCATATCAATCAAGAACTTTTCATTCACATACGTATAAAGCATGTTGCATTATGATATATTATCATGGGATCTTATTTCCATGTAATTTTCTATATTAAAAAGCACATTCCTTTCTGTATTTTTGTTTTATGAAAGTGCAGATTTTTTTTTAACTTTATACTAGATTTTAGTTTGGTTCTTTAATTTTTTAAGTATTCTTTTAGTCTTGTAACTTTACATAATTAGTTTCAAATGATAATTTTGTGTCAATAATTGTTATTTTTAAAACATAAACTTATACATGTAAGGGTTTTAGAAGATTAAAAGACACTTTATAAAATTAAGAGATCAAAAACAAAATCTCATAATAATATTGTTTTCTTTTT